>NC_135522.1:6924722-7251666 GCF_051989575.1 Stigmatopora nigra
GGCAGAATGATGTCATTACCTGCTTTGGGGAAGATTCCGCCAAATCATGAGCAGGTTTATGCGGAAGAGACACCACAACCTCATCTAGATTCTCACTTGGTGGCTGAAAAAAAAATGAATAAAATGACTAAATTGCATCATGACAGCACGAGAACAATAGACAAAGTTAACATTTGAGCGCCACCTGCTGTGGGAGGAGCCCGGCCGGGCCCGGAAAGCGTCGCGTCATAGGCGGCCGGGGTAGAGAACGAGGCCTTTTGCGGGAAGCTTTATTGGACGCAGACACTAGCTGAACCAGGTGATTGGTCAGCAGTGGTGTGCTGAGGGGATGGTGGCTCAAAGCTGATGAGGGTGAGGACGTGGCCCCTGGTGAAATGGTCTCAAAGAGGCCCCCGGGTGGGCGGACTGGTGTATTGATTCTCCACGCCTGCTGAGGCTTAGCAAAAGTCTTGGGAAGAGAGTTAGGAGCCGGCGACGAGGTCGTGATAGGACGCATCGGGGCCAACCGTGGGGTGGTCGGAGTCCGTGCTATTTCAGTCTCTCGACTATTGGTGGGTCGCAGTATTTTGACCGGGGGATTGAGTCCTGCCAGACGTTCGCAGGCTTCCAAATCTGCAAGGTCCAAGTCCCAGTCGTCAAAATCGTCAAGGGTGTTGGCATTCGTGGTGGGATTCTGTGACACACCCAATTGAGGCTGGATGACGTCAGACTTGGATGTTGGAAGGGGTTTTGATGATTTATCGGTGTTAGACTTGAAATAATCAGTGCTGGAGATTTTAGGGAGCACTGGTGCGGCAATTGGCGGCGGCGTTGATACAGTGGCGGTGGGCTGCACTCGAGGTGGTTGGCGTCCAACGGCCTGAGCAACTGTCAACGGTTTCCTCAAAGTTGGAGTGAATGTTTTTAAAGCAAGATGTGACGAATCGCCACTTGCATGTGGTTGGTTGAAAGTGGCATCTCTGGGGCTGACATGCATAGTAGTCAGCAGAGCAGGTGGAAAAGTGGATGCGGGTCTTTTCGGCTCATTGAAGTGTGGCTCTTTGGGTTCGAGCAGAAAGGGGCGAGGTCGAGTATTAGAAAGTTTCCGCAGAGCGGATGGGGCTGCTTCGAAGGATGGAGAGGCTGAACTCTGGGCGGTGTTGTTGCCAGAATCGGTAGAAGTGACACAAGCAGCGCCAAGGGGGCGTGGCGGTATGGTAGGTGGGCGTGCGACTGGCCAGTCGCTCCCAAGTAGGTCCTGAACCACAAACAGAGGGTCAATACCAATACTTTTTGATGAACAAGTTAAATTAGCCTACTCATTTATGTACAATTTTTGCTCTTGAAAAATGCAACTCAGAATTTTGATGAATTAATGAGACTCTAAATCAGGGGTAGGGAACAAATGGCTCAAGAGCCATATGGGGCTCTTTTGGTGGGTGTATATGGCTTAGTATATGGGTGTGTATGTGTGCCTGCATGAAAGAACACTAGAGGGAGTGGAATAAAATAGCATCTCTTAAAAAGCATCTTTTATTAAGACACTGTATTCCACACAATTCAAATTTAAGGGAAAATAGGGAGTTTCCGGGATCATATTAAAATGCAGTGTAATCATAAACTCAAACGCACATCAAGCATTTTCAAGAATCCTAACAAAATTGATTGTAAAATGTACTTGTCTTTGACAGGATGTTTTTATAGTTTTAAAATAAACACAAAAAGTGACCGGTACGGGCCATCAAGCCAGGGTGCAGTTGCATAGTTAATGCTGACCACCAGCGAATAAATGCCCATAAAAACTGCAAACATTTTCTGATTTGCCTGCTAAGTTGGTTTATATGGGGGGAATGTCAATTCAAACCTAGTGCATTGATTTCATACGAATCGGATAGTGGTATTTGAAGTTATAGTAGTATACTATGTAGAATAATATCACATGGCATTTTACGCCAAAGTGATGGAGACTACACGTGGATACAAATGACAACAGGTGTGTCTGTGTGCGCGAGGGATTACCTCATCATCAAAATCTTCGCCAATGCTGAAAATCCCATTTAGTTGACAATTCTGAAACGATCGAAATACATTTCTCTGAAATCCACATTTTGCAAAAATACAAGATGATGATGATCAATTGATTAAAAGAGAAATGTCAACTTTTTAACCCCCATTAGCGTGGAAGGCTAAAGTTTTGCCCAGAATGATCTAACTTACCATCACGTGTAGGAAGTGTAGCAAAGACAGATGAGTTGCAAGAAGATCCAGAAAGCCATCCAGGGATGAGATGTCCTTATTTTTGCGGTTTTATTGTTATTTTGTCATATTAATTTGCGGACAAACATTGTATGCTGCGATGGGGCAACGAGTGAGGTTAAAAACGTGATGACGTAGTGACACGTTTTCCAAAGAAGCAAAAGTGAAAGAGATGGTTCCCTAACACGGCAAAAGACGATCGTGTTTCTCTTTTTGTTTTGGAAGTAATTCGCATATATATTTCTGTTTATAGCTCATTCTTACAGTTTTTTCCAGTAAAAAATGTATATGTGTATACTGATCACTCACCTCTTGATAATTTGATATGCATAGATGTGTTTATATTGTTTATTTCATGTTTGTTTGTGCATCTTGGATTATTTAACACTGTAAATTTGGCCTCTATTCGTGGTGACGGACATCCAGTCTTTTATTATGTTGTCAGTGCAATTGCATAGGACGTCTATAGCAGTCAATGGCAACAAATTAGTTTTTTTTTTTTAAGTAGTGTCTTTTCTATGTTTTCTATTTTAGGGCTAATTTCATTTAACTTGGTTTAACCTGGCTGCCTTTGGATAGGACGTCTATTGGTGTCAAAGATTTTGTTTGAAAAATAAGTAAATAAATAAAAATAAAAACAGTGGTGAAAACGAAAGGTCAGATGTTGTTTAGCAGGTGTCAACAGGGAGGAGCTTATGTCATCTGCTACAAGTTGATAGAGAAGATCTCCCACCCGCTGAGGGCCCCTCGCCGTCTTCTGCTGGCTTCTGGCATCCATCGACCTCCATCAGCTCCAGCGCATCATGGACGACGATGGCAAAGCCCCCGAGGATCGAGAAGCGGAGTCCTCTCTTTCCAATGGCGTTGCCTCCGAGACGTCGTCCAGCTCGGACTCCATCGAAGAAACGGCGACGCCGGCAGCCTCGTTGACGTCGGATGGGGACGAAGCGGCTACTGAGGCCGTGGCGTCCTCGCCGGATGGACGCTTCCTCAAGTTCAACATCGAGATCGGGCGAGGTTCTTTTAAGAATGTTTACAAGGGTCTTGATACGGAGACCACAGTGGAGGTGGCCTGGTGCGAACTGCAGGTATACTTCAATACTTCTACACACTTAAATAACATTAACTCACTGAGGGCAAAGGTTATGCAGGTGTTTGACCTTTGCCCTTGTCATTCATCAACTCTTGACTCAGGAGAAATACAAGTTATTGTTGTTTACATTTTTAAAAAGAAAAAAAGAAAAGATACACTGAAAAAGATTATATTTACTGGGATATTTTACCACTATTCTTAAAACTATACACACAAATCAATTAAAAAGGGGAATATGTACAATTAAGAGGCTTAATTTTGGAGGTCAATTATGACATCAACAATGTCTCAAATTGACTGATTTTGAATTTCATGCTTAATTCAAGGCAGAAGGATAAACAGAACCACATGTGGTTGTGGAGCCATAGTTTGCATTCCTCTGATTGGGCGTCTATGATTGTCAATGGCGCTGTCATCAAATGCTAGTGATGCAATTACGCACTCCATGAAGACACTATTTGTGTACGTGTGTGTGTGTGTGTGTGTGTGAGCGAGATAAAGTGCTTGAGATGACTCAACACTTTACTCATCATTTGATTGGACGCAGCGCATCTGCAGCGTGTCGATAACGTTACACATAAAAACACATGCACGCACACAGACGTCCAATGCATATGAACTGAAAGGGTTGGCAGCGATGCCATTGACGGTTCTGGATGTCTGATTTACTGAAATAAGTCACTTTAAATAATATTATAAACACATGTGAGTCGGAGTTACTGGGGTTTTTCTTTAACTTTTTGGATATTTTTTTTCTAAATAAATATCCATAAATACATCTAAAAAAAAATCTAGTGGTATTTGAGAATCTAAAAACAATAGGGGAATATTGAGTTATATATTTGACTGGTATTTACCGTTCAATAGTCATCAGTGTATTTGATAAGGGATGAGTTTTGGATAAATTGCTGACAAATTGACTTGGACAGACCCAACGTCTGACCCGCGCCGAGCGTCAACGTTTTGCCGAAGAAGTGGAGATGCTGAAGGCGCTCCAGCACCCCAACATCGTTCGATTCTTCGACTCGTGGAAGTCAATGCTGAACGGTCGCAAGTGTACCGTCCTGGTCACTGAGCTCATGACGTCGGGGACGCTCAAGACGTGAGTCCACCCGCCAAAGACGCCCCATAGACGTTTAACCCCGCCCCCCAACTCTTCCTCCCCAGGTACGTCCGCAGATTCCGCCCCGTGAAGCTGAAGCTGCTTCAGCGTTGGAGCCTCCAGATCCTCAAAGGTCTTCACTTCCTGCACTCGCGAAGTCCTCCCATCCTGCATCGCGACCTCAAGTGCGACAACGTCTTCATCACGGGACCGTCGGCGTCCGTTAAGATCGGAGATCTCGGCCTGGCCACCCTCAAGAAGGCCTCCTTCGCTAAAAGCGTCATCGGTAAAGGCACTCTTCCCTTCCAGAAGTGAAGGACAATTTCCCTTTAAAATTCATTCACTCATTTTCTGAACAGCTTGCCCTCACAAGGATCATAGGGGTGCTGGAACCCATCCCAGCAGACAACCAGCCTTCAAAAAAAATAATTCTGGTTTTCTACCAAAGCGGGTGATTTGATCCTGTTTTCCAGGAACCCCGGAGTTCATGGCCCCCGAGATGTACGAGGAGAAGTACGACGAGGCCGTGGATGTGTACGCCCTGGGGATGTGCATCTTGGAGATGGCCACTTCCGAGTACCCGTACTCAGAGTGTCAGAACGCTGCTCAAATATACCGCAAGGTCACGAGTGTAAGTTTTATTTAAATTTTATTTTAGTGAGATTGTGAAGTCTATTAGCTCGTCGCATATATTGATCTCATTTGTATATAATGATATAATATATTTATTTGTCATGTTGCTCTGCTCTCACCTGACATTTGCGACGGCGTCCGCTCCCAATTTACGTCCAACTGCTAGGGGATCAAACCGGACAGCTTCTCCAAGGTGACGATCCCCGAGCTGAAGGACATCATCGAGGGCTGCATCCGCACCAACAGCAGCGAGAGGTGAGAATGCCGGTCTGCATCATCCTGTCCACCCTTTTAACTCGGCGCCCGGGCTCCGCTCCAGGTTCACTGTTCAGGACCTTTTGGACCAGCGCTTCTTCCAGGCCCAGCTGGGCGTGTACGTGGAGCTGGCCGAGGACGACGATGGCAGTAAGTCGGCTCTGATGCTTTGGCTCAGGATGGACGGGACCAAGAAGTTTCACGGCAAGTACAAAGACAACAACGCCATCGAGTTCCTCTTCCAGCTCCACAACGACGTCCCCGAGGTGGTGGCCCAGGAGATGGTAGGCCACGGCGTGATGAACCAAACATACATATATATTGTATGTATATACATACAAATATACATATACATATGTATATACCTACAAATATTCATATACATATGTATATACATGCAAATATACAAATACATATGTATATACATAGGCATATATATATACATACACATGTATATACATATGCATACATATATATACATACATATATACATACATATATATACACACACATACATACATATAAATACATACACATATAAATAAATATATACATATATATATATATATATATATATATATATATATATATATATATATATATATATATATATATATATATATATATATATATATATATATATATATACACACACATGAATATGCATACACACATATATATACATACACATATACATTCATATACGTTACATATATATACATACACATACATATGCATACATATATATACATACACATATACATATGCATACATATATACATATACATATGCATACATATATATGCATACACATATACATATGCATACATATATATGCATACACATATACATATGCATACATATATATGCATACACATATACATATGCATACATATATATGCATACACATATACATATGCATACATATATATATATATATATACATACACATATACAGTATATAAATGGGCCAATCGCAAAAATTGCTGACTACTCAATTATGGAAATAATTATAAAAATAATTTGTGACAGCTGTAACTCATGGTTGTACATGCACACACGCATGCCCAGGTTGTGTTGGGCTTCGTGTCCGAGTGCGACTACAAGCTGGTGGCGATGGCCATCCGAGATGGCGTGACCGTCATCAAGCGCCAGCGAGAGAAACGTCGGCGAATGGCCGAAGACGCCGCCCGTCAACAGGAGGAGGCCGCCCGCGAGAGTGAACGCCTCCGCCAGAACTCTGAGGCTTCAGCCCCGCCCCCTCCGGCAGGGCCACCATCCGTCGGAAGCCAGGCTAATCACATGATCGACAAGACAGCCGCCCCAGGTGAGAATCGACTTCCCAAATAAAATCCGACAGACGATGAATGACCTTTCACCTCTGGTCGCTGTGACAGCCAATGCGGTGGAAGCCACGCCTCTGCCTATCATTTCTCCTTCTCAGCCAAATGTTTACGCCTGGCCGCCGAGGACCCGGCTCACGAAGGCTC
The DNA here is from genome assembly GCF_051989575.1 of Stigmatopora nigra. NCBI lineage: Eukaryota > Metazoa > Chordata > Actinopteri > Syngnathiformes > Syngnathidae > Stigmatopora > Stigmatopora nigra. Next base: position 6,931,531 of record NC_135522.1, read on the forward strand.
CACCCTTTCCAGTGCTGCGCTACCCGAGGGTGAGTAAAGGGCGGGGCTTTGCATCCACTTGGCATGGCTTCAGCTATGTTTGTTTTTTTTTTATTTCAGAGCCTCGCAGTTTCACAACACGAACCCACAAAATCACAACATGGGTTCTCCTCACCTGCAGATAGGTAACAGGCGTACTTGTACATTTACGGTAATACGCTGTGGTTGCCATCTTTACTATCTCAGTAGTCAGCACATTTGACTCCCAGAATGATGATTTGGATCCAAATGGAATGGGATGGATATGTGAAAAAGGTGGCATTTCCTCTGATTTACATTTTTAGTTGCGCTTCCGACGTAACATCGGGTATGAGCGACTGCAACGAAGGCCAGTCAGAGAAGAGCGTCCAGCAAGTGACTGAGCGCCATCCCGACAGGAAATTGAGGAAACAAATGAAAGCGCAGCTGAGGCTAACGGGGGTGAGTGTGGAACCCTCACCCGTTCCCCATTTCACCATTTCCCCATCTTTACGAGTTGGGCTATTGCTCATGAGTCCAGGTGTCCAACATGGCCGACCGTGTGGTGGAATGTCAACTGAGTACTCATGACAACAAGATGGTGACCTTTAAATTTGACCTCGACGGCGACAATCCCGAAGACATCGCCTCCGTAATGGTGGGCAAGTGCATCCGACCACCATGCACCACAATCGCTCACCTAGCATTTGTCCCACAGTTGCACCGAGACTTCATTTTGGCCGGCGAGCAAACGGTGTTCATCCTACGCATGTATGACATCATCAGTAGGGCGGAAACCATGATGATGAACCAGAAACAAGTACGATCCAACACGCATCCACATATGCACAAAGCACAGGTCCTGATAACAATGACCATGTCGCACGACAGACAAAAATGGCCGAGCGCCCCTCCAAAACTCCTTCAGGAGTTCCCCTCGACGGTAAGACCGATTGACAGCTTACGTTACTTCGGGACGTCACACATTAATTGGAAATTGCCAGGTTTGGTGGAGGGCGATCTGCCCACCTCCAAAGATGTCATCCCCGAGGCTGTGCCGACACCGCCGTCATCTATTTACCATTCTTCAGGTAAATATAGGAGCAAATCCACTTTAAAATCAATAGTTTCACCAAATTTCCATCTCCAGCCTCAACCCCACCGGCCCCCCAATATCCTCCACCATCCCAGGACTACCCTGGCTACGCCTTACCCACCGGCATTCCCCCTCCGTGGTTGCCCCCCACCGCACCTCAACTGGCGCCCAACATGGGTCCTCAGTGGCCGCCCCCTGACCAGCCCCTCTTCTCCCTGGCTAATATGATGACGTTAGCCATGAGCATGGCCCGCACCTTCCTGCCCCCCAGCCAGAGCTACCACCCGACAAGCCCCTTGGCACCCCAGCTCAGGCCCTTCTCGCCACCCACGTCGCCATCTTTGTCTCAAGCCTCCTTCCAAGGAACTTCACCCTTAGGAGCAGTCGGCACCCAGCAGGGCGCGCCCCTCAACTGGAGCCCTACCGAGGTAAATTGCTTCGTTATCGATTATTCATCATCATTATTATTCCCGCTTATGACTTCCTCCTTTTCAGCTAAGGTACCCCTCACCCCCAACCCCTCATGGTGAGTGATTGTGACATCAATTCCTATGATAGGGGTATCCAGACTATGAAAATAGTATCGGATTGTGCTGTGCACAAGAGGCTTGAGTACAGCCTACATTCTGTTGTTTTGAACACATGCAGGTTCTTCATTGACCGCCCCCTCATTCCTGGCTCCGCCTCCTCAACAAACGCAAGTAAATAGTTCACGCAGGCCTGAATGGTAACGTTAATGCGGAACGCAAGTCAGACCCGATTTTATCCGAAAGCAGGTGCACTCCGCTGTCACGCCAACCCATGGATCGCCAGCCACACGTGAGTGACGGTAACAACAATACATGCAAAATAATCTTAATTATGTATGCGGGATAGATTCCCAGTGAGCTCAAGAGTTGATTGGTTTGCCATGTTTCAGCGATGACTCCGCCTACCCGAAATGTGGGTCGATTCAATGTGACCAACTCGGAACCCCAACTGGTGCGATCGCCGCCCGCGTCTCAAATAAGCCAATCGGAGAGCTCGGAAAGCGTCTCGGACGAAGCGAGCCAATCGGAAACCAGTTGCTACGATGCCACGGGAGAAGGATCGGAGGGGAGGAGGAGGAGAAATGGTCGTAAACCGCCGGGCACCGCGTGGGAGGGGCCGTCCTCCAGCCAATCACGGAGCCGCTCCTACGTCACGTCCGACGATTCCGACAACGACGACACGTGGGACGTGCTCAAAGAAATTCGGGAAAGGTGAGCCGGAAAGTTGCCATGAAAACATGGCTGACCTAACTCCGCCCCCTACCTGTCCCAGACACATGTTGGAGGTGCGCCGCTTGCAAGCCAATCAGAAGCGAGAGATGGACGAGCTGTGTCAGAAGTTTGGTAAAACCCCGCCCCTCGGCGCTGTCGCTCCGGCTGCCATGTTAAATCAACGCAGGCTTCACAGGCCAGATGTGCTGCCCCCAGCAGGTCAGATATTCTACTGCTATGAAGTATTTAAGAATATATAATATTTTAATAATATTAGCAAATATTTATCCATGATAGTTTTTATCTATTTAGCATTTTTGGTTTAAAAAATAATACGATTCGACATTTTTTTGGTAGTATCATGCATAAAACTAACGATACTAATAATAACGAGTGAATTTTGTGGCAGGTATTTTGAGAAAGCGCTCTCTGGAGAAGCCAAGCAGAGTGTCGTTTGTGCCAGGACACACCTATGTGGTAAGTCACCCACAAAATTATTTTCTAAGTTGTCTTTTTATTTTACCTGCCCTTTTTCACAGCCAGACACCAACTTGAGCGTCGAAAAAGAAACGTGATAATGACTGTGATGAGTGCTTTCAAGTGTCTTCTTGTGCTATCTAACTGAGAGACTACTTTGCATTATTTGCACGAACTAAAATAACATGCTTTTCCTCTCTTATATATTCTTATAATCATTTGTTTCAGATGTAATGTCATTATTTTTGTATAAAAATTGAATTTGGTGTTCAAAATGTCTTTTTTTTTAAAGTCTTGAAAACGAGAGGTTCGTCTTATAATCGAGGTCGTCTTATATTCGAGCCAATACAGTATTTGTGAGTGAACCTTAGTTGTAGGCATCAAATTCATTCCAAAACATAAACCTAGCTTAGACTGACCACATTTAATGACAATAGTGGTCTGCCTATCACCCTCAAAACGCAGCCATTGAATTAACACTTTGAAATAAATATGGTCAACAGCACCTTTTATTCGGTGTCTCGGTCGCAGGCAGGCATGTTAAGGCAAGGCTCCGTCTCCAGGTAGACGCCATCCTGGACGGGAATGCAGTCCAACAGTGGGTCCCCAAAAAACACGGCGGGCTCAGCCAGACGGCCGATGGTGGGCCTGATGTCAAAAAAATATTGAGTGACTTTGACTTCAGCAGTAACGTTACAACAAGATGTGACGTACCGGTAGTCGCTGTAATCAGGCGAACATTTTCTACGACGGGTGCGCAGGGAGTCTCGTCCACACGCCTTCTTGCACAGAGACCATGGCTCCCAGTCTGCCCAGTTGCCAAGGACTGACAGACACAAACAAACGGCTGAGATACCATTATGTGTGTCGGGTGTGTGTTAGGGCCACAAAATGTTAGTTTTGCCAGACGATAATCAGTATTTTGGTGAAAAGTCAAATAGCAGGTACATAATTATGTCTTTTTTTATGTTATAGCATTCTCGGTGTAAGATTTTTTAGCTGAAAACTTGCATTACAGGCAAAAAAAATGAAATTTTGAGTAGAACTTTGGATATTATGTCATTATAGAAAAGAGTATTTGGACAATTTTAATGTCATTAATTTAGCTAATAATGTATGATCAGAATAGTTGTCAATTAATTCAATTGTGGATTAATGGTGGCAGCCCTATTATGAATGCAGGTGTGTGTGTGCCTACTGTAGCAAGCGTTGACATCGTAGCATCCTCGGTACTGGCTGAGGCTCACGTCGTCACCGCCGCAGAGTGCGCCGCCGTGGTCCCGATGCAAGCATTGGCGCTCTCGACTTTGACTCCCGGCAATTTGCTTGCAGCGGATGTCGCGGTCTCTGAATGGGTACTTGCATTTTTGCCACGGCGACCACTCGGACCACACGCCGTCCACTGCCGAACATGCAAACACATTGGACAGATCTGACGGGTGAAACACTCAAGCTGAAAAGTGGCCTGAATCAGTTCAATTGGCATTCGGTTTAAAGGAAAAAAAAAAATATATATATAGTCTTCACTGGAAAAATAACTATACAAAATGTCATCTGATTTAAAAAATGAATACAATTAAAGCTTAAATGCCGAAGTAGATATTGCAATATGAAGTGAAAGGCCTCACAATAATAAGGTCATATAAGAAATTGGAACCTGGACAATGGACGCCGGTATTGCAGAGACGAGTGCGCTGGTTGTCGCCCAAACATGGGCCGGCACCGTCACAGTTCCTAAGCGACACCTCCAGTCCGACGCCACACGTGACGGGGCACGCCGAAAAGGGGGACCAGGATCCCCAAGAGCTGTTTTCTGAACAATGGCGAGCCGTCAAGACGATGTGGGTGAAGCGGGAGGGCCTGGCGGCCAGTGTGTTTACCGACGCAGCTCGGGATGATGCCATCGCAGGTCTCCGTCATGCTGCTTTCGCCGGTGCAATCTTTACCTAAAATGACCAAAACAACAAATGGATGCTATATTATACATTATTTGCGGTCAGGTGGCTTCTGTGCAAAAGTTACCTTCAGGAAAGAGGGAAGGAGAGGGACTGGAACAGGTGCGCCGGCGAGTCCTGACAGAACTTGCTCCTTTCGGGACGCAAGTGGAAGAACACTCGCTCCACTGGGACCAGTCGGACCAGGACCCGTCAGCTGTCGGTCACCACAATGACAATGACGGCAGCTTTCGTCGCATCGCCTAGTCACCTACCGGGACAAATGATGTGACAAGTGGAGGTGCGCGCGTTGGATCCCATGCAGTGTCGTCCACCGTATTTGGGCGCGGGTTGATCGCACTGTCTGATGGATAATCTTATCCCTTCCCCACATTGAGCAGAGCAACTTCCTGGTGGCGACCAATCGCCCCAGTTTCCGTCCACTGAGAATAGAAAGCATATATATGTGTACACGTGTATATGTGTACATGTGTATATGTGTACATGTGTATACGTGTACATTTGTATATATATCAAACAGAAATAGATACATAGATAAATCTTACCTGGACATTTTGGGATGTCAATGCAGCTCTGCAGTTGTTCGTCCTCTCCCGGACAAGCGTTGCCCAGCGGCACTGTATCGGCGGAGGGTGCCGGATCAGAGCAGGAGCGTCGCCGCTGCTTGTACGGCGGTGCTACGCCTTCAATCGCGCATGTGGAAGAACACTTCGACCACAAAGACCACGACGACCAACCGCCGTGCACTGCAAAATTGAAGCTGCTTTCAACCCGTTTTGGACCGGGAGGGGTTGTCGATCGCCGTTAATGGCAATCAATGAGATGGCGGGGTTTACCTGGGCACTTGGATGTGGACTCACACGACACCTCGATGGCGGTGGCGCCCACGCAGGCTGCAAGGCACTCGGACGGGACCGAACAAAGCCTCTCACGTTTCCTGATCCCCATGCCTCCGCAGGTCACCGAACAAGGAGACCAAGCCTGCCACAGGCTCCAACCCTCTAAACGATGCCTTAAGTAAATTTCCACAAAGTAGGAACCATATATCCTATATTATAGCATATCCATTACGTTTCGAATTTTTAAAACTTTCCCACACCAATGTATAAACCTCCCCTACACCCTTATAAAATGTAATTGTTGTACTGTACTCTGTATATTACCTTTCCTAAAGTATCCAACCAATATACTTTGTAGGCCAACCGATAAACGTTTTTCAGGCTAGAACTTATTAATACTATAATTACCTATCGAGAAGAGAACATTTGCGATGCACCCAGGTTGCAAAAGTCGAACCACGAAATGGCGAGGGAACACGGTATGCTGTTAATTTTTAATTTACCATTGCAGCAGTTTCCATTGCATGGTTTGGCCTGCAGAGTGTTTGTGGATTTCCCTTCGCATTGCGACTGGCCAAAGCATTCTCTTCTCCTCTGAGCCACTCCCGGGCCGCAAAGATTGCTGCACGACGTCCACGGCGACCAGTCAGACCACGCCGGAGGACTGCCACACAAAAGAAAGCGGGCATTTATGAAATCACAGCGGTTAGGGATCTTACGCCCGGATTTACTGACCCACATGACTGACAGTCTCCTTCGTCTGTGATGTAACCGTAGTGATGATTGAGGCAGCAGTCTTTTTGTTTGAGGTCACCAAGTTCTTCGTGGCACGTGCCGGATGAGCGGTTGAAGCGTGCAAAACACGTCACGCCATCTGCGCTTGCACACATACAAAATGTGGGGTGATGACTTTGCAAATATTTGGGTGAAACGGACACATTTTGGGATGATTTACATTAGGGGTCACCAACTCTGGTCCTCCAGGGCACCTATTCACTTTTGTACACCGCCCTCCTCCAACAAACCTGACTCAAGTACAATCAGTATCATTATCAGGCTTTTGGGAAGCTTATTAGTTTAGAGTTCATCATTCTATTTGGGTGTGGTAAAGGGTTAGGGTTAAATAAAACAGACTTGAGGACCACAGTTGGTGACCCCTGTTATACACTCATTGGCTGCCATTGACCTTAATTATTCACTGGAACTGCATTGCGAAAATTCATTAAAAAAAAAGAGAAATATCCAATGGCATCCCTCATGAATTTACTGACCACCCCAGTATACTGTAGATTTCAATAATTGTACTATTAGTCTGTGAATATTAAATCATATGTGATATTAAAAATAACATATTTGACCTAATATATAGCAGCAGTCATAAAGGGACAGAAAAGACTATATATATATATATATATATATATATATATATATATATATATATATATATATATATATATATATATATATATATATATATATATATATATATATATATATATATATATATATATATATATATATATATATATATATATATATATATATATATATATATATATATATATATATATATATATATATATATATATATATACACACATGTAGAACTATAACAATGAAATATAATTATTTTTAAATGAATGAAAAAGATACATTATTGCTAAAACACCCAATAAAATTAATAATTTATTATTTTATTTTTCATACCAATTTACACATTGCTACCATAAATAATTGTAACTGGTATTACTGTTTTAGTAGTGCCATTGATAGATGACTGCTGGCCATTTATGTTAAAAATGGATTGATCATTTAACACAGTCAATGGGTACAAATCAGTTAAATGAGTTTTTCTTTACTACAACTACAATTACTGACTTATTTTTTTGAACATTGACCCAGATGTCAATGTGATAATTTTAGAGGTGTGTTTGAAGGCCCGACCCCAAAGAGTGATCTGTGTGAGACTCACGTGCGCACTCCACCCAGACAGCGAAGATGAGGATGCCGAAGAGTGCCGTCTTGTGGTTTTTCATGATGCCTCTCAAGTGAAACTTTTTCTTCTCTTTGCTCTTCCTTGCTCGGTGCTTGTTGCTCCGCCCCCTCACTGTTTACATCTCGTTACACATTAACTCCACCTTTGAGACTTTGATTGATTTAGACACTTTTTGAAACACAAACAAGAAGCGGGATGAGGAGCCCCGCCCACATTTATTGACAGCGCACAATTATGACATCATCACGGAGACGCGTCCCGGCGCGGGGTCGCGTGACGTCAACGGGCCCCGCCCGATTTCCGGACGTCACTGGCGGCTCGGGATTGCCTTGCATGCGACGGCGTCGGCCACCTGGGGACAACTTTTATTTGGAAGGATCCAGGAAACGGCGCAGCCGATTGGCTGTCCACCTTCAAGTTCATTCTTCGACGGCCCAAAAACTAAATGATGGATCAAAATATTTGTTTATTATAATATGTCATAGGACAACAACAAAAATCGACAAATCGTACTTACAGAGAGAGTGGGCTACGTTTGCGTGTCGTCGGCCTCCTTGGCATGGTTGACCTCTTCTTCGGGGTCGTAGTAGTAAAACTTGCGTAGGTAAGAGATCAGCGGCCTGTGGGTGGGAAGGCAGAGGTGCTCAGGCGGCGCCCACACGCTCCCGCTCGGTACACGTGGCGGAAACTAACGTGGGTAGGGGCAGTTCCCGGATGTGGTCCACACGAACCAGCTGGCGGATGCAAAAGCGACACAGGTGCTGCAGCGGCTTGACGCTGCTGAAGCGGGACACGGGATGCAGCAGTTGTACCGGCGTCGGAGGCAGACCTTGGCGCAAAAAAAGCAAAGATGACGAGATTAGCGTCCAATTCCACCCTTGCCCTGGATGTAGCGGGCGGGTCATCAACTAATATTGAACGGAACTGTGATATGACATGTACATATGATAATAAACCATGCAAATGCAGCCCAACACATATTTACTCACATAGGCATTAAGTCTAAAAAAATTCCCCAATCAGTCGGTGCGCTTTTTTATGCACTAAATTCAAGATTCTGTAGATGTTGCTTTTTGAAGCTGACATTGCTTGCTGACGCGCTATATTTATATAGTGAAAAGGTGGACATCTGGAGGAGGAATGCACGTACTTAAAGCTTGACAGTATTATAAGTCAGTGAAGATGTTTTGACCAAAACGATCCGGATTCGAGCTGAAATGGGTAAAACGAGATTGTTTTTCCCAAAATGTACTTTTTTAAACATTATTTTTCCCATACAAAGGTTGGTATAAGGCATACACATTTTGAAATGGTCAAAAAATGTCTTTAAAAAATGTCTAAGTTGACAGGTATGCATGTAACTATTGCTAGAACTATTGCTTAACTAAGTGGTGGCCTACCTGGTACCCGCGAACGCAAGAAGTAGAGAAACTTTCCATTCTTCGAGTGCATGATGGCGCGTTCAATAAACTCCACCACAGAATGGCAGCGGTCTTCAAACTTGGGATGACACCACAGACTGAAAGTACCTAAAAGAGGGCACAGCCCAACTGTCACGGGTGACCCACGGGGCACGCGTGTGTGTTGTTGTGTTACCTCGATAGTGCTCCATGCGCGTATGATGAGTGACGCTTTGCGACCTAAAACTCAGGCTGAGGATGTAACGCGGATCCGAACTGTCACGCACCAAGAAGGAGCCGTCCGCTTTGCCTCTCAGCTTCATTTCGGCATCCTCCCACGTCATGGGACCCCAATACCAGCCGCACTAGAAGGGGAATGTGCAAACAATTTCAGACGAATCTCGGTAGCGAGGGCTGTTCTGGAGCGACGCCCACCTTTTCCAATTCTCGGAGGCTGCTGGCAAAGTTGCCGGCCCCCGGGTACTCCCGGGGGAAGCGAGGCGCCGGCAGGTGAGGGCCGGGTCTGGACGGACCCCTTGGGAAGGAGTCTGTGGAGAGACAGTGGAATGGAAATATTTGACTGTGAGTAATTTGTCAATGAGTGGCTACTACTAGAATCTACTCAAATTGTATCTATATTAAATCATTGACTGTTATTTTCAGTTTGGGTAATGATCTATGTTAACTGTGACCTAGAGGTCATTCATTCATTTTCTGAACCAAAGTATCCTCACTAGGATCGCGGGGGGTGCTAAAGCCTACCCCAGCTGACTTTAGGGTTCTCAAATCTATATAATCTAATTAGGGATCTCAAAATATAACCCTAACATTGCCTTGTTCACAGGATTTGTTCTGGTCTGAATTTCAATAATTTATTCGACTCTGCAACTCACCATTGAGACTCAGGCTGTGCTGGATGGTGGACAACGAGGGGCGGGGAGACAGCGACTGCATGGAGGTCCTGTCAACGCGCTCTGACGGCAGAACTCCTGGCGGAGGCGCACCCCCCAAATCATCTGAAAGCAATGTGAGATGACAATAAACAAGAAGTCAAAGAAAAACTGATGTATAAGAGCAATTCTTAATGAACAATACCACCACCATGTTATCATATGGTCATTTTAGGCTAACTTTGCTTTGTCTGTCAGCATGAGTGCAAGTTACTGAGTTAAGAAGCTATCTAACTGGAGACATTTGAGGGAGGACTAAAGTCAAGTGTGTCCTGGAGATACAGCCAGATGTGGTGCAGATGTAAATTGTTTAAAAAAAGAAGAAGAAAGAAATAGATAGTGGAACCAGAGAAGTTGAAGTGGAAATAAAGACGCGAGTACAAGTACCAAGCAGACTGAGGCTGCGTCTGGGTGGAGGTGGAGGCGTCGGAGGGTGGAGACAATTCCTCCGAGAGATCTCCACGTCCACCAAAGAGACCGTTTCTCCTTCATGCAAAGAGAAGAGAAAGAAGACAGAAAGTAAGGAAGTGGCATTATAGGACCACTCTACGCCTATCCTCACCTGTGAAGGGTGGCGTGCAAGTCAGCGTGGGCGTCTGCATGCTAACAGAAAATAAGTAAGGGTTAGTGCCTTACCACAGTGACCTACTGACCTCACCCCGCTTCCCGTCAATCACCCACCTGTCGCTGTCCTGCGTGCTGCCGCAGGCGGACCCCCACAGTCCGGCGGAACCCCACATGTCGACCAGGCTTCCCACCGATGAGGCAGACGAAGCCAGGGAGGGCCTCTTGTCCAGAAGCCCTCCGGCACTCCCGCACGAGCTCTTGGCTCGGAACAGTCTACTGAGGCGCCCCCTCAGAGAGCCCCCTTTCCTGGATTTCCCCCTGGGCGTTCTGTCTCCACCCGGGTCCCCTTCCGGGACCACCAGTGGAGAAGCCGAACGCCCTACTGCGCCTGAACCGAGTTTGGGGGTGGAGGCCCGGCTTTGGGGTTGCGAGCGTGACTGGTGCTGTGGGCGGCGCCGTGGCTCCGGGGACGGGGGGAAGGTGGGGACAGCTCCAATCTGGTCGCAGGGGACGCCGTGGATGGGTGCAGGGGGGCGCCAGGTCCGATGGGTGCAGACACCCGCTTCTCCGGCGAGTCTGTGGACCTGCTGCATCAGCCCGCTGAGGGTCCCACTGCAAAACACTGGCTCCGCCCTCCGACAGGTCCCAACATCCCCCTCTGCCCCCAAACCTTCCAGCACCAACAGGGCATCGCTGGTCTCGCTGGGGTCCTCGCCCTGTGCCATCCCCCTGGCAGCTAGGAGACAGGAGCACCGGCCCCTTTCAGCACCCCGCTCCGGACTCGAGTTCAGAGCCAGGACCATGTCCTCATCATCACCGCCACAATTTTTCCGGGGCCACTTAGCTAGGGGGTGGAGGAGGACCGACTCGGAAGGACCGGATTCTTCGGTACGCCACTGAAGGTTCTCCTCCGAAGATGGCGGGCGGCAGGGTTCTCGGTCCTCCGCGCCTTCAGTTGGATGCGAGCCGGATCCCGAAGAGTGCGGCCAACAGGTTTCTCTCCCCTCCAGTGGCGGTTGCTCCATACTGAAATCCATTATCCGGTTCTGGAAAACCATCAACTTCGCCCTGGATCCAGCAGGAGGAAAGTCCAAGCCATCCTCCACCTCCTCCTCCTCGGAACCTGATGGGTTCTCGGGCGAGAGCAGCCCACCTTCCAGCTCCCCATTGCCCGGCAGAGGGGAGCTATAGTGCGGGGACGCGGAACCGATGTCCGGGGGAGGACCCCCAGTGTCCACATCGAAGACGGGGTGAGGTAGGGCGCCTTTCCCAGACGTGACGTGTTCGGGCTGGTCCAGATGCGAGACAAGGAGGCGCATCAACACAAAGTCCGGGGACATTTGGTCCCCCATCGTCGCGATCTAACGGGAGCTTGTCTTAGCTTGGCTAAAAGGAGGAGGGCTGCGGGAGCCCGGACGACGGCGATCGCTGGCGGCGGGCGGGTCGGTGGCAGCGGCGGCGGGCCGGAGACATGTCCGCCCGCCTGCCCGACCCGCAGCCTCCCAGAAGAACAACGACGATGGAGACAAGATGGAGAAAAAGAGGACGATGGCTGAGTTAGCCGTTAGCTCTAGCCTCCTCCGTCTTCCGACACAACATGGATGCGAAGCGTTGTACGCGTGCGCATCATCGGTGTCATTCCTCCATCGGGAACGCACGCAAGTGCACATGTGATTATTTTCAGTGTCATCGCAGAGTCCATACTTTTATGCTTTTGCACAAATGTTTTCTGTATATGCAAACAATTTGAGTTTTCTATCCTAATCCCAAGGCTTTAAGGATCAAGAGACGGTAGGCAATAGTTTGTATTGAAGAAAAAGCCCCAACTTACTGATGAAATATATATGTATATGGTATTTTTCATTGTTCAAATTGATATAATTGAACTTATCTTTGTGTTTTAAGTTATATACATGTGTGTAAATAAAGTATTAATTAGAAAACATGCCCATCTAATGAGGTCAAGCAACAACAAAAAATGACTTAGTATTTAAAGGGCTGTTAATTTCTACTTTCTTTTTTAAGTTGTCAATTCAAAGTGAACACAAATTTAATAGCATAGCAGCTCATAATTTTAAAAACTCCAGCTGGCTCATTCAAACCTTCTGTTGTTTTGTTGCCTTAGGCAACTAGTCTTCTGTTATTGAGGCCTATTCCTCCTAAATTAAAGCACAAACAAAATGAAGAGACAAGATGTACTCATGTTTTAACTATATTTATATTAGAATCATTCAATTTAAAGAAGAACCTGAAACTAAAAAGCGGGGGGCGCACAGCCACTGCCCTCCACACACGGTCCCAGCAACGAGATGGAGAAGAGACAGAGAAAGGCACAAGTCGTGAGACCGACGACATGACAGAGAGAGAACACATCGAAAAGAAAAAAAAAACACAGGGGAAAAAAAGCGCCACCGACACGACGGAGAGAACATGTCGATAAGATAGACACGCAAAAAAAAGGGGGGGGCCAAAGTCAGCCCAGGTGACACACAAAAGGCACGAGTTTTTGCTGAACGGACGACGTTCGTTCCGACCCAAAACAACAGAAGGCACAAAGACATTTGAGACAAACAAAAAAAAAAATCAACACTTGTCTTGCTGGCGAGGAGAGCAAGAACAGGACGGACGAGTTGCTGAACGCCACTGAGGTAAAAAACAAAACAAAACAAAAAAACTACAAAATAAAATTAAAAAAACAACAACCAACCGAGAGGCGCCGAATGATGACATCACCGGTCAGACTTACACACATTCACTCAGTCAGATGGCCTATTATACAAACACTGTCTCACACACACAAACATAACCATTCACAATCTAACACACTCTCTAATACCCTCACGCGTGCACGCACGTGCCCGCTCCCCGTGGATGAGGTTGTTGTGGAGGTTAGCGGCGGTCGTGAGGTACACGTGTAAGTCGTTAGTGTCGTTTCAACGCTTTTCTGCGTGCGTGCGTGCGATCCACTCTCGTACGCTTTAGTGTTTACGAGCTCCCCTGACGACAGGTCGCTCGTCAGAAAAAGGAGTACTGGTTGTCCACGGCTCGTGCCGGCGGCCGGGCGGCTTCTGGCTCATCTTCTTCCGCCGCCGCCTCGGTTTGCCGCGGTGGGGCATCCCGCCCGTCCCGCTCCTCCGCCGTACCGCCACTTGTCGCCGTCGCGGCCTCCGTCTCTGTCGGCTGTGCCCTCTCCTGGGGCGGGGACGGGGGCGGTGGGCGTCCCGGGGGTAGGGGGGGCGGCTGAGGGGGGCTACGGGGTCTGCTGGTCAAGTCTAGAGAGAAAAAAAAAAAAGAAAGAAAAAGTCGTGAATGTGGGAGTAGGGAGGAGAGGCGATGGGGAAGAATTAAGGTTAGGAGCAAATGGCAGTGAGCGGGCAAGTTGTGGTTGTCATGGAAACGGTCAACTTCTTTGGTCCAGGGGATTGTCACCAGGCACATACAAATAATAAGTTGACTTATTACATAATAAACCGCAGAAATGTTGTTGTGTGGTCAGTGTAACATTTGTTTATGTTAACACTGCAATGGGCTAAAGTGACTATGAATCAAGTGTGATGAAGTAAAAATAAATTATATTTTTTCTAAAATAAGCAGTAACAAACAAAAATGGAGCAATCTAGCATCATTTCAAATTTCTAGGTCAATTTTTTGAAGCATGAGTGGATCTGTCCTTAGGATGGCCGACAAGAGACAACATCTATCCCTATTGAGGCGCAAAAGCCTTATATTACGACATCCATAAGCAAACCACATGGACACAACGACTTGATGCTAAAACACACACACACACACCCACACACGCAGAGTGCCCAACGACACAAATGCGAGTCACTTACACACAGTCAGAGATGGGGGTTGATGGAGAGTCGGGATGGCGCGTGGTGATGACATCACAGACGGTAGGCCGGCTGCCCGCCCGGTCGCGCCCTGCAAGGATGAGTGACGGACAAACACAACAAGATGTCAGATGCACGTGGGCTGGCCGGAGCGGCGAGAGCGGGCGGAAGAGTCGTCCGAGGTCGCGAGGGGGGGAGCCGCCGGGGTAAGGGCTGGGGTCGTACCTGGCTGCCGGACGGCCGCCGCCCCAACAAAGCTGATGAGCGTGACGTCAGAGGCGCCTCCTGACTCCAGCGGGATGGGGTGCACGCGGAAGTGCTCCAGCATGTCGAAGATGGACTGGAACCAAAGGTGCTGCACGCGGCATTGCCCGTCCTCGTTTAGGGAGAGGCGCAGGTGCTGAGTGGGAAGATGAGAATGGACGCCATGTTATGACAGGCCACTTTCTATGTACCTTCCAAAATAATATTTCATTTTAATGTTACTTGGGCCCCCAAGTTGCATTAAATGTAATGTTAACTAGGTCTCTATGAGGTAGTTTTTTTTTTTTTTTTAATGGGCAAAAATAGTCATAGTGATATTTTTTTTCAAAACAACAATGGCGGAGTGGTACACCAGCATCATGTCTGAATGACATTGTCAGCTGATGCGAAGGTGTGCTCACCTTAGCCTTCCCCTGGAAGTTGAAGGTGAGAACGTATTCACCACGCCGTGTCTCGCTTTGGCGCACGAGGAAGACGCCATGGCTCGCCGGCCCGCCCGCCAGTACCAGCTGGGCCGCTTTGAGGCGCGATAAGGTACCGTGGAACCACTGGCACTCGCTTAGCGGGTGCTCTAGCGGCTCGCCCGCTGTCCCCTCGGAGAAAAGGAAGGAACCTGATGTGCACAGGGGGCAAGAAAAAAAATGTTACTTGAAAAATTCAAATCAAGTGGTAAATATGCCAAAGGGGCTCTGTATTCACCTGTAGCATCCGGCGTCTCCGCAAAGGGCGTACCTAGACTTGCCCCGCCGAGAATGCGCGCCTCAGCGTCGTCCAGGGGGGCTCGGGGTGGCAGTTCGGGTGGGAGCGGCTCCATCGGAGGGGAGGAGCCCGCCACGCCGCCGTAGCACACTTGAACGAGAAAGAGCAGCGTAAAGCGACTGCCGATGTGGGAAAATTCGGCAGATCTCACCTTGTGAAAGGCGGTCCACGATTTCCGGCGTGCCGCCAATTTCTGAGGGAACGCCGCCGTCGGGATCTTCTTGGCAACTGCAAAAGACGCCAACATCAAGTTTAGGACACAACTTAATTAGATTAGACGTAGTGCTTACCTAAGACAGACACCGTTACGGATGTCACTGAGCCACGCCCTCATCTGGACGGCGTCCCGCGTTTCTATCACGTACTGGACGGCCCCTTCCAGCTGAGGAACAAATACGGGTGAGTGGAAAGAGACGTTGGGGAAAATGGCCAACAACTGTTTGTTTGTCGTCTCACCCGCAGAAGAAAGCTGTTTTCCTTATCGGGAACCTCCAGCGCCGTGGTGCTCCTAACATCGACGATGGCGCCGCACGACACTGTCCGCCGCGGTTTGGAGGCCTGACCAAGAGGGGAGACAAGTTTTTATTTATTTCAAATATTGCTACCTAATAATGATTTGTAATAGTGGAGAAAAACATCTATCCTAATTAGTAGCCATTTTGGTCTCATTGACGTCTAAAATGTTTTCTCATTTTTGCCGTCATCTCACCTTGGGCGGAACGAAGAATTCCAAGTAGTACTCCTCGCCTCGCTCGCCTTCCCGTTCCCGCTCTCGGAGGACCAGCCGACACTTGTGCCAGCGCCCGCCCCTCCACGGCACGTTGCCGCCACCGCCGCCAACCGCCGCGATGTTACTGTCGGGGCCGTGAAGCGGGAGCGCGAAGGAGAAGCCCGGGAAGCCGTGACCGGCACTCAGCTCGTCATTGGATGAACTGACGCTGACCCCGCCTTCCCGGACCAGCCGGCCCACTTTCCTCGGCGCGGCCGCGGGCAGCAGCACGGCGGAGGCGGCACTCGGAGTCAGCACGGGGGGCGGCGATCGTGTCAGTCGCAGTTTTTCCAAACGTAGGCTCCACTTGTCCTTCTCGCCAGCTTCGCCGTTGCTCCGCCTCCGGTCCCGAGCCGCGTCCGAAAACGAGAGGGAGGTGGCGCTGCTGGACGACGAGGGGGGCAGGGAGGATGACGATGAGTGGGGTAGCGACAGGGGCATGGACAGTGACACGGGCATGGAAGAGGGAGGCGGCGGAGGTTGGCCGCCTGCATTCCGGCCTAGAGCGCCATCCTGGGCGCCCACGGTGTAGCCGTAGCTAGCGGGCAGTGGGCTTGACGCCGAATCGCTGGACGCGCTTCGCCAGTGCAGGATCCCGCGCACGCTCCCACGGACGCTGCGCCCCACGTTGCGCAGCGAGAAGCGCTTCTTTACTTTGTTTTTCGAACCGCTCCCGCTTTTAGAGCTTGGTGGGGGCGTGGATGGTCCCCGGGAGCCGTCCAGGCCGTCCAGACCGTCCCCTTCGCCACTCTCGCCTTCCCGCTCATCTGGCTCCGCCTCCTCCCCTACGGAGGCTGTCCTGGGCCAGCCCTCTTCTTCTTCTTCGGCGGGCGCATCTCCGTCTAATGTGACGACGGCCCTCTCATCCCGCCTGCCATTATTGCCACCCACGGAGGAGCAGCAGGACGACGACGAAGACGGCGGGAGGACCTGCCCCTGAGCGTAGGGGTCCTGAAATGTGTCTCCGCTGCGGTTGTCCAGCACAAGGCGAACGGGTGCCGGTTTGGAGCCCCCGCGCGCGCCACTAGCGGCGGGGCAAAGCGAGGCGGCTCCCCCGGATGCCGAGGAGGGGGAGGCGGCCTCTTCTTCCAAAGACGTGGCGTCCGACTGGGGTGCCCAGCTCGCCGGCTCCTCCCTGCCGGGTGCGGCGGGAGGCGGCGGAGCCCCTTCCAACTCACTCTGAAAATGGCGGACAAAGCGATCCGTGAAGCGTCGACAGAAGGCAGTAGCCGAGTCAGGGGAGTAGTGCGGGTTCTCTAAAAGAAACGCTCGGAAGTGCCGTGCAAAGTCGCCAGCCGCCACGCGGGCGTGGAGCTCGCAAAATTCAGTCCAGCTGAGTGAAGGTGAGGGCGAAGGAGTGGGCGTGTCCGACAGTGAGGACGGCTGGGTGAGCGGGGGAGGGCTCATAAGGGGTGGGAGGGGCGGAGGCCGGGGCAATAAAGGTAGCAAAGAGGGCGACGGCGGAGAGGGCGAGGGAGAGGGCGACGGGGGTAAGGAGGAAGAGTTCGCGGCCCGTGGGCTGGGAGGAGTTAAAAGAGCGCCGTTCATGGTCCCGCCGACGACGACCAATCGGACCGGTCCGGGGGAAAAGTCCGACGGCTTACGGGCGAGTGTGGGGCTCCTCCGCTCAAGTGCCGCGATGCATTATGAGAGTTAGTGTCTTTCGGCTACATGTTACCGACGATGTCCATGGTTGCTCTTGCCGCCGGGTAGGCGGTGGCAGGGACGTAGTCACTTGCGCCAAGCCACATGCTGATCTGTTTCAGAACAAAGTAGAATATGTCAAATGTTTTGGAATCAGCATTTTCTCAAAAAAATGTAGTACAAGTGATTAGTAGACATTTTCAATCCAAAATTTGAAATGGAAAATTTAAAGAAACACACCCACATAAACTAAATTACAATGTGAATTGAAAAAAAAATCTCGTTTTGTTTTAGGAATGTATTGTGACTAAACAGAGCTCCACCATGTTGCTGCCATTGACGGCAGTAGACGTCCAATCAATTAAACTAGAAGGGGGCTGGAAGTGATGGAATGATCGTTCTCAAATGGACGCCCATTATCATCAATAAGTCATAATTCCATTTTGCATTATCACAACACATACTTTGTCATCTGAGCTGGCAGTGAAGGGGTTAAGCGAATAATAACTTCTGAACAGACGTCTACAGTAGTTACTACTGACCTTAAAAAGGGTTAATAGCGGGGAAAACAACATTTACAAAATATATACATATTTGAAAGGGGGGAAATCGCATGCATCGATTAGAACAAATCTTTGCGTTTATTCTGGGAACGTTAGAGATGGAATGACAGAAAATGCCGCGTGCAAGTGGGGTTATGATTGTTGCCACTTGCCAGCATGATGTGCGGGTGACGTCGAACTGGTAAATACACGGCTGGAAAAGGACGTGAACTGGGAGAGTGCAGGTCGCTCTATTCACGAAAAAAAAACAGAATCTAGGACTGAGCGTCGCGTTTGTCTCGATGGGCGGGCCGCTTCGCCTCCCGAATCGTTCGCTCGTTCGTCCCGTGCGAAAAGTCGTCGCTCGGCCCCCGAATCAATGCGCTGTGCCCCTCGGCTAGCCCTTAGCTCTGCTAGCCTGTTAGCCGTGATCGCTCGAAAACGCCTGCCTACCTGCCAAATCGAAGCCCAGCTCGGTGCAGGGCGAGCGGGGAGATGTTTTTGCAGTCCCCGCGTCCTCTTTCGCTTCTCCTTCTTTTGCTTGTTGCTCAACAACCAGATTGCGGGTGAGACGAGACGAGATGCAGCGAGACGCGAGCCTGCTGATTGCTGCTGATGCTCGCGCCGACGAAGCCTCGCGAGACTCAACGAGATTGCGACGTAACCGCTTGCTTCATGCAGACAGAGTCAGAGAGGCTGAGATTGACAATAACAATATTTTGACATAGTATTTTGAATGCAAAGATAAAATGATAGGTGTTTTGATACTTCTGGGCAAATTTTACATTTGCAAAATTATATTCTGTAAATTTCACAGCATGTTTTAGTGTTCAAAATTTTGAATTCAATTGAATTGAATGCTTTTATTCTCATTGTACAAGTATAATGGGATTAAAGATACACTATGAATAAATAATCAATGAAAAAGTGATTAATAACTAGTCAACAACATAAATAGAGAGGGAAGTGCACAAATAACAACAACAAACACAGATAAATAATCAATAAATATCTCATAAATAAGTAGTCAACATAATATAAGTAGAAGTCAACATAATATAATAAACAAGGCAGTTGATTGCTATTGTATTTTTTAAGGATTCTGTCAATGCAATCATTTGCATACAGCAATGGGGTTTGATCTACGTCCCAGTGCTCAGTTTTACTGGCCTGCAGCAAATTATTAAAATATAATATATAAACATACATATATCAAATGTGATGAATTGAGTGATTTTCTTGACGTTTTGATATAACTGGACAATGTCTTTATACCTCTGGATTATTTTGATGCATGTGGCCCTTAACTCAAGTATTATAGAATGCAGAAAGTTTTAAATGGTTAAGTACAATCTTATGTCAAATATTGAAAAATACTGAAACATATCTGAAGGTTTGAATAAAGAGAAAAAGGTTGAGTTCAAAATATCTCCATTTTATTCAGATTGTTTAATATATACGCTGGATAAAAACGTTCACATCTTGCCAAGATGTCAAAAAAGAGATAAACAATATTCAAAACAGAATTTTTAAGCAATGAGGTGGCAAAAAATCAATCCAGCATAGGATAGTAATGGTCACTTCATTTTATACTTGTTTTCATTTAATTTTTTTTCATAAACTTGACAGTAACTAATATTTCCGCTGCCTTAACACCCGTCGAATGACCCCTGGCGGGGGTCTGGCGAAGGGGCGTCACACGCAGCCAGCGTCATCGATCAGGGAGCATGACGTCATCTGCTGAGGATGACGACGTCATCGCTCCCGTGCGTGTCGTCACTGGTCGTGTCCGGTTGAGCCGTCAGACTGCTCCTACCACACACACACACACACACACACACACAAAGGTCACGTGACCTTTCTTTACTCACATATCATTTGAAATTTCATTTCAAGTCTTTTGTCAATACTCCTACTTTTATGCCTTTGAGACAAAATAGCGCCTGAAAAAGTAATAGTTTCTCTATAAAATTTACAATGTAATGTCCATCGTCTACATAGAAGTAGAGGAGACCTGATTAATAGATTACCAGTTGTATTTTTAGAAGGTATATGTCTTTTTTTTGTTTAACCAACCTGGAGCATTCACTCTTTGAGCTTCTTCTTTTCGCTGTTTTGGAGTTTCTCGACGATCTTGCGCTCGTGTCCAGTCGGATTGGGCCTGTTTGTGTTTTCGCTGGCCTCCTTCTTGCTGCGGCCCTTGCGGGAAGCCCCCTCTGATGAGGTTACCATGGTCAGGAGAAACGGGAGAAAGACAAAAAGGACAGCCAAGTTGATCTCAGGGACACAATAGCACCACCAGAGCACTTAAATTTAGTACCTGTGTACATGTAGTATGGTATGTAGTAATAATAGGGATGATTCTACTTTGCGGTTTTTGGATTATCGTGCCCATGTCTGTTTACATTATCTGCCATATTTGAGGGATTACTGCAATGGCAACCCTTTCTACAAAGTCATAAATGACAATCCATCTGAAAAATTCAAACCTACAAGCATTTTTTTACTCAAAACAAATAGTTTTGGACCATTGTAAGATCAACAGTATTTCTCAAAATTGTTGTTTTTTTCGGTCGATGAATCTTGTCTTACGTAATGGAAAACCATAACTATTCTGGCTTTCAATCAAACATATGGACAAATTATGGCCTACCAGCCACTCCTAGTGCTCCTAATGGATTGGACGCCTTTTGCTGTCCATGGCACAGAAATATCATTTTTGCTAATTCCAATTAATCTGCCGAGTAATACCTGTGTACTTATCGCTGAGGTTGTAGTACTCATATTGGTCGTAGTACTGCTCCTCGAAGTTGCTGGGCTTCAAGTTGTTGACGTCGACGTGACTCATGGCGACCGTTCACTGCTTTCCGGACAAAATGCAAAAACTCTCTCACTCTGGTTGTGTCTGGGGGCTGGAGGGAGCTTCCACTTTTATGGGACCTCCAAGTTCCCGCCTCCCACCCCCAACGCAGACCTTGTTTTCATGGAAAGTTTCAGACTCCTCCTGCTATTGCATCATTTTGAAAACAAGCGAGAAAACTACCATCTGATGTGTCCTGTTTAACTTCGGACCTCACGTGAGAACTTTAACTGTCCGTTATGCCAACTTTCCCACCTTTTAGCCTTGACCTTCTAACCTTTGCACCCTGACCTCATTCAAACTGTATGGAAGCAGTCACAGTGCTTTCCTTCATGCACTTCAAACCAGAAATGGAGAATATTTCACATCCCATCTTCACATTTTACAGAATAGTACACATGTAACATACCAAAACATGCAAATATTTTTTTGAATGCTAAATAAGTTTGAAGTACCCCCTGAAATGCATTTTTTTTTGTGAAATATCAAAGGAATGTTCTCATCTCATCTCATTTTCTGATCCGCTTTATACTCACTAGGGTCGCAGGGGGTGCTGGAGCCTATCCCAGCTGACTGGCCAGAGGCCACCGATTCCACATATTGATGTCCACATATTGTGAAATGGCCACTTTGCTTTTTAACAACAATCTGAGTCACAGACAAAGTACTGATTTATTTTCATGTCGGTCATTTTGAATATGACTCACAAAACCATCTGGAAGAGTATTTTTTAACACTTAAGTATAGTGTGGTGAGTAAAAATGTGCATGACCTAATTTTTCTTTCTTTATCTGACTACCACTTCGCAATAACTCACAAACATTCAACTTCTACTTATCAGTTGAAAAAAAAGCAGGCCAAGGTTACTGGCACAAAATCCCAAAATGTCAGACGATACACAGTGACACGATTTAGTGTCAGATATGAAGAAAATATCGGCATTTCTTTTCTCCTGCTGTCATTTTGAGTTGATTACTCTCGATATCCTGTTTGATTCTTTGGCCAATATTTGCATAATGTGCACAATGTCCCGGCTACTCTTACGAAGAAGCAGGTCAAGCAAGATAATGAAAGATAAAACATGGTTATAGTTCATGACACTCACTCTGTTCATGTGCAGAGTGGAAAATCCACAAATATTCAAACAGTTAGTCTATTCACAAGTCATTTACAATCCACTCCCAATTGGGTCCCAAATACATTTAAACCTACATTTTGTACCTAGTACTTATTTAAGTGACCACTTATTCATGTTGACTTCTACTCTTTTATTATATTTACACATATGTATTGATATTTTGTTATCATTTTGTCTTATGATTTATTGATCATGTTTGTTTGTTTGCTGTTATTTGTGCACGTCGTGGTGAAGCTTTAAATCTCATTACTATACTTGTATCATGACAATATATAAACGCACACAATACAATTATACCTACATACTTTACTACTGGTGTCCACAAGACGGCAGTGTGGCATACGAGCTGCCCTGGTGTCGCACTGACGACTGTACGGCAAAGAAGAAGTCGAGAACCGAGAGCGCCTGAGCTAATGCATCAACCGGCAAAAATAAGCAACATTTAGAAGGTTCTATCATTTTTTTCTTTATCGATTTTCACGTTTGTGTGATACAATGTAAGTCATGTCAGTGGGCATGTCAATTCATAACTTTTTAAATGCACATTTTCGGGATTTCTTCTGTATTTTGGGGGCGTATTGTCACTCGAACCTAGCATAATATAATAGCTGAAAGACAAGTGTCATCATTTTCAGGATAATATTTGTATATGATCTATTTAATAACAATATCCACTTAAACGTTGGATCTCACTTTGTCTAAGTAAAGTAGATTTAAAAAATATATATTAAATTGATTGTATGCCATAGACACCCATCTCGTTTAAACTGGGAAAGATCATCTTTCACTGAAAGAAAATTAATTTGTCCCTCCCAGTCAACATGGATTGGACGTTTAGTGCCGTCAATGATAGCTAATGAGTTTAATTACTGCCATGTAATAGTTAAAAATCTAATCCTATAATTGAATGTTTACCTATGCACTCAGATCATAGGAAGACAGCCCCGCCCCCAACAACATGAGTTGTATTTAGTTAACGTCGCAAGATGTCGGCGGATACCAAGATCGCCGAGCTGCTCACCGAACTCCACCAGCTCATCAAACACACACAGGTCAGCTCACATGACAATGTCTTGGCGAATGTCATGGAAATGACTTGACAAACGTGTGTTTTCAGGAGGAGCGCTCGCGCAGTGAACACAACTTGCTCAACATCCACAAAACTCATGAGAGGATGCAGACGGAGAACAAAAGTCAGTGTACGGAATTGCCTCGTCTCCTGCTGATTCACATCATGTCGAATGACATTGCCCTTGTCATTCCGCAGCGTCACCATACTACCGCACCAAGCTGAGAGGACTTTACACCACCGCCAAGGCTGACGCTGAGGCAGAGTGCGGGTCGGTTTGCAGCCATGGTGTGCTTGCATGTGAATGTGGAAATATTTTGAAATGACATTGTCATTTGTTGTCCAGGATCCTTCGTCGTGCATTGGACAAGATTGCAGAGATCAAGTCCTTGTTGGAAGAGCGAAGGATTGGTACGTATATGCCCCGCCCCCAAAGGTGTTTCCTTCCGCTAACTGTGCTGTTTGTCCGTTGCAGCCGCAAAGATGGCAGGAGTTTATAGCGACAGTGATCCACCCCGAAAGACCATGCGGCGGGGCGTCCTCATGACTCTTCTCCAGCAGTCGGCTATGACGCTGCCACTATGGATTGGCAAACCGGGCGAGAGGTACTGCTTGCAACGTGATATTTTTCTGTTTTGAATATTTTAGGGAATTTCACATAAGGTGCTATGACATAGTTACCAAGGTGAAAAATCAAAATGACTACAAATATATCATTTAGAAAACAAATTTAGACTCAAATTTGGCTGTTTTTAAAAAGTTAATAGTTCCATCCAAAACTACCATTTTTTTCCCAGAAATTCTGGTTGTGACATCATAACCAGAATTGATGATCATTCACAACTTTATAGAAACATGTGAGGAATGCGTAATGATGCTGCTTCTTTGGATCTTTGCAGCCCACCGCCTCTCTGCGGTGCCACCCCTGCCAGTGGTGACTACGTTGCAAAGCAGGGGGACAAAGTAGCGGCCAGGGTGAAAGCAGTAGACGGGGACGAGCAGTGGATACTAGCCGAGGTGGTCAGCTACAGTCATGCTACTAACAAGTAAGACATTTTTTCTCTCTCTGGACTCAGTTCTGCAAACAGAGTGAATTGACTTCTTGACTCTGATGACCCACTCGTAATATCACCGCTCCACTTTCAGGTATGAGGTGGACGACATCGACGAAGAGGGCAAGGAGTGAGTATGCGGACCGCCGGAAGCCCCACCAGATGCTAACATAGCTTTTTCCCCATCAGGCGGCACACGTTGAGCAGGCGGCGCATAATCCCGCTGCCGCAGTGGAAGGCCAATCCCGAGACGGATCCCGAAGCGCTCTTTGGCAAAGACCAGCTGGTGCTCGCTTTGTACCCCCAGACCACGTGCTTCTATCGCGCCCTCATACACGCTCCGCCGCATAGGGTCAGTGCACAAGCCACACACACACATACACACTCACACGGTTTGTTTTTGCACTTTTTTCAGCAAAATAAATATTTTTAGAGTGCGCAAAGCCATTGTATTAATGGTTTATATGTGTTTGGTTTTGGTGCAGCCCCAGGATGACTACTCGGTGCTGTTCGAGGACACTTCGTACGCCGACGGCTACTCGCCGCCGCTCAACGTGGCGCAACGTTACGTCGTTGCCTGCAAAGAGAACAAAAAGAAATAAAATGAAAGAAAATTAACTGGCCCGATTGTCCGGGGATCTCAAGTGTGGAGAGAGACGTCGCATGCGTCTGGAGCTTCATGCCGCACCTGCTGGTTAATAAATGAACTGAAATCTCTCAAGGAAGCTTTTTATTCTTCCTTATGAAATGTGTGTTTGTGGAATATTTGTAAAACATTAAAAAAATATTAAAAATGAAATTGCTTTGTTTCTTTGTGGTTTGTGTTTTTTTTTCTTCTATTTGATGGATTCATTTCTTGAAATCTCCTTTCACCTGCAATAAGCAAAATGCTAGAAACAACATTTATGTAAATGAGGAAAAATCTTTGCTATGAAAAATGTATTTGCAGCCATAATAGTTAGGATCCTGAAACTTGCGCTTTCGAGCTTGGCCGCCAGAGGCACACCACGCCTGGCCATGCAACTATATAACACAGTGGTCTTTATTTTTTATTCAAAAGCAGAGATTTAGAAAAAATGATAGTCAGTCATTTGACTGTACATTTTTACTTCTCGAGTTGATACATATTTTTTAAGGGCTTGGTTCTCCCACATCGTGGTATGTATTTCTTTGTCTGATTGGCTCGAGGAGGCACGTGATGAGTTGTCATGTGAACCGATGACAGGAAGTTGACGGAAAAGAAGGATCCAAATGTCATATGAGAGTTTTTACGATCGCGGCAAATTTATGGAGAAATAGTAACGAACTGGGCGTGAAGATCACCACTAAAGAAGGAAAATAATATTAAACGACGACATGTCTGTGTAATTGCTGATGGGGCAAGATTAAACCAGAAGTGGACATCAGCCTCTGAGTCATCGCATTTGGAGGTAAACAAGAAATAGCCTGCCCAATTCTCACGTTTTGTTTTGCGACGATTGTCCATAAAGTGACCATTTGATCAATTTCACTATTTGATCATGCAACTGCGCTTACTTCTGTGTGTTTATATTTGAATGTATGTTGTTTTCTCGGTCTTGCTGGCTTGTGATGGGAATGACGTCCCACGTGATTGCTTTTGATGTGCTTATTTTTGCACTGTTTACAAATGCTCACGTGACTAACATTCAACTGAACATAGGGCGGGGGGTCATGACTACCAAGTACTATCCCATCTCCCATTTTGATAGCATTAGTCTTTCCTAACTATATAACATGTGAAAACTCATATTGTCAGGCAGAAAATGAAGCGATGAGTGAATGATTGACAGTTGTTGGGACAACTGCTTTCTGGGAGGAAAGTGTTCAATCAAGCGAAACCTAAGCCCCGCCCACCTCTGATGCAACTCATCACTTGGTAACTTCAGGACCTCAGGCCACTTCAATAGGTACAGCTGCTGGTTGAACTACTACTAGCCATTTATCCCCACTACTAAGACTCACTTGTGTTATTTACAGTAGTACTACTGTTAACCCTCTAATGGCTGGAGGATGTCCCCATGACTTTCTGTTCTTGTCCCGGCAATCAGCGGCCGCCATGTCTGCGGACCAGTCCGCGCCATTTCTGTCTGATGACAGCGAGGTGGAGGCGGAAGAGGAGGAACAGCAGGAAGGCGCCCTTTCGGAGGAAGAGCCCCGCAGTGGCGTGGCCCCCGTGCGCGCTTTGTTGACTGTATTCATCTTGTGTTTCATCAACCTGCTCAACTACATGGACAGGTTCACCGTCGCAGGTATGTGCACGTTCCCACCTGCGAGCGCGCCAATTACGCTAAAGATGTCACCCAACCACCAGGTGTTCTCCCCGACATCGAGAGTTATTTTGCAATCGACGACAGCAAGTCGGGTCTTCTCCAGACGGGTAAGAAGATGTGCAGCTTCCACTGCAGCATGACTCCTGTGCCATATGCCTATTTTCTGCCAAATCCAATAAGGCGCTGACATATTTCTCCATTTTTTTGCAGTTTTCATCTGCAGTTACATGTTCCTGGCGCCGCTCTTCGGCTACCTCGGCGACCGCTACAATAGAAAGTTAATCATGAGCGGCGGCATCACTTTCTGGTCCATTGTCACATTCGCCAGCTCATACACGCCTAAGCAGGTAAGCCATGCCTAGGGCGCCTCTACTAATGTTCCTCCACCTGGTGCTCGCTGGTGTTTACCACTATTGCGATGTCCACATTGCGATGTCCACATTTCGATGTCCACATTTGGATGTCCACATTTGGATGGCCACATTTGGATGTCCACATTTGGATGTCCACATTTGGATGTCCACATTTGGATGTCCACATTTGGATGTCCACATTTGGATGTCCACATTTGGATGTCCACATTTGGATGTCCACATTTGGATGTCCACATTTGGATGTCCACATTTGGATGTCCACATTTGGATGTCCACATTTGGATGTCCACATTTGGATGTCCACATTTGGATGTCCACATTTGGATGTCCACATTTTGATGTCCACATTTTGTTTTGTCACCAGCACTTCTGGGCGTTGCTGTTGACGCGCGGTCTGGTGGGCGTAGGTGAAGCCAGCTACTCCACCATCGCGCCCACCATCATCGCCGACCTTTACGTAAAGGAACAGCGCACCAACATGCTATCCATCTTTTACTTTGCCATCCCCGTGGGCAGGTAATGTCGTCAGCAGTCGCACTTCTCCAACTTCTCCACGTCACTCATTCTTTTTCCGCAGCGGGCTCGGATACATCGTTGGCTCGCAAGTTAGCAACGTCACCAAAGACTGGCACTGGGCTCTCAGGGTACGTGGCGGCCCGCACCGCGTTTATCCGCCGTAGTCTGAGCACCCTAAACCACTCCCACAGGTGACCCCAGCGTTAGGACTGGTCGCCGTTCTACTGCTGGTCTTGGTGGTGAAGGAGCCCAAACGCGGCGCCGTGGAGGCCAGGGCTGAACACGAGCTTCATCAGGGCAGCTGGATCAATGACCTGCGAGCGCTCGTTAAAAAGTATGCACGGTCCGGCCTGTTCCGCGTCGAGCCAAATTGAATGCCTTCTTTTTGGTTTCTTTCCACAGCCGCAGCTTCGTCCTGTCCACGTTGGGCTTCACGGCCGTGGCTTTCGTTACGGGATCGCTGGCTCTGTGGGCGCCCACGTTCCTTCTCAGGGCGGCTGTGTTTGCGGGCGAGCGCGCCCCCTGCATGGAGGCTCACTGCTCATCCTCAGAAAGGTAGGAATCCAGTCGCGAATTCTGATTTTTTATTTTTTTGTTGACTCATAGAAATCACTGTCTGCAATTGGGAGGCACTTAGTTCATTAAAATGAAGGGAAAAAAATCAGTAATTTGCTTTTCCTCATTTTATTTTTATTATTTTAGTATGCATTAATATCTATTATGTCATTCTAAAAAATGATATAGAATTACTATATACATTTACAATAGTACAACAGTAATCTTTACGTTTTCTTGAAGAAAAAAGGAGATAATAGTGCCATCTTAAATGACCAATGTCCCTTAATAGGTTAACAAGTCCCTATTTATTCACATGACATTGTTGTCAAATATTGATGTAAATATTGATTTGCATATTTCATCCGCAGCCTGATCTTCGGCGCCATCACGTGCGTGACGGGCGTGTTGGGCGTCGCGGGCGGCGTCCAGGCTAGCCGTCTCCTCCGAAGCCGAACGCCACGCGCCGACCCGCTGGTGTGCGCCGCCGGCCTGCTGCTCTCGGCGCCCTTCCTCTATCTCGCCATCATTTTGGCGCAGGCCAGCACGGTTGCTACATACGTGAGTGGAACATAAAAAAAACAAGTAATGAAAACATGAAACACTGACAAAGTTTAACTCTGTTTCTGCAGGTTTTTATTTTCCTGGGCGAGACTTTCCTATCCATGAACTGGGCCATCGTCGCCGACATCTTATTGGTCAGTGACATTCGGACGTTTTTCCCCAAAAGCTCCTCCCCTCTCATACTTTGTCATTGTCTTTCAGTATGTGGTGGTTCCCACACGGCGCTCCACGGCCGAGTCGCTTCAAATCGTAGTCTCGCATCTTCTAGGAGACGCCGTCAGCCCTTACCTCATTGGCGTGGTGCGTACGCCATCAGCGCCAAAAGTCAACACCCCGCCCCCTTTTACATTTGACTATTTCAGGTGTCCGACTCGCTGAGGGGGAACACGGACTCGTTCTTGCGGCGTTTTCGCTCGCTCCAGCTTTCGCTGATGCTTTGCGCCTTCGTGTCCGTGGGGGGCGGAGCCTTCTTCCTGGCCACCGCTCTTTTCATTGAAAACGACCGACGCCGCGCCGAGAACTTCTCGCCGGCGGGTGAGATAGCGGCCGCGCGCTAACATGATGACGTCACGGCTGAAGTGTTGGCATGGTTTTCAATGCTGACAAGTATATTGATAGTTATTAGATTTATTATCATGAAACATCGTTAACCTCAATTTTTGTCCTTTTTTTTGCTTCTCAAAGGCAAATACTTTCTTAATTTCTGTTTTTTCTTATCATTTTTAATCAAAGAATAAGTGTCAATACAGATGATATTCTTGATTGAATAACAACAAAAAGCTAAATATAGTTTAAATTAATGTTCTTTACCTTTTTTTAAATAGAAAGGGGTAAAAATCAAACATTCTCCTTTTAACTCCAAAAAAGGCAAATATAGTCAGTTTTAGTTTAATTTTGCACCAAAAATAGCAAAAAATATTAAAAACAATGCCTCACTTCTGTAATAGTAGTAATATTAATGCCCAATGGCATTGTTTTTTTTTCCTTTGAAAGAATTTACTATTAGGATTGTTGTAATCCCAAAAATTGACCAAAACCCTCAAATGACGTGCGATATGACATCCAACTTCAAACGACCTCGTCACTCACATGTGGCTCAATGTGTCCACAGATGACCAGCCCATCACGGTACCCAAGAGTGGACGCTCTGCTCGCGTTCCCGTGTCCAGCGTTCTGATTTGATGGCACAGGATTTGCCGTATTGCTACTTTTTTTACCCCCCCCCCCCCCCCCCCGCCCCCAAAAAAATTTGGACGTGACAACAGAACTGAAGAGCAAAGAAGACGATCTCCTTCTAAACTCAAATGACTGTGTTCAAATTTTAACCAAGTCTTTTTTTAGGTTACTAAAGTTTTTTTGTTCTTTTTTTAGCAGTTATTATAATCTTATTACAGTCTAGTGCAGGGGGGTGTCCAAACTTTTGCTTTCAAAGACAACTCCAAGAACCAAAATAATGCAAATTGATAAGGATATGCCAAAATAACTTACCGTATTGTCCGGACTATAAGCCGCACATTTTTTTTCTTAGTTTGGATGAGCTTGCCACTCACTCTGACCGTCAACAGCTTGTTATTTTGTGTTTTTTAGTTATGAAAAATCTGTTAATATGTTATATTAACAGGTGCTTATTTTGTCTGTTGTTCCCTATTTTTCATTAATTTAACATATATTTTAGTATATAACTTCATATTCCGGCATCCAGAATACAAAAGGCAAATACATTGTTTAAGTGATTAACTCATTTGTTAATACTGAGAACGACAATGCAGGCTGAATTTAAGCTTCTTATGCTGGCCATATATCATGATATTTTCATTATTTGCTGTGGGCTAATAAAAACTGGATAACAGGCCGGAGTTTGGACCCCCCAGGTTTAGTGTCTGGAGTTATCATGCGGCGCTTTAATGTTAATCACTTGCTATCTGGTCTGAGTCAACTTTAGTGATTCAATATGTGTTATTTACTTCTATTTTCTCATGTTCTGTTTGCTGTTTTCAAAGAAATGCAGTCAAAAAGTACATATGTTCCCTATTGGGGACAAAAGCCAAGTTTATTATGATTTTAATTTGGACTGGGAGGCCTGGCATATATATATATATTTTTAATTGCTTCAATTTCTTTGTTGTATTTTATAATTTTTTTTATGGAGTTATTGCCGCTTATCCTCACAAGGGACTCAGGGGTGCTGGAGCCCATCCAAGCTTAAGTATGTGCAGTTGGTAGCCAAGAACTGTGAGACGAACTTGCTAACCACTTCCCCTAACATGTCTCCTCATTTGAGAGTAAACTGTAATAATTTGTACTTTATGTTTAAGATAACTCAGAATGAATAAAGGGATTACTACTGCCTAACTTGCGATGAAACTGAAGAGTTGATTAATAACAAAGGTCACATGCAATTTCACATATGTTAATTGATATTGAATTCCAGGTGCTTTGGCTAAATGCACTCTTTTTGAAAGGAACAACACAGTCACCTCTAGAGCCAGCCCTTGTTAATGTGATGGTAGTTTTCTTGACTTGGGATGTTTTGTTTTGACTTGTAGTCTTTCATGTGATATCTGCTCATAGTGGAGCAGTCTGTACTTATCATCCTCAGGTGGTTTTGTCGTTGGTGCCCCCCCCCATCGCTCGCGTGTGGTTTCCTGTGTATTGGCGTGAACCACGAGCGATGGAGTCTTCCTGCCAAGATGGCTGAGGCCGATTGGGCGAGTGTGGCAGGAAGGGGGCGTGCTCAAGTCATCGTCGGGACAGACGTCGAAATGACAATCGGACGTGATCCAGGCTTTTTGCTCCTGCATCTGACCCCGAATGGTCGCCTGAGACAGCGAAAAAGACGCTCTCCACCCCAAAAGGTTTTGTCTTTTCTTTTTGTTGGCTTCAAATCTTTGAATTGAGAGCATACCATTTGCTCTCCAAAAAAATGTTTTTTGTGTCAGTTTTGCCAATTGAGGGTAAAAATGAAGTATTTTTGGTCTGTTTTTGAAAAGGCGGATGAAAGTCCAGAGTCCACGGATCTCCTCAAGTGGTCATGAACATTGACGGCAACACCTCGCTGCTTTTTGGCATCTTGGCAATGGGCAGTGGGGCTCTTCTGGCTTCACTCTGTCTTCACTGCAGAAAACAAAGACCCCCCAGTATGCACCACCAGATGACTTCTACCGATACCATTGTTCCTATTAGAATAATACACTTTAATTGCAGTTTTTCTAAATCTTCTGCTTGCTTTTTCCAGTTTCCACCCGGGAAGCCAGCGACTGTGATGACTACATTGAGTAAGTAGCATACCTGTCAATCCCTTATTATTGACTCCAATTCCTCTTATTAAGCAAAAATAACCCATACAAATGTGAGGTGGCACATATTTACTCACATAGGACACACTTAAGTTAGTTTTTTTTTTTCTCATGTAGGTCGGCCCGTTTCTGGCTGGTCCATCGACGTAAGTTGCTATAAAGCTGTTAAACTGTGTTTAATTAATTTTAAGTTTGCATGAAATAAAATGAAAGAAATTAGTTAGTTTTGAGGGTTCTACTACATGAGCTAATATGTTCAGGTTACATTCATTCTGGTTGATCTTTGTCAGTCAATGAGTTGAGTACCACCGATCCTTTGCAATTTGCAGATCAGACAACAGCACGCATGAACCCCAACCTGAGCTTGGCACCTTTGTAAGTTGAGGCCTTTTCCTTTGTTTTTGGAACATTTGTTACCACATTTGTTCTCCCGTCGTCGTCATGTCAGCGTTCCCGCTTCGGCCGGCAACAATCCGCCCAGCAGAAGGTCTCAAAGAGTGCCCACGGAAACCGGTGAGTTACAATACCGCAAAACTTGGATGAACTGCTTGACAAAAAAAAGATATTGAGAATCTATCTTCTTCTCTAGACAGTAACCACAGCTACCAAAACTCCCACAATGGTCAGTTACATTCCCATCAGTCTTAATGCTTTTGGTCTTCTTCTCTTGATTTTTTTGGACCTTTCCTAAAGTAATCTTATCATCACCAAAACTTTGTACTTACCAAAAATATTCCAAGGTTGTAGTCTTGTTAATTTCTTCCCAAAACTCCTGTTTTTCAACAAACAAAACCTCCATTCAAACGTTAGTTTTTGTTTCTTGCCATAGAAGCTGACCTCCGAGAAGCGTTCAACAGGGACTACTTGTAAGTCCTTCCCACCCAAGATGCCTCGGCACCCCTGTTTTGACGTCTGCTCATTTCTACAGGCTGGTGCTACCGCAAAATGAGGTTTCCGCTCGCCATCCCAGCGGAGCGTCCACTCCAAGTTCAGGTATTGTTTTTCGTTGGCCATCTCTCCTCTGGCTGACGGATGCCACAAATTTAAACCCTCCTTCTCCGTAGCAGGTCAAATGCACGATTACGAGAACGTCCAGAGCAGCTGCGCACGACCGTCGCAGTCAGGTCGCAAGACTCGGACGGACACCAAATGGACATCCGATTATATCCTGACTGTCTTTGTCTAAAACTGTTGGTCCTCCTCAGATGATAGAGAATACCTGACTGTGATTGGGCCTCCTCAATCAGGTAAGTTTTTAGGGGGGCTGTGGCCATTCCATTAATTGACTGACATTTTGGTCTTTTTGTACTTTTTGTTCTGGCAGAGACGTCAACGTTGTCATCTCAAAGCGACGAAGAGGACTACAGCGATGTTGGCGTCGTTGGAAAATACGTCAATCAAGCCAGACGCTCACAGGTGATGTCATCCAGCCCACTGTGTGATTGGATGGGGTGAAGGGTTGGAACGGGAAAAACAGCAGGATGGAGCAATTTGCTTTTTCTCCCTTTCTGTTTAAATGACATGACCTGAGAATATTTTGTTCACTAGTTGAATTGAGAAAATAAGTAGTAAATAAACTTTGTAGTCTTTTGAATTATGAGGCAACAGGATTTTTTTTACTAATTGGAATATAATTGCACGCACAAATAAGGGAGAATGAAGTTTAACAGTAGGACAACTTTGATTATTTGATATTATTATACATCAAGTGAATAATGCTTTTGAAATCCAAAATCATGTAAAAAGGAGACTGTCAAAAATGCTTTTAATATCTCATCATGTTTAATGGTGAACACCTGCAGTTTTGAAAATGTGAATTGCTTTGATGGACTCCTCAAATGACGTGAGGGGGCATAGCCTCCAGTTAGATGTGTGTCAGAGCTCCTCCTCTTTTCCCCCCACCCTCTGTTGACGGGGAACCCCCCCTCTTGGCCCTTGAGCATCCCAGCGGTGGTGCTGCGGGCCCCTCCTCCGGGCCCGTGGTGCACGAGCCGCCACCGCGTGTTTGTCGAAAGGATGTGACGAAGAATGGCTCCCTGTTTGGCGAAAAGTCAGTGATGTGGGGTTGTTCTCCGAGGATAGACGGAGTGTGTCCAGGTGGTCGGAGATAGCGGCGTGATGCGGCGGGGGGCCGCCGCCACCGCCACCTCTCCCAGGACCCCCGGCGTGAGCGTGGCGTTTGTGGGCCCGGGGCTTCCAGCCCGATTGAGCGTTTGTTCGCTGCGTGGGTGCAAAACGACGTGAGGGAGGAGGGAGCTCGCAAGTGGCGGGGGGCGGGGCTTCTACGACGGGGGGAGGAGGTAGCTGTAAATGGATGGATGGAACTTTAGCGATTTAGCACAAATGGCGGATTAGCTTACTAGCTTGTCGTAATGATGGAGGAGATTTGACATGTTCGGTTCGCTACACTTTTGTGACATCAACTTTAAGTCATTTGCTGTACTTACCTCGTTAGTGTGTATGAGGAAACGATTGGACTCCTCCTCGGGATCGATGACGCCTCCTCGACAACGTTGCCTTTCCAGAACCTTTTCCAGTTCCTTCCACTTTTGTCGAAAGTCAGAGCAGATAGCGGCGTCCAGCTGTATGGCGACCGACACGTTAGTGGCAGTTTGTCGTTTCATAGACAGCTTTACGGACTCACCTCGGGTTGCTGCTGCGGCGCGTCGCTGGCCATCAGCTGATCCAGGTCGTAGGTCAGAGGCTCGCGGCAGACGGGACAAGCCACTGTCAGCTCCTGCAAAAGAAGATTTGGGCTTTGGATTACTTGAAAAAAAATTGTCTTCACTGTTCATCAATATTAGACAATCAAAGATTAGCTCAACTTTGAATTGATGTTGTAAACACACCTGATTCTGTACGATTGTTTTGTCCTCCGCCATCTCTCGTCGGCGGAGTCCGTTCTCTTCTTCCGAATGCCCGGCGTATCGACCTAGGCAGTGCGAGTGGAAGTAGTGATAGCAGCGCGTTTTACTGAACGCTTCTCCCTCCTGGACAGTCAAACAAGGAAGTGTTAACACCACAATAAAGGTATTTTCTGGTAGTTCTGAGCAAAAAAGAAAAGTGGAATGCCACCTTAAAGCCATAGAGGCAGATGACGCAATTGCCGTGCGGAATGTTGCTTTCCGTCAGGATTTCTTTGGCTTTCTAGAAGAAGAAAAAAAGCAAAAATTGTGGAAAATGTTGAACTTCTTATTGGGGGGTCAAGGTGAAGGTAGTGACCTCAATCAGCTGATACAAGACGGGTGAGCCCACGTATGACTCTGCTTCATGTTCAAGACTCTGTTGAAGGCTGCAAATCAACAACATCATCATTATGTTTATTATCATCATCAGTAAATGCAAGTTTCTAAATCTGATTTAAAAGGACAGACAACTGATCATTGCTTTATTTTATGTGGACAGTAGACCAAAAAAACTTGGGGAAAGTGGTTCACAGGGTTTTTGTGAAACGTCACCTGCTGAGCTTGTCATCAGAGAGTCCTCTTGTGTTGTGAATGGAGATGTCGGGAGACGAAAGCGGATACTGAACACAATTGGGGGAACAAGTCAGCAATGTGGCCGAACGGGAATATTTAAAGATGGAGACACCTGTTACCTGCTCATCCAAAGTCAACGTCAAGCCCAGTCGCACAAACTGGGATCCGTAGTCTTCGGCTGTGGATGGGTACAGAACCAGACTCACCTCACAGTGCCTGGAAGATAGAATAACCTGTTATTGAGATTTTGAGTTGATCGCAATCGTCATCGTGATGTTTGCTACCTATCTCTCGTCCTGGAGACCTGCAGGTCATCCAAGTAGATGGACTGGAGGACTTCAATCTCACATAGAACTCTGGTCAAAAAAGAGGATGAAGAGTGGATGATTTAAGATCACCCAAATCATTTGTATAGAAAAAATCAGTCTGACAAACCGTACTAACAAAAAAATAATTTAACAACCTAAAAATAATCTGAGTTGAAATATCATTTTCCTGCTGTCAAATCAGTTAGCTTTAGCCTGCCAGCGCAGACCTACTGCGATCTCACAAATTCAACAATAGTTTATACATATCAAAAACGAAACAACAACACCAAACCGCTAAATGTCATACAATTTGAAGGTTTTTTTCCTTAAAACAAGTTGTGCACAAACTCACTCGCTCTGCGTCGCCGCCATGATTGTTGTTTGCCTCAGGAGTCTGGATATTTGTTCTACGCTCTTTTGTTTACAATACTTAACTCCTCGTGGAAGTTAGCGCCCCCTAGCAGGCCAGCGACCCCTTGTCTTTTTTTTTTTTATAACAAACAATTGTTAAAATCACCTCTGGGGGCACTACTGTGTCCGTCTCCGTCACTAATTTGCATCTAGTCAAACGAAGAAGCAAAAACGGAGAAAAGTCATATGGGATGGTGAAGCAATGTTGTGGTCACTTCAAAACAACGCGATCTTAACGTAGCGCCACACAAAGTTCAGGTTTTTTACCGATCTCACATTTGCAATCATATCGCTACCGTATCGTGTCAAAATGGAGGAAGTTGTGATGGAATCCGCTGAATTTTCTCCCTGCGAAGCCGAGCTCAGGTTAGCAGAAGCTTGGGAAACTGTCACGGCAACTATGGTGAGTACTGATGGGGCGATCGCTGTCCTGCTAGATCGGACGTATATCTCCGTCAATGGCAGCTAACGTGTGTATGTGTTTGTAGATGTTAACGGGCTGCGGGGCCGAAGATGGGAAGCTGTCAGCTTGCCTGGAAGTGTTGTGCTCTGAGGGGGCCGCGGAGCTTGTGGCGAGTTGGCTCCTAGAGACCCTGCAGATGCGCCTATCATCCACCGTTGTCCCCGAGTTTTGGGCCCGACTCGAGCAGGTGGAGAAGGAAGAGGAGGAGAAGGCTCGCATTCGGATTCTCCTCACTGCTTTCCAGGCTTTGCTGGAAAGCCTGCGGCCCTTTCTCTGTATGTTGAGTGCACTTCTTAAAGATTAAATTTTTTTAGTTAGGAAAATATGGTACTTATTAGAAAATTGTAAGGATTTTCATGGTCCTATATACAATTACAGTTCAATGTAGAAAATATTTTTTTTGGTATTGTGGTAAAATGGCTAAAATCACCTTTCTTTTAGTGGCTTTGGATCGTCTGGGGGCGTGGCAAAGCGAGTCCCCAGAAGATCTGGGCGGGGCCCAAGTCAAGAATAATTCCCTCCGCGAACGCGCCTTCACCATCATCAGGGGGCTCCTCCTCTTCCCTCCGTCGCAGCTCCTCCAAGAGCGAGTGCTGGACTTCTACGGCAGGACTTTCTCCATCTACATCAAGCACCAGGGCCCCCGGCTGGGTCCCGAAGGGGCCCTCTGCGGCGGCTGCGGGGTCCCCGCCCAAGACTGTTGGTGTCAGGAGGCTCTCCAGCACGTGCTGGAGCTCAGCCGCATCCTGTGAGTGCCAACGCCGACGGCGAATCGGGCTCTGGAGGATGTGTTTTGATTTTATTTCTTTATTTGCAGGTCCGGGTTGGAGCTTCTGGAGTGGGTGAGCTGCGACGCCATCACGGCCATCCTTCACCGACTCATCGAACAATGGCTGGAGCAACATTGCCGCGGGGAATTCGAGAGGTCCTTCCTGGATGACTTTCAGGAGGTAATCAATCGGTTTTAAACTGACTGCAAAACTGAAAATAACCAATGCACAGTAAGAGAAGCGAGAAAATATGGTAGTTTTCATTCAAATCGCACTCTTGTTGTCCGTAGTGGTTGGAGCTGGTGGTGGGATGGCTGGGTCAGGTGTTTTCCGGACAGGGGGTCTGCGATGTGGTGGCCGGCTCGGCGTTGAAGCGCTGGCGCTGTCACATGCATCAGTTCTTCTGCAGGATCTACGTCAACATGCGCATTGAAGAGTTGTTTAGCATCATCAGAGGTGAGTTGTTGCATGCAGGCCACTGTGCGGCAAAACTAGCCCAACAAACAGGATTCTCTCGCAGACTTCCCGGAATCCAAAGCCGCCATCCAGGATCTGAAGTTCTGCTTGGAAAGAACCAACCAGCGGCAGCAGCTCCTCACTTCCCTCAAGTCCACTTTTGAAAATCGCCTGCTGCACCCTGGTGAGTTGATGCTCTTTTTAAATAAATTAAATACTTTTTAAATGTAATATTCTTTCACTTTTATTGACAGTCGCTAAATTCTAACTAAAAACTACAAAAAAATCAATAAAGGAAATATTAATAGTATTAATATAGTAAAGACATTTTTTCTTTAATTTTTTTTCACAAAATAATTCTAAAAATTATTTTGTATGATTTCTTTAAAAATTAATACATGCAAGATCATTTCTTTCATTTAAAAAACGTTTTTTTTTATTTAAAAAATCTCAATATCAACAAATTTATCTCTGTATTAATTCAAAACATTAAAACACTGTTAGCTCGTTGCATCCTTATAACAAGTGTCCTCTCCTCAGGTGTCCACACGTCGGACATCCTCACTGTTTACATCTCGGCCATCAAGACCCTGCGGGAATTGGACCCGTCTATGGTGGTCTTGCAGGTCGCCTGCCAGCCCATCAGGAAGTACCTCAGGTCTGTGCCACACACACACACACACACATATACACGCGTGGGCAGCTCGCCGTCAATCCTCCGTCTCAAACGTGTCTCCGCTCAGGACCCGCGAAGACACTGTACGCCAGATCGTGGACGGCCTGACGGGCGACGCGGTGACGGGCTGCGCCGACCTGGCGTCGGAGCTTTCCCGAGGCGACCCGGTCACACTGGAGATGCAGGACAGCGACGAGGAAGGCGGAGACCCCGAGGGCTGGACCCCGGACCCCACTGACGCCGTGGCTGGTAGGTCCTCCCACGTCTTTCTCCCTGCCGTCCCGCCTCGTCAACCTCTGTCGTTTCAGACAAGTCGGGCTCCAAGCGGCGCTCGTCGGATATCATCAGCTTGCTGGTGAGCATCTACGGCAGCAAGGACATCTTCATTAACGAGTACCGCACCGTGCTGGCCGACAGGCTGCTTCAAATGCCCAACTACAACACCGCCAGGTATGCGCCAAAGTTTTTTCTTTCCCAATGGCGACGAAAGCAACATTGTTTTTGTCACTTCTGCAGGGAAATCCGGAACGTGGAGCTGCTGAAACTTCGCTTCGGAGAGTCCCACATGCACTACTGTGAGGTCATGCTCAAGGTAGGAAAAATAATAATATCCACAGTCCAAATTGCTATGTTATCTTGTCGTAATCTACATTCATTTCCATGTAAATCCCAAAGAAACATGGGCTAAATTATTGTAATAATAATTGCAGGACATGGACGACTCACGTCGCATTAACGGCAACATCTGCGAGGAAGAAGAAACGGCACCCCGAGAAGAAGGGGCGGAGTCGGCGCCCGCCCCATGGCTGTCGGCCATTATTTTGTCGTCTGAGTTTTGGCCCAAGCTCAAGGATGAGAAGATGGAGATGCCGCCGGTGGTGCAACGCGCCACTGAAACCTACACACGCAGATACGAGAAGCTCAAGGTGACCAATTCAATATTTGCCATTGCTTTTTTTGTACATACTTGACATATTTTGGGCCAATGCGCAGTTGCTTGGATGCCAAGCAGTCACAAACAGGTTAGTTGACAATTGACATTCAAAAATAATTGCATCAATTTTATAATCATTTAAGTATGACATTTGAATATTTGTAATAAAATAAGTTGAGTCATATATACACACAAATACACACATATACTCATATATATATACACACATACTCTTATATACACATACTCATATATATATATATATATATATATATATATATATATATATATATATATATATATATATATATATATATATATATATATATATATATATATATATATATATATATATATATATATATATATATATATATACACACATACTTATATATATACACACATACTCATATATATACACACATACTCATATATACACATATATACTCATATATTTATACATACATATACATATCGCACATATACATATAGTACATATACATACACATGCACATCAGAATACAGTATTCCCTCAATTTTTGCAGTTACTCCCTTTCATAACCTGCTCACTACATATGAAAACTGATTATGCTTTATTTGTTAATCAGGCCATGAGGACGCTGAGCTGGAAGCCTCAACTGGGCACAGTCACGCTGGACGTGGAACTGGAAGACCGCACCGTCAGCGACGTCAACGTGTCGCCCCTGCACGCCGCCATCATCCTGCTCTTCCAGGACAAAAGTGAGCCTCCCCCGTTCATTCTTTGCTTTTGAGCGTCGAAGATGCCGGTTCTGACAAAGCGGGCGCGTCTCCAGGTGAGTGGAGCGCGGAGGAGCTGAGCGCTCAGCTGGGCGTATCCACGGAGGCGGTGCACAGAAAGTTGGCGCTGTGGCAGCAGTGGGGTGTCATTCGCGAGGAAGGTGGCGGACGCTACGCCGTGCAGGAGAGAGCGGCCGCCTGCAAGGATAAGACGGAGCGCGGGGGCGCCGTGGTGGTGGACAGCGACGACGAGCGCGACTCCAACATTGCCATGCAGACGCAGCAGAAGGAGGAGAAGATGCAGGTAAAAAGGCCTTTCTTTATTTTGGTTTTCAGTGGTAATTCAACACATTCAAAAAGACTCAATACCCATTTAACTGAAATTTAAAAATGAACAAATACTTTTTATTTAATAAAAGGCTTTATGGAGGGCAATTGGAGAAGGTTAAGTCGCTTGTGCTTGTGTGTCGCCAGCTGTTCTGGGCCTACGTGCAGGCCATGCTGACCAACTTGGAATGCATGACGCTGGAGCGCATCCACTCATTGCTGCGCCTCTTCGTGGCCACGGGACCCGTCGTCACCGAGATGGATGTGGGCGAGCTGGAGGCTTTCCTGCAGAGGAAAGTGTCCGAGCACCAGCTGCTCATGTCGTCCGGCATCTACCGGCTGCCCAAGAACGCCTGAGGGCCCGGCACGGCAAGGTAGCATTAAGATGACTTTGAATAACTGGACATTTCAAAGCTTTTTGGAACGTGAAGCACGAAGCTGATTGACTAGCGACCTGAAATCTTTTTGGGATTGAAGGAGCCTGTCTGTGTGACAGGAGGCCGAGCACCGAGACCTGTATTTCAAAGCAGCTGTCAAAAAGTTAAATGTGAAACCAATTGTTTTTGATTTAAGACTTTATTGATATGTTTGCGAGGTAACCGCTTTTTTAAAAAAAAAGAAAAAAAAGGAAAAGAAAAGCCACGGGTTCACATGTTAGTGTCCATTGCTAGTTTGTGGTACAGTAAGTGCAAATAAAAGTGTTGTTCGTCTTCCATCTTTGTCCACTCATGAGTCCAAAAACTGGTCGCTGCCTTCAGGTCCATTTTTATCCCAGGTGAGGAATGTTACTAAGTATATTTAATCTAAGTTTGAATTATTTCATATTTTAGATGAGTTGAATTAGCGTATTGGGTCAGTTCTTCTGGTAGCATGTCCGCATATCTACTTAAAGGCTAGTATTTTTGGTGTGTGGCCCTAGATGGTTGCGTCAGGTAGACAGAAGAAGAAGAAAAAAAAAGTAGGCATTTTTAACAACACTTCTTAGCTCTCTTCCGGCGATCTCGCTCCCGATGCGCGTTGATGTTGACCGTGTCCTTTTCGCGCTCGCGTTCTCGCTCGGCGCGGCTCTGGCTCTGCTTCTTGGCCCGCAGGACGGCGTGGGTGAAGGCCATGAACATCTGCACGTGCACAAGAAGGCGTCTCACTTGACTAGACAGGAAAAAAAATGATAGCAAAAAAGTTACATACCTCTTCCACGTTGATGTTGTCCTTGGCGCTGGTCTCAAACACGCGTACTCCAACCGATTCGCCGAAGCGCTGCGCATCCTGAGTGTCCACTTTCTTCCGGGCTGGATCATCATTTTTGTTGCCCACTGAAATGAAGATTCAATGAAAGTCCTAAAATAATTCAATTTTGTTTCCTGCATTTTTCATCGCTCATGTCGATGCGGCACGACGAACTGACCTAGAATTTTGCAGACGCTATCGCAATTCTGAGTGATTTCGTTGAGCCAGCGCTTAACATTGACAAACGATTCCGGATTGGTCACGTCGTAAACGATGATGACGCCATGCGTGTTGCGGTAATACCTGCAAGATGAACAAAAATACATAAATACTTCAAAGCTATAATTGTGCCTGTGCCTCGGTGGTACCCCAAGATACACCATGAGATGGCCTATCCAAATGCATTGAGTAGACAATACTTCAACCCAGTTTCGTCCCACAATGAGGTTGAAACAACAGAGGAAATTGAGCTCCCTCGTGGTGTAGGGGTTTGCTCACCTGACTGCAGTACGGGCAGACGTGGGTTTGATCCCCGCTGGTGGCATCAAAATTGTGACTGCATGGTTGTGGTATGGAAGATAAGTGAATAGATATTTCTTATATCATATATTTTAGACTCCTATTACTCTAAAATACTACTTTCATTTTAGAGTGACTAGTGGGTGACTGGTGACAAGACAGTTGTGAGAGTCGCACACATATGCCCATGTACACACATATGCCCATGTACACACATATCCCCATGTACACACATATCCCCATGTACATACATATCCCCATGTACACACATATGCCCATATACTCCTATATGCCCATATACACATATATGCCCATATACACATATATGCCTATATACACATATATGCCCATATACACATGGGTTTATATATATATATATATATATATATATATATGTGTATATTTAAAATCTTTTCGATTTTCTGCTAACCTAAACATTCATATCTTGAGGTACCACAAGTAGGCACAAAGACACAAAATATGAAGGAAAAATAAAAAAGCGTTGTCGGGCACTCACGTGGACGTGATGGTCCTGAACCTCTCCTGTCCGGCCGTGTCCCAGATTTGCAATTTGACGCGCTCACCGTCCACGTCCACTGTCCTTATCTTGAAGTCCACACCGATAGTTGTGATGTAACTTCCTGCGGCGAGGAGAGCAATCGACATGAACTCATTATGAATTGACCAGTGATCAATGGGCGGGCTAGCGGCGCCCAACTCACCGGAGAAGGAATTGTCGGCAAAGCGGAGCAGCAGGCTGCTTTTTCCGACATCTGCAACGACAAGAAGACGAAAAACACATCAAACGCCAACGCGGACGGCCGAACGGAAACGTGAGAAGACGCACTGGAGTCGCCAATGATGAGCAGCTTGAAGAGATGATTGTAATCCTTTGCCGCCATTCTCAACGGAAGTCAAATTTAGGAATTGGGCAAATGCCGCCCCTCCTCACGCCAAGAGATGAGCACTTGACTTTGAGAAGATAAAGAAGATGGCAAAAAATAAGGGGACACATTTCATAAACAACTTCAAATGAATCAAATGACATGCAATTGTTGACCAGGAAATAGCCCAATCCCCTTTATTTTGACCATTTTAGGGGTCAATGCTCCCAGGATATAAAGAAAATGTACTTACTTCACTTATTTACTGTGTCCGGCATCGTGTTGCTTTTCCGTCTCAGTGGCTGAGTGACGGGCAACTACAAGATGTTCCTGTACAAGACAAGTTCCATGATGAAGGCATT
Source organism: Stigmatopora nigra (assembly GCF_051989575.1). Classification (NCBI taxonomy): domain Eukaryota; kingdom Metazoa; phylum Chordata; class Actinopteri; order Syngnathiformes; family Syngnathidae; genus Stigmatopora; species Stigmatopora nigra. Next base: position 6,975,153 of record NC_135522.1, read on the forward strand.
CAGGAGCCTCGTGAAGGTCTACAAATTCTGTGGTCTTCTTCTGCCACACGATTCCCGCTTCCAAATAAACTGAAATTAAAGAACAGACCTTTTGTCTAAATTCAAATCTTTACCATAGAGAAGTTATTATTTAAACCATTGTATACTATTCTGCCACGCCATAGACTGGATGAAAATAAATGAAAATTATACATACAATATTAATCAATCGAACTGGGCCGTCATAGTGTTTGAGTGTTTTGACACTATTCTGAGAATGAAATAAAGGGTTTAGCACACTTTATATTTAGAAACTTGTATATGAATGTAAGCACATTTTGAGTCGCAATCATTGAGAACAAAGCCAGCGTGTCATTCCTAACAATGAAAGCATTGTTCAACTCCGTTATTTTTTTAAGAATAACTTTTTTAAATCTTTCTATCTTTAAATAATAATTTTAATACACTTTCACCAGTTTATATTTCTCACAAAATTAAATAGGAACAATAACTCTGGAAAGTTTTCACGTCGGTGATGAGTCCGTTACAATAGAGTTCGAGATATAAGTAAATTCTCACTAAACTTGTTGACCCCAAAAATGTAAATTGTGTAAGTCATTACGTTGTAAATATGACGTTTTCATATTTGCGTTTTAAAACTGAGCAAACAACTACTAGATAAAATCAAGCCTAAGAGTTTCGTGGGAACGTGAAGGCAGCATCACGGACCATAGATCACGTGATCAGGCACAACACATCAATTCAATGTATTTTTCAAGGATATCAATTCTCCAAAAATGTACAAATACAGTAAAAACACTGGTTTTAAAGATGCTAACGTGATCACGGCTGCTGGCTAGCACTGCTGTACACAATATCGAATCCACTACAACAGTAACGTCACGACTCAACACACCTTCCGGAGTGTAGCCAAACTTCATTCTGTTTTAAACCAAAAACGGTTTTAATTACTTAATAAAACGTTTTAATTGATACTCTGGGCCCAGATGTATCCTTTCTGCGTCAACACTCCGTTCATATTAAGTTGTGTACGTTTTAAAACATTCTTGTCCACAATTTCAACATGTCACCAGAGTTTTAACGCCGCGATTGCTGCAATCTTACTGAGTCATGAACGGCGACGAGAAACCGAAAGCATTCCATTCGCCATCAAAGTCAATAACAAAACTCTAAATTTGTTATTAATTTTAATGGAGGATGTACAAGTAGTCAACAGCGTTTATATGTAGGACTTTGGAAGTGTTTGATGTCCGCAGGCCAGAAACGGACCTGACGCGGATTTATGAAACATAAGTCATCTAAATACGTCAAACTCACTTTAGATGAGCGTTGTCTGCTCGTGTCAACTTGTTGGATTTGGTAGCTTCTTCCTCCGATAGCGGAGAATAAAAAGATGAGCGTTTCAACGAGAAATAATTGTTGTTGGTCGACCACACCTGATGAGCCGATTTCAGCATCACGCGATGCTTTCAATGAACCTCGGATAACACGCTATCAGAAGACAGACGTATATATATAGTAGTATTACATGTACTACTACAAACTAAACTCTTGTTCCCCGATTGTCATATTAATAGCTGATAAAATTAGCATCAAATCTTGTCAATTTATTTGATATTGGCAATCCTTGGCACATTTGTTTTGCTGCAATTTCATAGATTTGATGCATAATAAATAGCCTGTCAAAAAGTACACGGATATGAAAGTATCACTTCTTTGTCATAGATGGCCTAGATACCCTCCCGTTTTGAGTACCATATTTCCCATTGTATATTCATACGTCCTACCATTTATTGCATATTACATCATGGCACGAGATGTCCAATCGAATTTTACTGTTAATGCAAACTAGATACAATGAATGTTGCGAGTTTTACGGGTACATGAAGGCAGCATCACATGCAGAAAGCATCAAATCAATGTATTTCAAGTATATTATACTTTGAAAATACTTGTTTTAAAGATGCTAAGGTGGTGACAACTGTTGGCTTATACTGCTGTATGAAAACAAGGAGATCAAGCGCAGGTCATTAAAATTTACAGATAACTTTATTCAACCATCTTTATGAACGAAACCGACAGCGTCACTCACGTGATGCAAACCAATGACGAGAACACACTGAGTCACGTGACGAGTCAGATGACAAATTACACAACGCGCCTGAGCCGCCCACGGTGGGGTTTGGCAACAACGGGGAAGCGTCGTTTATCGCCCGTCGCATCATCGCTTCCCGTCCCGAAGGCGGAGCTTGTCCAGATTAAAAGCCGAGCGGGTGCTCAGCGAGGCCGACCTCGCGACCTTCTCTCTGACGAGGTCGCCGATTCTCTCATGTGTCGGGGGGGAGAATAGCTGAGAGAGCGAGAATCTCGCAGGGAGTCGGCCGGCAGCCTCCGGGGACGACCGCCGCCGTCTTTCTCGTCGGGGGACGGCGATCGGGGTTGCCGAACTTGCGCTTTCCTGTCAAGAGAGGAAAAAAAAAAATGTCAATTTAAGTTGCGTCGGCCAACCGCGCACTTCCTTTGCCCACGTACCCTTTTGCTGGTTGCGCCTCTGAGTCGGAGCTGTCTGAAGAGGAAGAGGAGGAGGATGAAGAGGAAGAGGAGGAGGAAGAAGATGATGATGAAGACGAGCTGCTGCTCCGGCTTCCTTTCTTGTTTGCTTCTTTCCCGTTGAGGCCGTGCTCGGCGACCGCTTCTTGTCGCGCCGGAGCCGGCGGTGGTGGCGGCGACTTGACGCGGGCGGAGCCTGAAGACTCGTCGTGTTCCGATCGGTGTTCGGGACGGGTCGGGGAGCTTTTGGGAATTTTCTGTGCCCGCCTCTCGTAATCCTGCTGCTCCAACTTCTGCCGCTCCGGAGCCTTTTCGTCTTTTCCGCTCGGCGAAGACGACGAGGATGACGAGGAGGAGTCGGAGTCTGATGAAGATGAGGAAGACGAGGAGGACGAGGATCTGCCGGGCCGGCCAGCCACCGGTAGCTCTTGCCTGACGGCTTCCGGGGAGGCCTTGGGCGAGTTGGCGCTACGCCTGCTCGCCGGTGCAAAAGGCGAGCGACTGATTGCCGCCACTCTGTCTTTCGGAGGCAAAGGCGAGCATCTGGGCTGCCTCTTTGCGGGCGAGCGACTGGCCTGCCTCCTTGTGGGCGAGCGACTGGGCTGCCTTCTCGCGGGCGAGCGACTGGGCTGCCTTCTCGCGGGCGAGCGACTGGGCTGCCTTCTCGCGGGCGAGCGACTGGGCTGCCTTCTCGCGGGCGAGCGACTGGGCTGCCTCTTTGCGGGTGACCGACTGGGCTGCCTCCTCGTGGGCGAACGACTGGGCTTCCTTCTTGCGGGAGAGGGACTGGGCTGCCTCCTCACGGGAGAAGGACTGGGCTGCCTTTTTGCAGGCGAGCGACTGGGCTGCCCCCTGACAGGGGAACGAATTGTTCGCCTCCTCACGGGCGAGCGACTAGATCGCTTCCTGACAGGCGAGTTACTGGGCCCCCTTCTAACTGGGGACCGATTAGGCTGCCACCTGACCGGCGAGCGACTGGTCCGCCTCCTCACTGGTGAGCGACTGGATCCCCTCCTCACTGGCGAGCGACTGGATCCCCTCCTCACTGGCGAGCGACTGGGTCCCCTCCTCACTGGCGAGCGACTGCTCCGCCTCCTGACTGGGGAGCGACTGCTCCGCCTCCTGACTGGGGAGCGACTGCTCCGACCCCTGACTGGCGAGCGACTGCTCCGACCCCTGACTGGCGAGCGACTGCTCCGCCTCCTCACTGGCGAGCGACTGGAACGCCTCCTCACTGGCGAGCGACTGGAACGCCTCCTTACCGGCGAGCGACTGATCCGCCTCCTCAGAATCGGCGATGGCGAGCGACTGCTCCGTCCTCTGTGCGGGGAGAAAGGAGGGCGCTGGACCCTAGGAGACAAAAGAATTATTGAATACATTATTAAATAGTGTGAAAAATACGGTCATTTAGTCAATCAAATAGTTTGTCGTGATATTGTAATACCCATCATTGCATGCAAAAATCTATCAATGGCCCCTCTCTTGTTGTCTGTCCCTTTAAATGAATGGCGGCCAATGAGTACATTTCCTACCTGAGCGGTGGGCTCCGCCTCCTTGGGCTCCTGGTAGCGGAGGTGCTGCGTCTGGAGTTCCGATCCCGAAAGCGGGCCTGGGGGGGGCTATTTCTGCCAGAGGAAGGCAGGGGGTCCTGGTACTGCCTGGGCGGGGTGACTCTGTGGCTCGCGGGAGAGCGGGGCCTCCCACTCGGCGGCTCCCTTTTCTCCCCTGGCCGCTTCTCCAAGTCTTCTGTCCGTTTTGCCGGTTCTTGCGAGACCTCGGCGCGTCCGTTGGTGACGTGCCTTTGCAAGGGCGCCGCGGCAGAAGTGGAGTTTCTCTTTTCTACGACTTTGGGTTGCTCTTCGTCTTCAGACGAGGATGACGAGGAGGACGAAGAAGACGAGGAGGACGAGGAGGAGGAACTGGAGGAGGAGTCGCTACTGGGGTCTTTTTCTTTTTGCGCCCGCTTCTTTGGAGGACTACTTTTCCCGTGCTTGGGTTTCTGTCGAAGAGCCGAGGCCTCACTGGACTTCCCGCCCGCGCCTCCGTCTCCTCGGCCTCTTTCTCGTCGTTCATCCAGGGGAGGCGAACGAGAACGTAGAGGACGAGAAGACGCGTCCGCTTTCTTTGCGGCAAGCTTTTGCGTCGCGTCTCCGCCGTTTGTCCTATCGGGAGACGGGGACGAAGAGTCGTGCCTGGTGTTTCGCTTAACCTTCGCGATGTTCACTTTGGCAGGCGAGGTTGAAGACGAACGCCGTTTGGCCCGGTCGTTTCGCCTCACCTCCTCTCGCGGCGCCACCCTGTCGCGACCCCTTCCAGCCGCGGGAGGCGAGGGTGAGGAGGAACCGCGTCTGGTCCCGGCATCCCGTTTGGCGACATTCCGCTCCTCCTCTCGTCGATCTCCTCTATCGCGTGCCCTCCTGACGTCCGCTCTGGGAGGCGAGGGCGAGGAGGAGGAGTCACGTGTGGTCCGAGCGTCCCGCCTCCCGGCATTTTTCTCTTCGCCTCTGCTGCGACCGGTCCTCACCTCCACTCGTGGGGGCGAAGGAGAAGAGGAGTCGTGTCTCATCCTCTGAGGAGGACCCTTCTTTGCCGGTTCGCGCTTTTCTCCACTCCCCGAACGTCTCGCCCTCCCCTTGTCTTTTCCACTTTTTGGACTCGGTGATCTCCCACCCCTACGTTTGTCTGCTTCTTTGCTCGTGGACCTCCTCCGGCTGTCCTTTTCATTGTCCCTCTTACTCCTGTCTTTCTCTTTACTGCGCTGCCTCTCACTGGGTTTATCTTTGCTCCGCTCTAACTCTTTTCGGCGCTCCGCCCGCGGAGGGGAGGACGGGGAAGAGGAGTCTCGTTTCCTCCTGGAAAGGGAGGCTTTTGTCTTCTCTTTCTCCTTATAAGACAGAGAGAAAAGGAAAGCAGGTGACAATGTGCCGCAAAAAAAATCTAAAATAAAGCCTACGGTATGTTGGACTTCACATCTTATATTACACAATCCAAAATGCAGTTTTGCGGTCACAGACATCAACCGTCCACATGTTTGACAATAATAGGAAGGTTGTTGATGTGCATTGTCAACTTATACCTGGTCACCTCTCCGCCGTGGTGGACTTTGCTCGCCGCGACCTCGCCTCTTTTCTGGAGATTGTGGCCTCCGACCGCCATTCTCGTCCTGCGTCTTGCGTTGTCGTGAGCGCACTGGTGAGGGACTGTTAACATCCAAATGAGAAGTTTAGAGAAAGGCTAGTTACTAGTTACGCAGCATTTAGACAGCCAAGTCGCCATTTTTTTCCGACGTCACTGGCGTCAATGTAAATCAGTAAAACTGATGCGGACTAAAGGTTACGCGCACCTGCCAGACGAACTAGACGAGACGCTGCGTCGCGATGTCGTCTTTGTTTTTGCTGGACTTTTACTGGCCGCTTTCTTCTTCTTCTTTGAGGCCTTCTTCTGCTTCTCATCGGAGGAACTTGAAAAACAAAAGGTGCACATTTACAAATCAACAGAGGAAAGATATCAGTCAAAATAGTAATTCCTATTCTTACCTGTCGTCGTCATCATCGTCTGAAGATTCTCTGAAGAGATGAGAATGCGAAGAGTTAAAATGTCGAACTCGGGACACATGGATTCTAATGTACATACCGTTTCTTCTTCTTCTTTTTGGATTTTTTCTCTCGGCGAGCAGCTGGCGACGGACTCTGTGAGCTGCAAGTTAAAACAAATTGGAAAGGCCAGAGTTAAAATGCATTAATTATACTAAAGCAGTCAATTAATGGGAAAAAGGAAAGCACTTCAAGTGCACCTTATAGTCTGAAAAAATACATTAAGTATTTTTTTTGGACAGATCTACATATACCTATGTATATGTATATATGTATATATGTATATATGTATATATGTATATATGTATATATGTATATGTGTATATGTGTATATGTGGATATGTGTATATGTGTATACGTGTATACGTGTATACATGTATACGTGTATACATGTATACGTGTATACGTGTATACGTGTATACGTGTATACGTGTATATGTATATATGTATATATGTATATATGTATATATGTATATATGTATATATGTATATATGTATATATGTATATATGTATATATGTATATATGTATATGTGTATGTGTATATGTGTATATGTATAGATGTATATATGTATATGTATATATGTATGTATATATGTGTGTGTATGTGTGTATGTATATGTATATGTGTATGTGTATGTGTATGTGTACATGTACCTGTACATGTACATGTATATGTATATATGTACATGTGTCAGTTTGTTACGTCAGTGGCCGCAAACGTGATTCAGATTTGATCTCAGCTTACCCAGCTCTCTTCTTGTTCTTCTTTTTCTTTTTGCGGCTGCGTTTTTTGGGCGGGGAATCCGACTCGTCCGAGTCCTCTACCAACCTGCGGGAGATAGACCTTGTCAAGACATAGGAAGGCACCTCCCGAGACGAAGGCAATGAAGGTTTTGTCCTCACGTGTATTTCTGCTGCTCCTGCTGTTTTTCCCTCTCTAGGCGCTCCTGCTCGCGTTTCTCTTTCTCCTTCTCTTTGCGGTCGGCGTGGAAGGACGAGCCGTCCACGTAGTCGCTGGATATTCCGAAGGCGGCTCGCAGGCGGTTGTTCTTCTCCTGGTTGGCAGCTGCCAGGGCGTGGGTTTCGGTGACGCTATAGTGATAAATAGGTATTGGTAAATTAAATTCCCAATGGCGCAGAATTCCCACGAGGTTCCGGAATATTTGCTTACCTGGCTTTGTCGCCAGAGGCCGGAGGGGGTTGAGGCTTTTCCTGCAGCATCATTCGAAAGCTGTTCACCTTCTCGGCAATCTCCTCCTCGACGTATCTGAAGCACCAGATGAAGAGCAGAGTTCAATGGAGAGAAAAAAAATCCCTCAACTGTCATTTCATAATCAATTAGTTGTCAAGCAATGACTGCACCAATAGTGCTAGTTTTGTATGCTAACTAAAAATGCTGACACATTGGCTGGCAACGACGGCAATTTGTCGCCAACTACCAACGACTTGCCAATTGTGCGTCAGGTTTTCTCACCCTTGCTCCTCCATCATGTCTTGAAACTTGGCGCACTCGACCTCCAGCTGCCGCTTCCTCTGGTGCTCCAGGATTTCAGCATTGGGTTGGCGGTTGAGCTGGCTCTCCAGTCGCTCACGGTCCTTCTCGTCGCGATCGCCATCGCGGTCGTCGCGCGGCCGCTTGGCTCGCAGTGTGGATAGGTTGCGCTGCACATAGCCATTGGTGCCGCTGCCCCGAGGAGTGGTCAAGCCGATACCATTGTACATGACGGCTCTAAAGAGGGAAAACCTTGGTTTAAGTTACTGTTTAAAGCATATGGGAAAGGGGAAAAACTGAGTGCAATCACAAGAAGTAGATTTTTTTTATGTGGAATGTGTTGGCAAAAGGGGCGTGGCCTTTTGAGTTTGGGTGTGGATACCCCCAAATGACTGCAATTATTTTCACGCACTGAATTGTTTCATGCACATTCTAAAACTGATTGGGTAACTACAAATTGCGATGCGAATCAATACGCCATTTTGGCTCAAATATAATTAGATTAGCATTTTCAAAACAGGCAGCCATTAGATAAGAGTCTATTAAGTCTATTAGTCTTTTCATGTCTGTGTGAGATTGACGCACATCACCCGACACATTAAAACACAATTTTACAACTGAATGATTATATCAACGCAGTATTAAAATAAGCCCCATTTGGCACGTGTACAATGAGCCGATTCACGACATCAAGTTATATACAACGCTTAATGAAAACAACAAGTGAATGCACGTTTAACAACTACATGTCGGGAAAATATTTGGGGTAAAAAAGAGGGACAATGCGTCATTTGGACAGTGTCATCGCGGGCCCGAACAACAGAACAGGCCTAATTTTTTGGCTAACCGCTATGGCTTACGCGCCTCTACGTACCACACTAATCTCCCGGAGCGGAGAGAAACTTCACCGCTACTTAGGAGGAAATGTCTTCGTCTTGTATTTTCTTTAAATCAGCAAGTTACTGCTTTACTGGATTTCAAAAGGGTAAAAGAAGTTAAATTTGTTAGCTCAGTTAGCAAATCCAAGCTCGAACGAAAGAGAGACGAAGCGAAACCACGTGACATTGCGTCACAAAGACGCGCTGGAGTAGTTTGTTGGGTGGAAAAGGGAGAGGCGTTCAGTGTCCAATGGAAATTCAACAACTTCCCCTGGTTGGGATTTAAAAATGCATTGCTTCAAACCCGTAATATGAGCCACTTGGTTTTACTTTTCTGTGTCTATTAAGAAAAAATATGTGTTGAAACAGCGTGACAATTTGGTGTTTGAAGGGCAACGGCGGGGATGCTATGGTTTGTGAATGTGAAAGAGATAGATTCCAAACTACATCTCCCACAATGTTAAGCGCCACTTTCAACGCATGCGCTTTGGGTGAAAACATCCTGTCAAATTTTGACCGTTAGTGACGCCGAGGCAAGCCGACGATTAGATCACTATAAGACCTCATCCGTCTAAATATAGTGAGTTTTTTTAGGTATTCAAACCACATAAATTTCCAACAACTTTCTGATTGAGCAGCCATGGTTGAAGGAGACAACAAGAGCACAAACATGCTGGTTAGTATGAACATGACGTCGTTTTTGCTCTCTAAGTTACCTGCTGCTAAATCTATCACTTTGGCGAGGCTTGATTGCACCGCAAACCAAATGCAATGTTATTTGGGTTTAGAATTAGAAATAATTTCCCGTGGCGGCTACTTGGTTTCCATATTAACAGTCTTACCGGCGGGCTAACATGCTAATCAGCTAGCCGCCTAGCCTCCCCTCAAGATAGTCCTGTGACTTGCAGTCTCCAGTGACACGTGACCATGACTATCTCGTTAAGCAAGGGTGTCCAAACTTTATCTCTACAAAAAAAAAAAAAAAAAAACAATGGACGCAAGGGTCCTACATAAAATTCTTTCACCATGATTCCGGGTGTCCCCCACCTCTGACCTGGAGTCAGCTGGGATAGGCTCCAGCACCCCCCGCGAGCCTAATGAGGATAAAGGCAGTGAATGAGAAAGATGCTGAATTTCTGTTGTTGTTATGATTGCGGCATGCAGGCACAGGAAACGGCACAATTGGAGGACCAACTTCAAGCGTGGGGCGATGTCATACTAGCGGGTGACCGCGTCCTGCGCTGGGAAAAGCCATGGTTCCCGGGAGCCCTGATGGGCGCCACCGCCATTCTCTTCCTGTGAGTCGCTCACACCACCAACTCATTTACGCTTTGATGCTATCTTGGAGACCAACACTGTCCACATATTTCGTCAGACTCCACTTTGCTAGTTTATCGCCGGAGCATAAATCTCAAGGGGTACAAATGACTACTTTGATGATGATAGATATCATTTTTTTTCGTCAACGATACGCAATTTGCCCAGATTCATTTTCCTTCCACCCGATCGTAATCTTTTGTCCACTTCCCATGCCAGGCTTATCTACTATTTGGACCCGTCGGTGCTGACGGGTGTGTCGAGTGGCGTCATGTTGCTGTGCCTGGCTGACTACTTGGTGCCCACGTTTGCACCCCGAGTGTTTGGCTCCAACAAATGGTGAGATGGCATCCCAGCCTACGTCCCAATCATCATGGGTCTACCTCCCCTTTATTTAAATTCACCCCCATGTGTTTGTGTCAGGACCACGGAGCAGCAGCAACGTTTCCACCAGATCTGCGGCAACTTGGTGAAAACACAGCGCCGCCTGGTGGGCTGGTGGTACCGTATCTGCACACTCAAGGAGGAGAAGCCAAAAATGGTAATCTGGAAAAACAAAAGGCACCCAAGTCCTTGAAATGTCTTGCTAACTGTGGCGTCCGTGTTGTTTTTTTTCTGTTAGTACTTTGCGTCGGTGATCAGCAGTTTATTGGTGGTGGCCTGGATTGGACAGCAAGTGCACAACCTGTTGCTCACCTACCTGATTGGTGAGTGATATTTTTAGTCATTTGCTGGGCAAATTTTGATTTAAAAAAGAAAAAAAAAAACGATCATAAATTTGCCTTTGTGTTTAGGCATTGATGTTTCTTTTGTTTTTTTTCTTTACAGTGAGTTTGATGCTGCTGCTGCCGGGCCTCAACCAGCACGGCGTCCTGACCAAGTATGCCGCCATGGCCAAGAGGGAATTTAACAAGCTTATCAAGAACAAGGAAAAGAAGAACGAGTAGATTCCAAATACACTCACGTGAACGCGTGCAACTACGTTGACTACTGACTCCCTTTGTTGTCTTCCTTGTGTAATCATGAAGCTCCTCATTTTCCACGTTTTTAGCCTTCAGTTTCTTTTGAGTCAAGTCATAGTGAGCAGGAAAGTGTGACTATAACAATAATCAATGAGCTGCCCCTCCTTGAAATGATGTAAATATGCCATGGCACTCCCATTCATTTATTTATGTGTCCTGTCAAAAGTCATTTGAATATTTACAATGTGAATAAAATTGACTTTAAAAGTCATGTATTTTTGGGGTTATTCTTTTAATTGCATGTGTATGATTGTGCTGTTCCAAATCAGAGATGCCTAAGCTTTTCCATTTGGAATGAATCTTGAAAACTTGAACATCTTCCACTTTGATATCGGGTTGGACGTCTATCACCATCAATAGCAGTAAAAAAAAATTTTTAAAAAGCATCCGCCAATGTTGGCTTTTGCTGCTAAAATGTATTTAATGGCTAAAACTCATTGGCAATGAATGGGTAACATGCAACAAAATAATTTAAAGGTACAGGTATACTGTAAAATATATAATAGTACTCTTGTTTTGTGAAGTTGTTTTTTATGTCGCTAAAATGTTATGAGCTTAAGACCCATATTTGTATTTAAGTGTATTTGATATATATATATCATACATTTACATATTTTTATCTCAAATGTCATGTCAAAAAATCAAGTTGGTGCAGATTGCTGGATTATTTTCCAGTACTGAAAGAAGAATGAAAGACAAACACGTGACATTGTTGACCTTTTTATTCTTTTAAATGAGCAAGAAAGCTGAAAACAGCATCAATTTATGGAAGACAATGCGCTTAAGGCGACCCTTTGTTTCCTCGGAATCCAATTGTACTTGCTTTTTGTTTATCTCTGGTCAATCAAAATTTCCCAAAACAATTTGAGCGAGAACAGCTGACTTCTCGGTCTTTGTTGATGCCCGGAGAGATGAAGTCGACGAACTCTGGCTGTACGTCGCTACCAATGGTTGTGGTGATCCAGTCTTGGAACTGGGACACACGCGCAAAGACAGTTGGAAACTCCTCCGAGGCGCAACCTAGTCCAAAGCTCATGATGCCACTCAGAACCCACTGTGAGCTTTGTTTACTCACTAGAGGGCTGCCAGGAACAACCTGAGGAAAAAAACACCAGTTCCTAGTTAGCGTCTGATTTTGTCATTTCATCCAAAGACAAAAACACTTTTCACCTGGCAGGCACCACTCCTATCTGTCTTCAGGCCGGCGCAAATCATCTTGTTTGTGATATTAAAGATGCAATATTGGCAAACGCATTTGCGATTTCCCACGACCGGCAGGTCATATTGCATCAAATCTCCTGTGGATGGCGGACGCAGTGCAGACAAATCAGAGCAAATTCAAGTTATGTGATTTTATCCCCTAATACCATTGCATTCATTTGTGAGTTCATTTATAATCCTATTATACCAGTCTAAAAAAAAAGCCAATCGGAGTATCTGCAGAAAACCCATGCAAGCCCAGGGAGAACATGCAAACAAATTTGGGATTTAACCCTGGACCTGAGATCTGTAAGGCAAGCACACTAATAGCCACCATGATGGAGTTAAAGGTCAACAATATAAAGTATAAATACATAAGTGAAAATTATTCACTTAGAAAGAGTTAAAGAGATTAAATCAATGTTTTAATTGCTCGCCATTCTTGCTCAAAGGGTTAAAAAGTCTGATATCGCTATCGTATCACTATAATGTGCAAAATTGTTAACGTTTGCCAACATTTTTTTATTTTTGGCAAATCAATGCCCTGTGTTTCTGCAAAAATCTTGAAAGAATAAACAACTAATCTGACAAAAAAGCATTCATAGCAATGACTGACCTGAATTGACGTCTTCCCATCCACTGACCCAACTTTGAATTCCATCGTAAAAGGTGCTGGTGGCTGTAGCCAAACAGACGGGCCGGATGAAGTTGGTGAAGGTGACGGGCGAGGAAAGGCGCATCAGAGCCACGTCGTTGTTGAACGGTGCCACGCTGAATCCGGGATGGATAATCTTCGACACTATGCCTCGGGATACCTCGTTAGCATTAAAACCACTTTGCCGCTGACGACCCAGATACACTGTCACGGGATCTTGGCTGCGCACAATGTAAACAAGGCCATTTTGGAGATATAGCTGCGTACTGAATTTCGACGCCAAAGAAGAGAATAGCTTTATCCATAGTAAGGTTGACGTGTTCTCACCCTCTAAGGCAGTGCGCGGACGTCAACACCCACTCATTGGAAATGAGCGACCCCCCGCAGAAGTGCACACCATTCTTGTGTAGGCTGACCTGCCAGGGCCACGCGCCGTCGGGGGCCACTCCCTTCACGAGGGCATTGTTGAGAGGAGCTTGGCCACATGCTGCGTAGACACACACACACACACAAACACAATTCCTCACCACACTCACACTCAAAGTACTAAATAAAACGGGAAGTAAACTCAAATCGAATCAATCTACTCACTTGTGGTTGGCTCTTTGCTCTCTGGAAATAAAAAAAAGAAGACAATGATCATGTCACTTCTCCTTCCAACTTGTTGACATTTCATAAAAAGCTAAAATCTTATCATTTCATATCAACATCCAACTCATAGAAAATCACCTTTAAAAGCAAATGCAAATGTACTACTTCAGAGAACCCAAAATAAAACAAAAATCCAAATAAACCCTAGTGACAAATTGATCAATTACTGTCCATAACAGACTTAACATTTTGTGGTAAAACATATTTTGTTCAGTTATGGCCAAATATAAACCCCATAAGAAACAATCTAAAGGCTGGCAGGAAAACAATAGAAAATATACATTTGAAATGGCTTGCATGAGAATAAGACAAACAAAAAAAATACGAGAGAAAAGTCATATTTTTTTACCTGCAAGAGGAAGCAGCAGCAGCAGCAGCAGATTTATTGTCATCATCTTGGATGCATCCATGACCAACATAAGTAATGGGGACATATTGCTGTCTTTATATACACAAGTCTTCAATGGCCTTTGTCCACACCCTTCAACATGCCATAATGCAAATATTTCATATATGATAATTACCATCTAATGAGCCATTCAGCACAATCTAATTGCCTGATTATTTTTGATAACCCTAAAAAATGAAAATGAGTCACACCCTCATTGATACCAGTGGAAAATTTAGACTGTTCGATAGGCCTACCATCCACAAATACTGAATAACAGTTTAGTCATGATTTTGCGTGACAATTATGGACCGACCACGAGGGTTAAATCCCAGGTTGGGACCTTCCTGTGTGGAGTTTGCACGCTGTACCATGCGTGGGTTTTCGCTGGGTACTCCGGTTTCCTCCTGCCTCCCAGAAACATGCTGGCTAGGCGGGTTGAACACTTTACATTACCCTTTGTTAGGGTTTTGGTTGGAAGTATGTTAATGTATAACTGCTCAATTAACTGCTTAATGATTCTTAATGATCCTGGATTAAATTCATTTATTTTTCCTTGATGTTGTGTGTTTGTGCAAGAACAGTTTTTATCTCAAATGTCAGAACAATTTTTATCTCAAATGTCATGTCAAAAAATCAAGTTGGTGCAGATTGCTGGATTATTTTTCAGTACTGAAAGAAGAATGAAAGAAAGACACGTGACATTGTTGACCTTTTTATTCTTTTAAATGAGCAAGAAAGCTGAAAACAGCATCAATTTATGGAAGACAATGCGCTTAAGGCGACCCTTTGTTTCCTCGGAATCCAAATGTACTTGCTTTTTGTTTATCTCTAGTCAATCAAAATTTCCCAAAACAATTTGAGCGAGAACAGCTGACTTCTCGGTCTTTGTTGATGCCCGGAGAGATGAAGTCGACGAACTCTGGCTGTACGCCGCTACCAATGGTTGTGGTGATCCAGTTTTGGAACTGGGACACACGCGCAAAGACAGTTGGAAACTCCTCCGAGGCGCAACCTAGTCCAAAGCTCATGATGCCACTCAGAACCCACTGTGAGCTTTGTTCACTCACTAGAGGGCTGCCAGGAACAACCTGAGGAAAAAAACACCCGTTCCTAGTTAGCGTCTGGTTTTGTCATTTCACCCAAAGACAAAAACACTTTTCACCTGGCAGGCACCACTCCCATCTGTCCTCAGGCCGGCGCACATCATCTTGTTTGTGATATTAATGATGCAATATTGGCAAACGCATTTGCGATTTCCCACGACCGGCAGGTCATATTGCACCAAATCTCCTGTGGATGGCGGATGCAGTGCAGACAAATCAGAGCAAATTCAAATTGTGTGATTTTATCCCTTAATACCATTGAATTAATTTGTGAGTTTGTTTATAATCCAATTAAACCAGTCTAAAAAAACCCCAATGATTTCAGATTAAAATAATGACGATGGCTAACATCTATTTCATGACCCCAAAATTGTCACTAATCCTAAAAAGGGAGTTTTTTTGTACCACTTATCCTCACAAAGGCCACAGGGAGGGGGTGCTAGAGCCTATCCCAGGTCTCTACAGGTACCAGGCAGGGCACACCTGAAACAATGGCTAGCCAATCGCAGGACAACCAATTATTAATTGGGGCAATTTAGAATGCTCAACAAGCATACCCTACATATTTTTGGAACGCGGGAGGAAATCGGAGTAAATGTAATTGTTCAAATCTAAATATTAAATCTAAATTCTATATATAAATCCTTAATACATATATAAATATATTTTATATAAATCTTAACTGTCCCAAATAAATATTTTGCTAAAATGAACGGAGACAGATATGATCCAGAGTAAGAAAATAAAAGCACAGTTGTGTGAACCTCTCCTGCCCACCTCCTTAAAACTACGTATACTAGTACGTAGTACTATATATATACTTCCTATACTAAAGTCGCTGCCAGTGTGTTTGCGGATGATGTCCACTAGGGGGACACAACGACTCCTAGTTCCAATAAATGATTGGCAAACCGTTTGAATGATGTCAAACGCCCCCGAGAACTTCAATAAAGATTAAGATCTTTGCTCAGGATGAAATATGAGATCTTTGCTGAGAGTTATGTGCACGTAACAACCAGTATGTTAAGTCCTGTTTATTTAAAAAACTTTCAACAATAGCAGTGTAGTATTACAAGTAATAGTCAATGACAAATTATACCTTTTTTAAATTTTCCTTTACTTCACTTTATATATATTTATGTATTCAATCGTTTAATTGTTGCATTCCCTTCAGACAAAAAAAGGAATATATTTGTTCTATGTTGTTATTTAAACACCTTGAATAATGAAAACACTAATATTGCCATGAAACATGGCCTTATTTTGGCCCCCCAAAATGTAAATAACTTTAACAATAATTTACAGAAAGATCTTGCTTCACACTGATTTTTTTCCATAGAGGACAATTGTTGTCATTGTTCTTTAAAAGGTACATACTTGCAGTTAGAGTATGTTGCTTCTATAAAAGGAAGCAACTGTCAGTCAAAGTATTTCCAGTCATGCAACATATTAAATGCCATTTCTTGCGACAATAAATAACTCAAATGCAAGAGAAGAATTGACGAGAGGATATGTTCAACATTCATTCAAAATCTGAATGAATTATTACATTAGCGTTTAGTGTGCACTTATTTTTCTAATCATATTTTCAATGTCAAAGATAACTGTTAAAATGCCAATGAAACAATTATAAAAACAATGGAGAACTATTTAGACCTTGGATTGTTTTGAAACTTTGTGAAGTGAACAAATCCTCTTCTTTTGGTCAAAATGAAGATGTCAAGATTAATTTATGTGTTTTTATTATTATTATTTTATAACTATTGCATGCATCAGCTCTCTTCGAGGTCAAAGGGCATCACAACAAGTTGTGTTTTATTATTAATTGTTATTTTTATGAAGATCGTCGACACAAATACATATAATGTTATTGTTCAGAGTAAATGTTGATGTGTTGAATGAATAATCTTATTTATGTCATGTTTATTTTTATCTTTTTTACCCTGTATTCTATGATTTTGAATGACATTTAATACGTCCTTCGAGTCGGATCACAAGGACGATCGTGACTTCATTTTTTTGTCTTTTTATGGTTGATTTTTTGTCTCTACAGCACATCACTTTAAAACAATGACTGACATTAAATCCTGGTCATCTTTTTCACAAAACAAAGAAGAATCAGTGAGGAATGTTTCCAGGGAACAATTACTAAAATATTGACGTAGTATCACCCAAAAGGCACCAAAGAAAACAAAAACAAAAAAACGGTGATGCCTCACTCTCACTTAGGATTATCTTTTATTTAATATTTCCAAATGTGAATTAACTTCATCCAAAACAATCATACTGTGCTAAGTGCACTCTTTCTTAATAAAAACACAGCATTAAATATTGTTTTTCTGTCTTTTCAGTTTAACTTTATATACCTAAATATATTCAATGTTAAACATACCTTTTGACAAATGACAAATTGAATTGACGATTTCTTATCTTTTTGTTCCGAAGTAACATAAAAGGCTGAGCGTTTATGAAATTTTAATTTGCTATCAATTACATATTTTGTGGTTTGGGTTTTAAATGATTAACACAAAAGGTTTGCAGTAATCTTTTTGTAAATGTTGTAGTACATATCTGCAAATGTTGAAATACCCATTACGTAAAAGGAAAAAATAAACAACAATGCTTTGAGGCGCCGTGACAAGGAAGTGGAGTTTGGGTAAAAAAATAAAAAAAATTCCCGGTAATAGCTACCAAGTAAGGTAAATACAGGGTTTAGAGATTAGCATCAAGTCATTGTGGAAAAATGTCGTCAATCCACTTGTGGAGTCTGATAAAATAATCAAGCTTGTGAAAATATCCCCTTTTGTGCTCAGGTGAGTTTAAAAAAAGGGGGCGTGTTTGGTGTGGGGTGGGGGTGTGTCCAATGTGGTGGTACTTATTGGTGATGGCGAAGGTCAAGGTCATCTTTGAATTATCAGGTGACAGACATGGCCAAGTGGATGATCGCGACCCTGTCGTCGCTGCTGCTGTTAATTGCAGGTTGGATTTTTTGTTATTGTTCTTCTTTTTTAGATGGAAAAGACTGAAAACTTTAACCAAGTAAATGTTGCGGTAGTTGGTGCAAGTTCAAGTGGCTGTTTTTTGCTGTTCAAAATGTGTACTTAAGATTTTTAATGGCTTCGGTTATTATAATTGTGTTTGCCCAATTTTGTCTTGTGTCATCACATGCTTTTTTTGAATATAGGAATCTATTGATATAAATATTCACTTTCTGCCTAAATTAACTTTTATGTTCATATTGGGACATGTGTGTCTTTAAGACTTTTTCATGCATCCTTTTATGATAGAGTGGACACTCAATTATGTCAGACTGTCACCAAAATCAGCCTTTTTTTTAAGTTTACAGGGAACTACTACCAAAAAGTAACTTTTAGCCACAATGAAAAACCTTATTCGATATATCTTTGCGACGTTTTTACATCTTTGTATGATAGGACTTTTCAAACATATATATATATATATATATATATATATATATATATATATATATATATATATATATATATATATATATATATATATATATATATATATATATATATATATATATATATATATATATATATATATATATATATATATATATATATATATATATATATATATATATATATATATATATATATATATATATATATATATATATATATATATATATATATATATATATATATATATATATATATATATATATATATATATATATATATATATATATATATATATATATATATATATATATATATATATATATATATATATATATATATATATATATATATATATATATATATATATATATATATATATATATATATATATATATATATATATATATATATATATATATATATATATATATATATATATATATATATATATATATATACGTGACAATCCAAACATGTCAGACACTAACAATGAGGAAGTTGCCATGACATAAGATGTCAACCGGACAAACCGCAATTTGTACCACATTTTTCCGTGGTATCTGATTCCTTATCTCTATTCTTATTTTCGTCACAGCTTACAATGCTTGGTTTTTGTTTTCAATAGTTTCACTGAGGTGGAAAACAACATTAGGTGGACAGATTAGTAAATGTCATGGCAGTAAAGAGTGTCAAGTCAAATGAAAATGATCCAAACCAGTAAGACACTAACAATGAGGAAGTCGCCAGGACAGTTGGCACTGAAACTGGATTCTTAATATGCAGGAATTGCTTCTGGAATTTGGACACAATGGAAGGATCAATGACATTATTCTTTTTGTCTTTTTTTTCCATCTCTAGAGTGTGGAGCGCAACTTGATGGTGAGTGGCCACAGTTCAATTGTTCAAAAATATTTTTGGTCAAATGTTTCATCTGTTTTTCATCTCAACACCAACCAAAACAAATCCCCAACTAATTGATTATTATTCATGTTCCCAGTGTGTGGCCAGCCGCCTCTCAACAGTCGCATCGTGGGAGGACAGGACGCCAATGATGGTGATTGGCCCTGGCAGGTGAGCCTGCACAGGAACGGCAATCACTTTTGCGGGGCCTCGCTCATCAACAATCAATGGCTGTTGACGGCTGCCCACTGCTTGGCCAGGTCAGAAAAACTCAATCACGGTCTCATTTGAAAACTGAAGTTGCATAGTTCATTTTACTGTATGATATGACATGGCAACCTATTTTTATTACGAAAAAGTCACAATATAGTGCCCTACATGACATTTATTTGGAGAGCTGGTCTTATTTAGTCATGTTATTTTATATTTAAAACAAATAGATGATGATGATGGTGGTGATGATGAAGATGATGATAGTTGTAAAAGTGTTAAAAGTTATTAGTTAAAAGTAAATATTCCATTTCAAATGCAAACCATGGCAAAAAGTAGGTATGCTAACCAAAGTGAGAGAAGCCCAAACCCTAATACGAACCTTCATTTTATGCGCAGCGTTACCCCCCAATTGGCCTATTTGGGTCGTCTAAGGCAGTCAGGTTCCAACCCTAACGAGGTCAGCCGAAGCATCAACAGGATTATCATCCATCCCAACTACAACCCGAGAAGTTTTGACAACGACATTGGGCTGCTGCGTCTTTCGTCGCCGGTCACCTTCAGCAACTTCATCCGGCCCGTGTGCTTGGCCGATACCCCGAGCACCTTCTTCGACGGAACCGACAGCTGGGTGACCGGATGGGGCCGCATCGAAGAGGGAGGTGGGTCCACATTATTAAAAATGGCTTCCATATTATCACCTTAGTTGAAAATCTAACTGCTCTTGACATTTAAGTTATAAAGCAGGGGTAAATAACCTATGGCTCAGGAGCCATATATGGCTCTTTTGAATGAATCTTGAATGACACTCATTCAATAGCAACAGCGTAACAAAGTTGTTAAGAAAAAAATTGCACTTAAAAAGTGTTAAAATTGCCCCTAAAAAAACTACATATTTTCTTGTACTTTTACTTTTAAATTCAGAATATGGCTCTCAAGGAAGAACATTTGAAATAAGGAATTATGGCTCTCTTTGTCAAGAAAGAAAGTTTTGCACTCGTTAAACAATGTCCATAAATATTTCCACAAAGCAGATATTCGTTCTGAAATTAATGTATTACTCAAATAAAAGCAGGAGGTTTGTAAAATATGAAATCAATACGGTACATTAGTTGAAAAATACTCGTCTTTGTTGGTTATTACAAGTGAATTATGTTTGGTTTTCTTCTAACGGACAAACAAAAACAATTGTCTTAGATTTATTGAAAGGTTGGCAGCAGCTGACATATAGCCAAAGCGCTTTGCTTTCATAATAGAAACCGGTTTGTGCTCATTCTTTTCTTTCCTTTTATTCAGGTGCTATGCCACAGAATTTGATGGAGGTGGAAGTTCCCGTAGTAGGAAACCGTCAATGCAACTGCGACTACAACCCCACTTACCAAATCACAGACAACATGATTTGTGCCGGGTTAAGAGAGGGAGGAAAAGACTCCTGCCAGGTGAACACATTTTCTTGACCAACTTGCCCAACCCAGGCACTAACAACCAACCGGTGCTTTTCCGCAGGGTGATTCGGGCGGTCCCATGATGAGCAAAGATGGCTCCAGGTGGGTCCAGAGCGGCGTGATAAGCTTCGGAATAGGTTGCGCCCGGCCAGAGTTTCCAGGAGTTTACGCACGAGTGTCTCGGTACCGGGGTTGGATCAGCGACCAATTGGGAAACACCAATTTGCCGGGCTTTGTCACTTTCACTTCGCCGGGCACTGACCCTGACCTGGGAACTGTGACATGTAGCAATCAAGTGGAAACTGGTGGAACCACGCGTCCCCCCGTTGAAAACGTAGAAGGTAAGGCACAGTTTGTTACACGCTCGGTTGTTTTTGAACAACACTGTTCGTGTTGTTGAGAAAAGTTGTTGGGATGCTGATCTTCCGCAGAGGTGACGTGCGGGAGCGCCCCCTTGAACACGCGCCTACTGAGCCCCGGGGCAACGTCGGCCCAAGCGGGTATGTGGCCCTGGGTGGCCAGTCTGCACTTCAACGGAAGTCACCGATGTGAAGGCACACTGGTGAATAATGACGTCGTCCTGACCAACACGGAGTGTGTAAGCGGGTAAGTCTCAGTCAGCGGAAATATTCCACTAGTAGTTGATTTACAGCAGCCGAAAATCATGCACTGCCGTAAACATGTGAATTCTGGCTTAGATCCCCATCTGTTGACCAAATCATTAATCCTAAGAACTTTAAAAAAAGTTGCAGTACACAAAGGAAGAAAATAAAACAAGCCAAAAGGCCAAAGACAAGCTAAAGTGGGTGTGGTTTGGTCAGGGGATAATACTATAAAACTAATGAAATGTGATGAGAAAAGCTACAATGCAGTGTTCAGGTGCCTGCACCTTTTTAGTTCCCCAAACTGCAGATTCATTCTTGAACCCCAAAGTCCAAACATTTTCCCTACCAAAGACACTGATTGAGACGCATTCTAAGATCAAGTCCCTCCCCCACGCAGGTCCGGCAGTCTGTCCGATTGGACCGTCTATTTGGGTCGCCTGAGGCAGAGTGGCTCCAACAGTCAAGAAGTCCAAGTCAGCGTGAGCGGTATTGTCACCAGCAGCCAGTCCGGTCAAAACGTGGCGCTTGTGACGCTGGCTTCGCCGGTCCAGCTGTCCGACTTCATCCAGCCCATCTGCATTGAGCGTGACGATAACGCGGCCAAATGGTCTTCCTGCTGGGTCGCAGGATGGACCGTAAATCAAGGAGAAGGTACAAGCCTGACTTGGGAATCTAATAAAATGAGCGTATTAGTCGCCTTGCGGAGTATTAACCCAATCCAATTCCTTATTCAGGGGAGCAGATCTTGCGGGAGGTCCAGACACAGTTGGTGAACTGCACCAACATTTTGTCTGACAACAGTATTTGTACGGAACCTCTAGCACTAGACCAGGTGACCTTCCTATTCCTCTCATTCATATTACTGCAAGCTTATGGAATAATGAGTTCTGTAATTATATGTACTGTTCAGCAAATGACAGAATACTTTCTGCAACAAACAACTTTGTGGAATTTGCATACCATGAATTTCAAATGTTGTGCTACACAAACACTAACTGGAACTTCTGGTTTTTGTGACTCAGGGGCAAAGCGGCAGTCCGTTAATGTGCAAGTTGGACGGCTCCTGGTACCAGGCAGGGGTGCTGTCCACCAACACTGGGCGGGAGGATGAACCCACAGTCTTTGCTAGTCTCAGCCAATTCAATGACTTCCTGAGGAACCAGTTGGGGGAACTCCCGTCGCCCGCCAGCTCCGGTTCGGTGCCTCTGCTCTTCACCGGTTGGCTTCTGGCCTCCGTCACCCTAGCGGCACTTTGCCACTGAACCAAAAGGAACGTGGCGCCATCCCAGTATGCGGTATCTCTCCAGATATGGAGCTAGCATTAAAGTCGTTCGCTACAATTGTAAATGGATCGAGAGCCAAATACTCTAATAATGTGAAAGGAAATGGGGAAAAAATCTTTTATTTAATCAAAATGTTGATTTCTGTACATACCATGATACAAGTCCAAGTTTTAAGAGATGTAATGCAGTTTATTATACATAAAAAATATGTTTTGTGATATGAAGTGAGTCCAATGAGCATAGTTTGACACCAACAAAACAAACAGCAAAAGAAAAAGATGGCACGTGGACATTGTGTTCAGTCAATATTCAAGTAATGTGGACTCCTTGGTCCAAGTAGTTGTGTTATGTGTGGACTCCAACTGTCTTCTTCCCAAAGTGCTGTATGTGTTGAGCAACTACTTGATGCGGATCTCAAAGCAGAGGCAGTTGCACGACTCGCATTCGGGGGGCTGACACATGCACGCACAGTCCCACTTGGAGCACTGCAAACACAAAGCCACTTGTCATTCAAATGAATTGCATGTCCATGTTGAAAAGAAATATAGAATTTTTGATAACATGCCAATCAATTATCATACTTAGACCCACCACGGCCGGTAATCCGACATCCTTTAGACATGAGCGCAGCGTGGGCGGGTTACAATCACACGATTGCGCCAGCTGGTAGCAGCGGTCCCACATTGAAAAGTTGGGACAGCACGGACAGCACGGACCGCAGTCCCACGAACAGCGCTCCTGCCAAGACAGCCGGGTTCGGCGGTTCGCTCGAGTGTTACAAAAGAGGGCGGGGTCGACGGGACGCACTTTGAAGCAGAATCGGATCCACACCACCACGGCTAGGAGCAGCATGTAGATTAAGATGGCCAACATGATGATGGCAGGTAGAGGCATGGCCAAGCCCAAAACAGGAACCACCTGACCACATTAGACAGACATGATGTGACCATTAAGTATACTTTCATTTCTTGCCGATTTATATGTTTTGACACAATTTTATCAGATTTTTAGAAGATGTTGATCCATTTTAAAGTTTGTGATTCCTAACAGATTTCTATGTTAATTATAGTACTTGGGAATGATTTGATATAGAAATAAAATCATTAGGATTCTTACGCTCATTTTCAGCCAGCAGGGAGGTCACATGACACAGGGTCTAGGGTACCTTCAAGACACGAAATATTCATTTGCCAGGAGAAAATGATGCTCAATTACTACAAATTTATCATAATGATTTATGTGGGTCCACAACTTACGTACCTGGTGTGTTTGTTTTGCTTTTTAATTTTTCAAAGGATGTCGTTGGGGGAGGAGAAAAAAAGTCTCGTCTCACGTCCGAATATTTTCGGGAGAAGTTCCAGACTAAACATTTGCCCCTCTAATGACGTTACAACTACAAATAAACAGCGTCTAACTTTACACTGTAAAAACTCATTTAGCAAAGCCAGCTTCCTCTTTTGAAGGCAGCTAGCAAAAAAAGCACATGGAGTTCGTGCGCCATCTTGGTGTTTAAATGAGGCAGTACAAACAACCAAAAGAGCGTCAGATAAAAGTTCTCCAATGCCGAAAGGATTTGGTTTAACGCTGCACGCGAGTCAACAAGACAAAAACAAAAGAGGGTCCGCCTTGTTTTCTCCCTCTAGCAACAATGGCGGTGTCGACGTTACCATGGAGACCGACGGGTCTCGATAAAGCCCAAAAAAGCGAAACGTCACCTTTTGTGCAAAGACCTAGTTGTATATATTACAAGCCGTTATTATCGTACAGGGCATTTAAAATAGCCCGGGTCAATTCGAAATATGACAATGTTGGATAAAATATAGCCATTTTTAATTAGTGATGGAATGATGTTTCCAACCCAGTGAAATAAATGCAGCCAATCCATTTTGTCTTTGGATTGATGGCAGTGAAAAGTGATCAAAAATACATGATATTTGGAGACACGAAATGGATCTGGAGACGCATCATTTTATTGAAACAACTTTAAATACAAAACAAAAAAAGTTACATGACCAGTGCCTCCTTGCTGTGGCACAGAAACCTAAAAAGGGGAAGAAAAAAAATCCAAAACGGGGAAAAAAACCCAGGACAAGAGAGCCGCACTGAAATGGTCACCATCGATCGAGGATGTCGTGTGGGGTGATTCTTCGCCACCGCGGCGGGTCCGCCCCGAGGTGGCGGAGGACGGCGGCGGTACACAGTCCCATGTTACAACACCTTAGCTGGTAGCAGCCGGTGGGGTGGACTATCGAGTGGGGGGGCTGAAGGGGGAGCAACGGCAGAACATATGGGTGGGGCCAGGAGAGGGTCCGAGGGAGGGGGGGAGGGTCACCGTTAACGTCTAGAAGCCGTGGACTTTGAGCTGCTCCTCCTTGGCTAGGTCAATCTACAAACGAACACGGGTGTCAAAAAAAGAGCGCTAAACCCGACTCCATTTGATTTAATGGACTCACTTCGACGAGGAACTGGCAGATGTGCTTGCGCTGATCTCCCTGAAGTTGGATCACTTCACCATACTCCGGGTGCTCAATCACCGTCCCATTGCATGCAAATTTCTGGAAAGGCAATCACAAACATAAAACTCATTGAAAGTGCTGTCATGCATATGCTTTTGAATTGAATTGCATTGAAATTGTGTATACTGTTTACATGAATAATGCAAATCGAGTACAAGTGAGCAGACCTTCTTGAAGGCCTTGACTAGCTTCTTCTTGTCATACTCTGCAGCAATGCCCTGGACAGTAGTGAGTGTCTTCCTGCCGTTCCGCTGTTGAATTCTTATGTGGATGTAGTCTTCTTTCCCAGTTGGGAGGCAGTCATCACCCTTAGTTGCATCAGCAAAGGGATCTTCTGAGACGTAAATTGGAAATGGGAAAAATAGAAGAAATTAGGTAGAGAGAATAAACAATAAGATCATCACACATGTCGCCACTCGAGGCCTGGCTGAAAGGTCAGCATGTAGACCTTGTACGCATGCGCACAAAAACCGCTTACTCAAGATTAGACTTTAGCCACGAATACATTTTCGATTTTATGGAACAGCAATAAATCGCTACGACTTCCAGAACCAAATTTGGATAAACACGAATGAATACTGGAAGGAAATTTTGGCAAGAATGAAAGAGCTAACAAGTGATAGCTAAATGGCGGCCGCGTCGTTTATCAATTTAGCTTTCGGCCTGCTAAGGTGCTAAAAGGGCCTTTTATGTTAAAGCCCTTGGCCGAAGCGCAAATACTTGACACCGTTTCCAAAGTAAATCTATAGCCAACCTCAATGAAGTAAGAGAAAAGGCAACATTTTTGAATCAATGCGGGCCAAAAAAGGCGTCAGTCGCCTCGCCCTTCCCCCATCTCGTCACTCACCATAAGTTTGGAGGTTCTGGATAGCGGACATACGAAAAGATTGGATTTCCTTTCGAATAGTAACTTGGTCGGCAAACTGGCTTCGGATCGTGCTGGCGTTCAGGGGTTTGAGAAAGGGGGAAGACGGTGAGTGCGACGGGCTATGTTCTTAAGCTCAGTGCTCCTTTCACAAAATGGAGTCCGAGGTAGCGAAGGAAGGAAAAACAAGTTTTATAGCCCCGCCCAGCATTGCGTCACCACACCTGTGACGCAATACCAAAGTTGACGAATCAGAGCAGTGATTGCGCTCGGGAAGTCGGAATTCGCTTCTGCCACAGGCTGACGTCACTCGCATCAATTAATCTTTCCCCAACTAGTAGTTTGTTTAAATTATAGCCTTTAAAAAAAGTCTGTCACTGCATTAGTTTGTTAATAACTTTCTCTAATCTCGAATTTTATTGATAGTTTGAGGTTTGTTAACTCATGGCCAGGCACAAATCATCCAATGCATTCAAAGTGGTAGTATAGTTGTATTTTGACTGGGATGCCCACCCCCTCCCAGTTAAGATTGGGACTGGACATCAAGTGCAATCAATGGTAGCAAATGAGTTAGTGTGTGTAAAAATAAACATGTCAGGCCAAAGATTTAGTTAAAAAAGACAATGTTGAGAAAGTCTTTAATGAAATTCACATGAAAAATAAGCCAAAACATCAGAGGGTTGTACAACAGGAGCGTCGCGAGCGTAAGAAAACCGCAGAGCCCAGGCCACATCGACACCATAGCGGCTTATCATCACCTGCTACACAACTGCGCCTAGAGCACATCGAACAAATACAGAAAAAAAAATTATGATGACAACAGCTGACTACGACATGTCTAGCTTTCCGCATATGAAATCACACCAATTTTTATTTTTAAACAGGAGCTACCGAGCCCTGGACCTCTGGGTCCAGAGAGGACAGGAAGAGGACACGCCGTGATAACTGTCACGGCAGTAAACTTCTACCGCTTTCAAATTCAATTAAAAAAGAAGAAAAAAGACTGGATAGGAAGAAGCCCAAAACAATGCAGGAGATAATGAGGACAACCTTCTCCAGGAGCCATCGGCCTCTTGGTCTGGAAAAACATCAGCTGTCGCTCACCTGAATAGAAAAAACAAAACAAACCTACTTACTTCTTCTTCTTTGCCAAGCCTCCTTTATTGATTTCAGTGAAATAACTTTTTTTTACTCCTCAATTTTCTTTTTGACTTCAGTCAAGCACCCCTTTTTCAAATTATACTACAGTTTATACAACTTTAATTTTATTCAAGCATCTCCCGTAACTACTTTTTACATTCGTCTTGCAATTGACTTGTACATCAACAACTTAACTACTTTGACAATTGTTACATGGATCTTAATAATATTAATAAAAAAAGGTCAAACCTTGCCTTATGGCCAGCCGGCCAATTTATGGGGACTCTCCTCCATTCTGCGCAGGCGACTTGGGCGGGCTTTTAGATCTGGACGCAGATCCGGAGGCTCTTTTAGGAGGGGACGGGGAGCGACTGGCGGACCTGGAGCGAGATCGCGAGCGGGACTTGTTGCTGGTCTTCTTGTTCCTGGGCGAGCGGGACTTGGATCGGGAGTAGGACCTGGAACGTGAGCGGCTGTAACGGGAGCGGCTCCGGGAGCGAGAGCGGGACCTGCTGCGGGACCTGCTGCGTCTTCGGGGGCGGGGGCTGAGGGAACACCATTCACAAGCAATGATTTACACATGCTAACTCACTGTTCCAATCCTATACAATCAATAGCAGATGAAAATAAAAAACAAATCAGTATATAACTCATTAGCTGCCATTAATGGTGACAGACATCCAATTTGCTTGAATTGGAAGGGCTGGGGGCAAACCCAGGTCAAATGGATAGGATTCTATCAATGTCCAAAATTAGAATAGTAATCCTATTTTGATCAAAGGTTCTTCAATTAGCCCTTTCATGCACACATCATGCTTTCAGTGAAATTGAACTAATTGTGTATAATGTGTATGTAATAATAGACTGAAGGCCGTTGAATCCCATTCGTTCATAACAACTAAAAACTACAATTTGGGGGTTCCTGCATAATATTTAGTCCATGCAATTCTTTCAAGGAGGATAAAATAATGAAGACTAGTTTTATTTGATAACTTCTACGGAATGTTGGCGACTTTGAAAAAACTTGCTATTGTATGTTTATACGCGCTTCCCTAGGAGTCGACGTTCATCGGTCGCCATAAGCTTTGTTCCGTTTATTTCTCACCTTCTGCTTCGTCGGCTGGAGCCTCCGTATCTCCGGGGCGCCCCTCCACCACCTCCGCTACTCCCTCGTCGCCCGCCACCGTAATGAGAATCCGGAGGTCGGCCGTATCGGGCCATCTGCACACGCAGCTCGCGGCCGTCCAGAAGCGCGCCGTCCATGGCGTCCATTGCGTCTTCGGCGTCCCGCTTGTCGTGGAAGCGGACAAAGGCGAAGCCGCGGCTGTCCTTGGAGTAGCGATCTCGCGGGATGTACACGTCCCCGACTCGGCCGTACTTCTCGAAAACGTGCCGCAGGGTCTCCGGTGTGGTTCGGTATGTTAGGTTGTCCACTTTGAGGGAAGTCATGCCGTCTACGTCGGGCGGAGGCCTTCCGTAACTCATGGTGCTGCCGACCGAAGAGTGCTCGCCTTCCCGAGAAAAACTCTAAACTCTGGACGTCGACGGGCTCGCTCGTCACCTTCTCACTCGGCGTCGGAGCCTGGAAAAGGGGTTCCTGGCCGATTCTTTTGAAACGCGATGCTCTCAGGCCAACTCTTTTTTCCCTCTTGATTTGCTTCGATACAAAATGGCTCGCTGCCGCCCTCGAGAGCTTTTCTTCTTCTCATTTACCTTCTTTTTCCGGTTATGCGTGCTAATCACGTATGTGCAGCACTACTGCCATTTGGTGTTCCGGAGTGGGATAGCTGGGGTGTCCATTCTTTTTCCCCGTTACTCTCTCTAAGAAAAAATCCAAGGATGCAGCGACTATAACTTGATAAACTTCTAATTTCTATTCGTATCTTGAAGTAGTATTAACTTTTGGTTAGTGAAACATGACTGAATTGAATGTTTTTTATTGTTATTACACATGTATAATGACAAGCATAAAGCTTCACCATGAAGTGCACAAATAACAAAAGACAAACGAACAGATAAATAATAATTAAATGATGATAACAAATTGTACATAAATAAATAGTTAACATAATATATAAGTAGTAGTCAACAGAAAAGCAGACTCAGAGACTAAAAAGATTTTTAGCAAATCAAAGTGAATGGTATTTAGTAAATACTATTCTGCTTGCAGGGTAGACAAGTGGCGTCCGTCCGTCTTACAGTCCAGAGATCGAGGGTTCAATCTCTGGTGGGTTCTGACCTCTGACCTTCCTCTTTGGAGTTTGAGTTTGTGTGTTCTCTGTGGGCCTTTGTGGGTTTTCAATAGGTATTTTGGTTTCCTCCCAAATTAAATGTTCAACAGAACATAGGTTGAATTTAAGATTCTTGTGCGGTCATAGTATGGACACCCATGTGATAGAGATGACAGGCGGACAGACACGAGACAAGAGAAAAAAGGAAGTCAAAAATAAATGCTTTCACTTTCAATTCGATTTCCCAACGAGTTAGTATTCCCTTCTTGTTTTTCAAGATGTAAAACTTGCTTTATTTTGAAAGTATACACTTGACAGGAAGATCCACGCACTGGGTTCCCGTCCCTGCATTCGGGAGCACCGCCCCCATCTGTCTGTGCCATCTTGAACAAAAACGGCGGATGAAAAAGGCCCATGGAAAGATGAAGCGCATGTTTTAAAAATAACTTTCCAACAAGGACCTTGTGAGTTTGGTTCTGGATGGGACGCCGTGGTCAGAAGTGGAGCTTCGTGGACAACCAGCAGCCAGCTAAGCTTAGCTTAGGAGCTAGCCAGGCTTAGCTAATGAATAGCGGATGCTAGTAGTAAGAGTTTTAAGTTCCCACTCGGTTCCGCTGGAATACACTTGATTTATTTATTAGTTGTGTACGAATTAGGCGGTGCTTTGTGAGTTACGAGAAGCTGCGGAAGAAGGACATGAGCAAACGTTGTGTGGACGTCCCGCCGTTGCCGTGATGAGGACACAAGCTCGTTAGCACGACTGCTAAGCGCTCGATTTTCGTTCCTAAGCGGAACCGCAACAAGCCGCGGTGAGTAAAAAAACAACCTCAGTTGAGTGCCATCATTTCTTGCAAAAGGAAAAAATAAATGAAAATATATTCAAATGTATTGACCGTCTCTGTGACATTGACGTTAAAGCTGTCTCCGTTCAGCGGCACGAATTCTGGCTGACCCACTTTTGACAAAGTGCACAAAGCGGAATGCAAAATAGAACAAAGTGGCTCCGTCTGACTGGAAACAATCGTCCATTTGTGTTCTCTTTCTACTAAGCGGCCTCGCTTCACATTTTGTCTTTTTTTCACATGAGCTGTCAAGCTATACACGCGTCACAGATGTTTTTTTTTTTCATCAAGTGTGGTGTCACCTCATAGATCAAAGGTTGTGGGTCCGAACTGCCTGGTAAATGTCTGTCTGGCCCTTGACTTGACATTCATTGATGGACAACCCAAAGATTGTGATGTGTTGTATATTGACATGCAACATGCCTAATGACTGGTGATCACATCATCGTATATCTATCTGCACATTGGCTGGTGAATGGCGACCAATCCATCCTGTTGAATTTGACCCAATATGTTTACAGGTCTACAGTCCAATGGACTTCCTCATAAGTGGACGTTGGCTCGCGACCAATCCAAATCTTTGTTTACTTGCATGTTGATATAGACTGAAGACCAGTCTCTTGTAGAATGTGTCCTGACATGAGCAGCTCATCTTTATCTGCGCAGTGAACTGATGTAATGTTGCACTTCTGTTTTTGTCTATTTTTGGTATTGTAATAGTTGTGACTCCATTTTTTTCCTACTCTTTTCCCACTGTTAGTACAATTTAGTTACTAAGAGTTTACTCGTTTACAACTATTCCACATTATTATTACACTTAAATCACTGATCATCAAATATGTTGCCAGTCTTTTTGATTGTTGTTTAATCATTGAGAGATTTTTTTTGACCAGAAAATGGTCCAAGTTTTAGGCACTTACTGAATTTTAATTTATCTGAACAGAATTTATTCTTTTGTGTGTTTTTGGTTGAAAGCTTGATGAGTCCAATGCATATGTATAGCTAAAATATGAATCCCAATGTAATGTAACAGTGAATAACATGGTTCATGTACGAGCCGATTAGTCGACTCACCACATAATCAGTAATTGGTAGCCTTTCAAAAGCCATGAAGGAAAGTGTTTGGTGGTGAGCGCCTTATGAACGCACGCAGCTTGTAAATCCTCAGCAGGCGTCATTATCTCTCCATTGCTCTCTCCCTTGTAGATGTGTTTGCATCTTCTCAAAAGCACGCAGCTGCTGTGTCAGCTCCTATCAGCCAAAAGTTCCATGAAGTCACGTGACGCCGCTCATTAGACACCGCTGACTCAGCGTGTGTGTCACCCAACGTTTTGTGTCCACAAACACCCAAAAGCACCGTGGACGTCCTTCCTTCAGTCATTGACGTTATTGCCGTAGTTTGCCGGGATGTTCTGACTGTTTCCTTCCTGCTGAAGGCCACCAAAATGTATATATGGAAATGGCTTGACCGCATTTTGAAAGAATGCTTGTACGGTCAAAGTGGACGGATGCCAGGACGGGCCCACAGGCTCAGTTTGTGCCTCGCTGAATGCCTAGCGAACACTCCTGTTGTTTCCTGTCACCATGACGTCACAATGCTCTACACGCAACCCCACTCGCGTGTTAACACTTTCCGTGCCGTTGACAACATGTGTCTCTTTTGATCTTTCTGTCTAGGAATTTAAACAAGTTTGTTATGAGCAAAAAGACAATCCATTTCAAATGAGAGCATTAATAGAGACTGCATGTAAATTCATTTTCCCAGTTCAAATGGATTGTAAGTCCATAACCGAGAGTGGTAGCTATTAGCGATGATGATTCCACAAAGTGGAAAATGAATTTCAAATGATATTACTCATCATGAAAGATTTATTACTAAAATGGGTTGCACGTCCATTGCACTAAATGTTAGCCCGAAAGTTTAAAAAAAGTAGTTCATTTTTCCAAATGTATAATGCCACTGGCCCTGATGTTTAATGTTGCTAATTGGTAGGTATTTTAATTTGAATTTTAATGAAGATCACCAGTCATTTAGTTTCTCCTCATATTGGCAGGATTTCAAAATAAAATAAAACCTGACATGAGCATGGCAACTCAGACAATCTGACAAGGCCTGGCAAACACAGGATTTAAGTAAACATACATGGGTTGACCAGACAATCAGAAACACCTGGCACAAGTGAATTCAATGGGCAATAACAGGGACAGGTCGGGGGGGGTCTTTGGGGGACCATAACAAAACCAATTCCTAACACACGTGCCCAGAGTCAAACTCGTTCAGCGCCCTTCACTTCTCAAACATGTGGGAGCGCTTCCCAAGAGCTTATCTTTGCATACATTTGAAATTGGGCTGCCATGATTAATCAGGTTATTGATTATTAGACGCTGTCTGACGCCTGGTGTGTCACCCCTCTCTGTGTACAAAGGCCCTGGCCATGCCCTCGAGTGCAAGGGCGGGCAATCTGAAGGACCCGGACGTGGCGGACTTATTCTGCAGGGACGACCCCGAGAAGTTCTTCGCAGACCTCAGGGAGATCGGTCATGGAAGCTTCGGAGCCGTCTACTTTGTAAGTCATCGGCAGACTACCAATTCCTTATATAACCTTATATAACATTCCAAATCACAAGTGTTATATTTATCCAAATGAGACTTCATAATGGCACAAATGTTATTGGAAATTAAATACAATTATTAAATATTACATATTTCAAGATATTGAATAACTATTACACCATTCCAGGCCCGAGATGTGCGCAATAATGAAGTGGTGGCCATCAAGAAGATGTCGTATAGCGGCAAGCAGACAAATGAGGTGACGCTTCAGACAAACGGGAAAACAACGTTTAGAGTATCAGAAGCTTGACCCAATGTTTGTGTTATGTGCAGAAGTGGCAGGACATCATCAAAGAGGTGAAGTTCCTGCAGAAACTTCGCCATCCAAACACCATCGAATATCGTGGATGTTACTTGAAGGAGCACACAGCATGGGTGCGATATTTCTCAGTTTTGATGATTGCACGGCACCCCCAGTGGAAATGGATTAGATGTTAATCTTCATCCAAATAAATCATCTTATTCAATGCTTGTCTTGTGTGTCTGCAGCTGGTGATGGAGTACTGTCTGGGCTCCGCCTCCGACCTCCTTGAAGGTGAGCATCGCATCTTGATGGAAGTCATTCAGTTTTTTTTACATTTATTTTAAATTGCTGTCGTCTGCAGTTCACAAGAAGCCTCTGCAGGAGGTTGAGATTGCTGCTATTACCCACGGTGCACTGCAGGGGTTGGCCTACCTTCATTCTCATAACATGATTCACAGGTGACCTATATTTGTTTATTTTTCATGCCACGTTATGCAAACTCAATCCGGTTCTGGCATAAAGGGTATGATAACTTTTAAGTAAAGGGATGTTTAGGGTTATGAAATAAAAATAAACCCTGTGATTGTATAGATCAATGGTGTCAAACATATGGCCCGCGGGCCAGAAGCGGTCCGGTGGGGAGTCCGATCTGGCCCGCGGGGTTGTTTTGGCTGACATATAGTTTGACACCCCTGGTATAGATCAAGCACTATGGTACATTAGGTGATGTCATGTGACCAGAATCCTTCCCTCTCCAGGGATGTGAAAGCAGGTAATATCCTGCTGACAGAGCCCGGTCAAGTCAAGCTGGGTGACTTTGGCTCTGCTTCCATCGTCGCCCCAGCTAACTCCTTTGTGGGGACGCCCTACTGGTGAGTCTGACTGCGTTTCATTTTGACTGCTGCTTTGACACTTAAAGCACTGCCGTCCCATCACAGGATGGCACCAGAGGTCATCCTGGCCATGGACGAGGGGCAGTACGATGGAAAAGTGGACGTGTGGTCGCTGGGCATCACCTGCATCGAACTGGGTATACTGACAAATAGGCAACTTCATTATTTTGATACTCTGTAAATTGTGTTGAGACCTTTTTGAGCTAAAAATAGTCCAAATCTTCTTTTCTAAATCAAATTACTCAACCCATTGGTTGCGACAATCCACTACCAGGCCCTCTCCTTTTAAATGGATTGGAGGTCAATCCCTCCGACAAGCACTTGACTTTTTTTGTTTATCCCGGCCATGTTTGGTCTACGTTACTGTAGTACCTTGGCTATTTATGTAATGGTCACCCAATGGTCTGTGTTGTTACAGCGGAGAGGAAGCCGCCACTGTTCAACATGAACGCCATGAGTGCCTTATACCACATCGCTCAGAATGAAAGTCCCGTCCTGCAGTCCAATCACTGGTAAGAAGCATCTTCTCCAGATGCTTGCAAACGCATCCCACAACTTTCTTTCTGTATCAGGTCCGATTCCTTCCGCAACTTTGTGGACTCGTGTCTGCAGAAGATTCCCCAGGACCGACCCACCTCTGATGTGCTCCTCAATGTAAGGTCCCAAAATGATTATGTTACGCATATTTCTGTCAGTGGCGTCAAAAGTGATAATTGCACTTTCCGCCC
Organism: Stigmatopora nigra; assembly: GCF_051989575.1. NCBI lineage: Eukaryota > Metazoa > Chordata > Actinopteri > Syngnathiformes > Syngnathidae > Stigmatopora > Stigmatopora nigra. The sequence goes on from NC_135522.1 coordinate 7,009,954, forward strand.
GCTACACACTTGCATCGCATATCCAGCACCGGTTCTTGTGCCGCGAGCGGCCATTGACGGCAGTGATGGATCTAATAGCCCGCACCAAGGACGCCGTCCGCGAGCTGGACAACCTGCAGTACCGCAAGATGAAGAAGATCCTCTTCCAGGAGACCCAGCTGAACGGCCCCGTGTCAGAGGGGGTAGAGGATGAGGAGGTGAGCGCGAGTTAGGGGGCACCGCAGCAGTTTCCTTGACTCTGGTGTATTGTGTCGTCAGGAGGCGGAGCAGTACCTCCTGCGCACGGGCACGGTCAACAGCACAGAGAGTTCACAGTCGGTGCCCAGCATGTCCATTTCGGCTAGCTCCCAGAGCAGCTCCGTCAACAGCCTGGCCGACGACGCCTCCGACGACAGTAGCGGCGAGATGGCCATGATGCAGGAGGGGGAGCACACCGTCACCTCCAACAGCTCCATCGTACACCGACGCGCTGTAAGCCCGTGTTTTGCCTCCAAATTGACGACACGAAAAATGGGAAATAGTCTCAAATGACTACTTTTGTTCAGGCTCAGGACAACATTTACGATGACCCATACCAACCAGAGCTTGACCAACCTCAGGTTCCCTCAGCGGGTCGGCGCAGAGCCTACTACCGCAACCGAGACCACTTTGCCACCATCAGAACCGCGTCCTTGGTACGTGTGGCCGACCGGGTGCGCCGTAGTTGGACGTTATCCTGCAATGAGTGAAATTGGCGTCCACAGGTGACCCGGCAGATCCAGGAGCACGAGCAGGGCTCGGCGCTGCGTGAGCAGATGTCGGGGTATAAGCGTATGAGGCGACAGCACCAGAAACAACTGATGGGCCTCGAAAACAAGCTCAAGGCTGAGATGGACGAACATCAGCTCAAGTTGGACAAGGAGCTGGAGAGCCAGAGGCACGGTTTCTCCTCAGAGGCCGACAAGCTGCTCAAGAAGCACCAGGCCATTGTGGAGAAAGAGGTCGGCCTGTTGTGCCCTATTCTCTATTTGACTATTGAAGTATAATTTTAAAAAGTGTTGCATTCTCAAAGTTGCGTCTGAGAAATGCTCTCTCACAAAGTGTAAACTGTATTTTCCTGCAGACCAAAGCTGCTCTGGCAGAAGAGAAGAAGTTCCAGCAACACATTCTGGGCCAACAAAAGAAAGAACTAACCAGTTTACTGGAGTCGCAGAAGCGTCAGTACCGCCAACGCAAGGACCAGCTGAAAGAGGCAGGAAGCCTGACCCAACTGGGCTCGCCACTCGCCATTCCGTGCCCCTTTTCCGCCTCTCACCTTGTCTCCCCCGATAGGAGCTGAACGAGAATCAGTCCACTCCCAAGCGAGAGAAGCAGGAGTGGCTGATCCGGCAGAAGGAGTGTCTGCAGCAGATGCAGGCGGAGGAGGAGGCCGGTCTGCTGAGGAGGCAGCGGCAGTACTACGAACTACAGTGTCGCCAGTACAAGAGGAAAATGCTACTGGCGCGACACAACCTGGAACAGGATCTCCTCCGAGAGGTACCATCCCACTTAGACTTCAAAATGGATGCGGGTGTGTTGGTAGAGAGAGACATGGAAAGCAAACTGGATTGGGGCTCTTATCTAGGTAAATCAAATGGAGCGCATAACATAAAAATACGCTGAGTTTTAATAGCTGACTGGTGTGTAAGTGACTTTTTGGTAATGTAAAAAAACAACAACATACAATCGAATCCCATTAAAAACATGGCGTGCACATTCAGCATGTGGCCACTGGGTCTCAATTACACTGATCAATATTTTTATTATTAATTGCTTTTTCTGATCAATTGTTAAAATATGAATAAAACCTTTTTTAAATGATTTCAGACTGTTCAAATCATTGTCATCGACAAGGATAGACATCCATTTGACCTTTTGACTGCCATTTTTATTCCATCTCTGGCTGTGAACGCTTATATTTTAGTACCATTGACAATGCTAGACATCTAATCAGTGCCCTGTAAAGTGTTAAAAGGGCTCTCCCGTCATTAGATTTAAAGAATCCTCGTCCTTCCGGCAGGACCTGAACAAGAAGCAAACCCAGAAGGATTTGGAGTGTGCCATGCTGCTGCGCCACCACGAGTCCACTCAAGAGCTGGAGTTCCGGCAGCTGGGCTCGGTGCAACGGACCCGCGCTGAGCTGATCCGAACTCAGCACCAGACGGAGCTGACCAACCAGATGGAGTACAACAAGCGGCGAGAGCAAGAACTGCGCCAGAAACACACCGCTGAGGTGCGACAGCAGCCTAAAAGCCTCAAGGTGAGTCCTACACGTCAGTACTTTACACCTGTGAGCAAGATCAATCTTTGCGTTTTGCCTTCCAGACCAAAGAGCTGCAAATCAAGCGTCAGTTCCAAGAGACCTGCAAGATCCAGACGCGTCAGTACAAAGCCTTACGCAACCACCTTCTTGAGAGCACGCCCAAATCGGACCACAAGACCGTGCTGAAACGTGTCAAGGAAGAACAGACGCGGAAACTGGCCATCCTGGCCGAGCAGTATGACCGCTCCGTCAATGACATGCTGTCCACGCAGGCTGTGAGTAAGGCAAGGAAAACCCGCCGCGCACCTCCTACATCAGCGCACGCTGCCGACACCCGCCTGACGAGGGGGCTTCTTCTTCTTTCGTCCCCGCAGCTGCGATTGGATGAGACGCAGGAGGCTGAATACCAGGTGCTCCGCATGCAGCTGCAACAGGAACTGGAGCTGCTCAATGCCTACCAGAGCAAAATTAAGATGCACACCGACACGCAGCACGAGCGTGAGATCAAGGAGCTGGAGCAGAGGGTGTCCATACGCCGTGCCCTCCTGGAGCAACGGGTATGGCTAAACGCTCATTTTGTTTTCCAAAACTGGGGCTCGGTTAGCGATAGAATGCTAGTTTGCCCTGTTCAACCTGATTTGAAGGCCTATGGTGCTGAAAGTTGACCCATGGCTAGTGGTTAGCACAACAACAACAAAAACTATCATGGCAGGCTGCTTCATCTCATGATAAAAATATGCGACAAATCTTAAAAATCGTTTGTTTGGACCGTAGATGGCTATATTTTTGTATTTATGTATATTGGAATGGCCTCAAATGGGAGTCTGGTGTATTTCAGATCGAGGAGGAAATGCTCTCCCTGCAGAACGAGCGCTCAGAGCGCATCCGGACGCTCCTGGAGCGGCAGGCCCACGAGATCGAGGCCTTCGACTCAGAGAGTATGCGCCTGGGCTTCAGCAGCATGGCGCTAAGCGGCATTCCCGCCGAAGCGTACAACCAAGGCTACCCCGCCCCTAGCCCTTCCTCGGGCTCTGGGGCCTGGCCCTCGCGCCCGGTCCCCCGATCGGGCAGCCACTGGAGCCACAGTGTGCAAAACTCGGTGTCCACGCCGTCGTGGCGTGGCCAGAACCACGGTGGCGGAGGCTTCGTCAGGACCGATTCGCTGGTGTCGGCGCACGGCTTTGGCAGAGACGGCGACGTGGTGAAGAGCGGCAGGGCGTCCTCTTCATCCTCCGCGTCGTCGTCGTCCTCGCATCACCACCAACGCAGTCATCACCAGCAACAGCCGCCGCCACCGCAGTCTCACTACCTCCCCCAGCACTACCAGCACCACCAGAGCACGCCGCACCTCTATCGCGATGAGAGGGAACGCGCCAGGGAGTGGTCTGGTGGCGGCGGCGGCCACTATCCCCACCACTCCCAGGGCGGCGGGCACCACCATCTGTCTTCCCACGCCTCCGCCCAGTCGCTGGGCCTCCTGCCTCCCCCTCCTGTGCCACCTCCCGCCTCCCGCACCTCCTCACCCCCTTCCTCGGCCTCTTCGTCCTCCTCGTCTCAAGGGGGCTATGGCGGCGGGCTAGGGGTGCGGGGCCCCGGCCTGATGGCCCTCAGGAACAGCCCGCAGCCTCTGCGCAGGACGGCCTCGGGTGGTCCGGGGGGCGGCGGAGGCAGCGACGGCGGCCTCAGTCGCAGCACGTCTGTCACTTCTCACATTTCCAACGGCTCGCATCTGTCCTATTCATGAAGATTCCACTAAGGCTACGTTTAGACTGCAGGTCTCAATGGACCATTTTGATTTTTCCTCATATCTTCTCATTTTGTGTGGCCATTCAGACCGCCATTTTCTATAGCGGCCCTAAAAGTGGCACGCACATCTACTCGTTCATAGCGCTGAAGCATGAAATTAACCTATGCTGTCAGATTTGGAAAGGTCAACTTCCATGCGACTTGACCCTCTCGTGATTGAATCACAATCAAGTCGATGGAAGGCAAAAAGATCCAATTCGGGTCTCGTTAAGCTGCAGTCTCAACGTAGCCAAAGATGGTCCAACTGAAACGTCCAGTCGCGGTTCGTTTGCGCTTTTTGTTGCACAAGACACAAGTGTGAGATTTTTTTAGTATTTTTTTTTCTCTCTCTCTGATGTTGCGTGGCTCTTCCTCTCAGCTAGCGGTGCTTTTCTAACCACTTGTAAATAGGCTCCTTCCCGTATTGTTTTTTTTTTTGTATGTTTGTCGAACACTGTTCGATACTGTTGAGTAGAGATTGCATAGATAGCAGCATAATAAACCGCTCCACGTGCCAGTCTTCCGTTTACCGCTACGCCATCCCAATTTTAGGGATAGGGGCCAATTTGCCCACCCCACTGAGCGCTTGGTGCCCACTTATTTTTAATTACTACTATCCTAGCTTGATATAGCTTTGCGTCTGCTCCGTCCACTGTCAGCTTAATTGTGGATTCTTTTTCTCTTATCGAATTTTCATTCTACCAAGTTATTTTGATCTATCAGAGACTTAACAACGGAAAATATGCTTGTTCGTGGCAACGCGTAACACCGCAGCTCGCTTATACGACGACATGTTATGCTTATAAGCCCAGCTCGGATATTTGCGTCGTGAACGCGCTACACCGCTACGATTTCCGTAACAGCACGCCGTCTAATGGCCGTATAACTAGTTTTGTGTTTATAATTCTGCCCGTTACGGCACGACAATCCCCGATAAAAGCTGGCTGCTCAGGGGTTGTGGTTCCTTGGTTACCGTCAAACGAATATTGGATTAGTTGTGAAAGAGGTTGAGTAGGTCTCAAAAAAATGTGCAGTTTTTTTTGTTTTTTTTAGAATCAATGTGAACGTCAGGCCCTCGTCGACGCGCCATGTACATAACCACACAAACTCAAAAGCGTCTTAGTAATCACAAGGATCATTTTTCTCACTTGACCTTCTTGACCCCTAGATGCTACTGCTGTCATATTTATGTCAGATGCCATTTTCTAATGCTCATTTTTTTATGTTTTTCAAATGTGACTGCCAACGTTTACCACTCCGCTGATATAAATCAGCGCAGTGTAACGTGGCTATGTAATGTACGAGTTCCTATCGAGTCCATTTCCCAGCATTCCTTGTTCTCGTGTCAGTATTAGCATGTGGAGCGTTCCCACAATCCTTGGTGCCATGTTCAACCTAACTTGATTTGTTTTTTGTTTTTTTTGGGGGGGGGGGGGGGGGGGGGGGGGGGGGGGTCTTTGTTTTTGTGTGAGCGTGCGTGTCTGCATGGGTAGAAGTGCTGAAGGATGTGGCCGCTTCCTTCCGCTGTGGCAAAGACCAGCATCGCCGTCTTTGGTTGTCACGTCTACCTCATTTGCACTGATGGTCAAAGAATGTTTGGCTCTTGACAAGCGAGCGACATTTCACATTTTTGACTTGTTTTGTTGATGTTGTAACCTTTTTTTTTAATTATTATTTTTATTTTTGCGAGAAGGTTTAAAGTGGCACAAAGAGTTCAGGAACCAGGAAGCACACTTTTGTCTTCTTGGGTCTCCCATTGAAGGAGGCAAGTTCTGCCGGGAAAGACGTGAAGATTATTTTTCTAGAAGTCAGGAAGAAAGAGTTCAAACCATTAGAAATATGTTTTTTTGGAAGCTTCCTTTCTTCCCAAACATCAGGCTTTCTTCACATATACCAGTGGGAAAAAAATGAAACATTGGAGGGAGTATAGTTGTACAGAAGCGTATCAAAATACTTTTGGAAAAATAAACATCAGTACATTGCATTGTTTTTTTGTCTTTCTTATATATTTAAAAATAGATTTTTTTTCAGGCAATTTATTCATTTTAAATGTCATAAAGAGATGGTGGGTTCAGCTTTTGTATCTGGTTCAATCTGGTGAAAACTCAAAAGGCTAAAAATAGAACTAGAGGTTAAAGGTGAGTCGCTAATGTGAGGTCATCAAAAATGGTCACTTTGTTCCCGATGTGATACCGGAAATGAGGCGTTTCTTCCAAATTAAAGTGGCTAGTTTCCCTTCCAAATGAAGCAATGTTTAATTCCACCTTACTACAATTGACTTTCTCTTATTATGTTTCATATAATATCAATGTTACTCGTCAAAAAACAATGCCTTTAAATATATGTAAAGTGATTATTATGAAAAGAACCAAAATACCGGAAGCGGTTATTTTGTTTTGAGCAGTTGAGCGGGAACTTGATGAAGAGCGTCTACCTGAGGAAGTAGTATTTATTCTGCGACCTCATTTCTCATATCTATCCATAATTTAATACATGTGTTAAAGAAATAGGAGGAAAACACTAGTTTTCTTCTCAACAACGTTGAAACGCGAAGATGACTGAAGAAAACATATTTCTCTTCGTTCCTAATTTGATCGGTGAGTTTGTGGCATTGCTAGCTGCAAGGCTAGCTACCGAATGTCAAGAGAAAACCACACGCCTACACATTCTTTTGCTATAATGTACTGGCTTTGTAAATGTGCGTAAAACCTTAGATTGACTGTATAATTTAAAGTAGTTTTGATCCAATAATCAAACAGGATTTTTTTAATTGATTTGGCTTTCGTTTTAGGGTGAAATATACTGATTTATTCTGGATGTTTTTTTTATCTTAAAACATTTACGTAAGGTCAGCGTTAGTGGCTTCCATGTAAAAATATGTTCAGCAATATTTCCAAATAAAACTTGAGACAGAAAAGAAAAATAATTCAGCATTCAAATGGATTGACCTGAATTTATTATACATAAATGTTCTTTTTTTGTCTATTTGTGTGCAGGTTACGCCCGCATTGTGCTGGCCCTGGTGTCATTTTGCCTGATGCCATGCTGCCCGTGTTTTGCCTGTTTCTGCTACATGCTCAGCAGTCTCCTGGACGCCTTCGATGGACACGCTGCACGGGCACTCAACCAGTGTATGGATCAACACAAAATTATTTTTCCCCCAAAAATATGTCATATGTCTTCATAACACAGTAGCCTGTACATTTTGGGGAACATTTGAGGATTTGCCTGATAGATCAAATGATTGCTGCCCGCCCTCCTTTTTGTAGCGACGCAGTTCGGCGCCATGCTTGATATGCTGACAGACCGTTGCGCCACCATGTGCCTACTGGTCAACCTGGCGCTCATCTACCCATCGTGCGCGTTTCTCTTCCAGCTGAGTATGTGTTTGGACATCGCCAGCCACTGGCTGCACCTGCACAGGTTGGCACGCCACTGCCTGTCTGCCATACCTACGCCGTTTGTAACTTACGTGTTCGCGTATGTGCAGTTCCACGGTCAAAGGCGCCACCAGTCACAAGAACATCGACCTCTCTGGGAATTGGCTCTTAAGAATCTATTACACCAATAAGGTTGAGTGCACCCTTTTTTTGCACCAAACTTGAAGAAAAGCATGGTTCTAATAATGTGTATTTATGCACAGGTGGTTCTGTTCTTCATGTGTATGGGCAATGAGCTTTTCTTCTGCCTCCTCTTTATTCTTCATCACACGGAAGAACCAAGCGGTAACCTTCACACCGCCATTTTGGTGCAAGCTAATGAATTATTATTATGATTGTTGACGACTCTTCAATCATTAGGGATGCTGTACCTTCTCCTGGTGGCGAGCGGTGTGGTGTGCGCACTCAAGTCATCCATCAGTTTGGTCCACCTGGTAACGGCATCTCAGAACATGGCTGCCATGGACGTGGCGGCCCGTCGTGCCGCCGCCGCCGGGAAGTTGCAGTGAAAACGCGACGACGTCTTTCTGAAGACAAGTCCTCGTTTGACCAAATTGGTGCTGGGCCCTGATATTTCTTTGCTTATTTTTTCCAGCTTTTTATGTTCTGGTGGGGATTGATTGTGTTGCTTTGAAATGCTCATGTTAGTTGCATTTTATTTTTTATAGAGTGACTAGCATTGCTATTTTATTGTACAACTAAACTGTCATCAAGAGTATATATAATAAGGTGAGGTTTGCACAAACACTAAACTTTAAGGTGGAATAGGTTTGCAAAATATTGTCATCAGGGTCACAAATGTGACCAAAAATCAAGTGAACACGAGTGATTGCTGATTGTGTGAGAATAGAAAACATTATATGCTTTTAAAGGATAATATATTTTTAAAATATCTACAATTTTAGTGGTTTTTGTGACACCAAGTATGGTTTTTGTGTTTTTTTTCCACTTGTACTTCCTGGTTTGGTGTCCAATTTTTATGGTTTTGAAACAATTGTGTGGAATGTATTATTAAGGAACATACATGTTATCTGCTGTAAGTGTACTACAATAACTCACATTTCTGCTTCATTTTGCTCCTTGGTGAGTTGAAAACAGCAAAAATAAAGTAAAAGCTTTTATTGTCACTTTGTGAAGGATGATTGGGGCACATGGTTGAATTATTCAAAACAACAACAACCTGATGTTCTTTTAATGAAATGTCCTAAATGCAAAGACTATTTACTCACTGGCTGCCATTGACAGTAATGGACGTCCAATCTACTGGAACTGGAAGAGGCGGGTAGTGATTGGATGACTTGATGTCAATTGGTGTTTTCATTCTTTATTTCTATTTTACCTAATACACTAACATAAACAAGTGTTTTGAATAAATAAATAGGACATCTATCCCTGTCAATAGCAGCTAGTGAGTTAAAATTATAATGATTCATCTGTTCACATTTGACAACATTGTAATACTGGTATCTAAATTTGGTCCCATTAGCAGTAGGAAAATGCGTTTTTTTTGGTCCAGTTGTTGTCTCATCGTCGGAACTCGAACACATTTGACTCGGTTTACCACTAGAGCGTTGTATAATTTCAAGCACGCTCGTTTAAGAGCCAGCCGGTGCCGTTCGTCTGTTTATTCTTGACGCAAACCATACAGCGGCCAGGGGCGGGATTGCCACCGGAGGAGGGGGTTCTTCGCTGTTTTTTTGCGCTCTTAAATGTCGGCGTTTATTCGTCGCGAAAGGAGACGGTGAGAGAAGACTTTCCCTTTAAAGCCCCAACGACGCCGCGGGACAAGACGAGATAGACGAGAAAAAAGAAGGCGGGGGTGGGAGAAGGACGACGAGGGAGGGAGGGCGAGAGGGACACGCTGTGGGGAGGGGGAAAAAACATGTCATCCCGGCCATTCAAACACCGATGCGGAACCAGGAATCGCGGCCGACCCGGAGATTCCTAGCAGGGGAAGGAGCACTACGCGAGGCCGAGGCTTGTACCCCGCGGGAAGGCCTCTTCTGGAGCTATTGCTACAAAATGTCTGCTGGCCATCATTAGCACGTTTACATCACATATCATCATCTCCATCACATTGTTGATGTTTTGCATGCAGCATTTTTGACAGCAGACATTTTGTTGAAAACTGCATAAAAGCCACAATTGGAATAGGAATGTGCGTTTTTTTCTTTTAGACGCATACAAATTTATCTCGTCTGTGGCAGAATAGCCAAAAGGAACGAGGACGTGCGATAAAAACGCATTATTAGGATTCATTATTCTGAAGTGATTTAGCAGCGAAGATCGGTTTGTCTAGTGGCCGACCGAGGGAGCATCCAAAGCGGCCTGCCGGCTGCTCGCTGGTCGCTAGCAGCATGGATACTTCGTGGAGCAATTTCCTCTTTCAGGTGAGGCAAAGTGCTTTGTTTCATTTTCGGTTTGGGGTGGGGGTGAGCGGATTCCAAAGGAAAGGGGAGGGGGGTCACATGGGGGTCAGGAGGTTTTGCACCCACCACCTCCCCAGGTGTTTCTTTTTCAAAGGTGGGGGCTATCACAATATTATCACGATTCTTTTTTATTGTACGCAACGTTATGATACTGTATTCTGCGTATTTATTTCTGCATGTTATTTTATTAGGGAGTTTTTATACAAATTAAAGAGCAACTATTTCTTCATATTGATGGCAATATACGTCTTATGCTTTTCAACTGGGAAGGGTCTGGATGTGGGAGTTTCCTAACTGCAATGGCAGTTATAGAGTTACTAAGCTATAAGAAGTAAAAATAATGTACATTCCTTGAGCAAAAATGTATTTTTTGTCAATTTACTACCACTTTATCCTTATTAGGGTGGCAGGGGGTGCTGGAGCCTATCCCAGCTAACTATGGGCGTCATTTTTAAGTGAACAATGTTTCTAAACAACAGATTACCAATCAAATAGTTGTCCATTAATTTGATTATCGATTAACTGTAAATTAGTCAATTAATCATGGAGCACCTCCACATTTGTCTGTCTCTTGACTCCCTCCTTTTGTGGACAGTCACCATCAACTCCGGGCCAGCAGGAGACGCCCCTGCAGGCGGAGCTCCTGCCCGATCTGAGTGGCGAGCACCTGGTCACGCCCCCTTCCACCGTGGACACAGCCGCCCTCAACGAGGAGCCCCTTCCCGGTGAGGCCCCGCCCCCAAACACACATCGAAAAAATTGCATGTTGTCAGCTTGCGAGTAAACTTAACATGCCCCGCCTCTCCCCCAGTGAAAGTTTCGCCACCCAAAGCATCCCGCCCCGCCCACATTTGCGCCACTTGCAACAAGGAGTTCAAGAACAGCTATAACCTGCGGCGCCACCAGTCGGTCCACACTGGGGTCAAGATGAAGGATCGGGCCGCCCACAATGAGGGCAAGGCCCCCCCTAAGCAGAGCATCCCCCTCTCCCTCCTCCAGCTCGCCCTGCCCCCGCAGGCCCCAGAGCTGGACACCCTCCCCCATTCCGGACAACAAGTGACCGTGGCTCCGGTGACCGTCACCCCCGTGACCGTCGTGCCGTTGAGCGTGGCGCCGGTGACCGTGGCCGCACCCCACCCGCTTCCTGCCCCGGTGGCGGCGGTTGTGAATGCTGTGGTGCAGGTGGGTGCCACGTGTTTTGGGGTCCAGGGTTTGACTTCAGGTCCTGTGTGGAGTTTGAGTGTTCTTCCCAGGCCTGCACAGTGATGACGCAGGAACGAGTTGTAATGAATTTTCACATTCACAGGACGCCGTTCCACCCAGCGCAGTGCCGGCCCCCAACCAGGTGCGCAAGAACCATGCCTGCGAAGCGTGCGGCAAAGCCTTCCGCGACGTTTACCACCTGAACCGTCACCGGCTATCGCACTCGGACGAGAAGCCGTACTCGTGCCCCGTGTGCCAGCAACGCTTCAAGAGGAAAGACCGCATGAGCTACCACGTGCGCTCGCACCAGGGCGGCGTGGAGAAGCCTTACGTGTGCCCGCACTGCGCCAAGGCCTTCTCGCGGTAAGCATCAATTCAGTCTCAAGCAATTAATTGGGCAAAAATTGATAAAAATTGAACAATTCTGAGATACAAAACATCATTGGGCACTCTTTTTTGAGTACACATACTGTTGCTATAAGATTTTTTTCATTTTTAGTTTTAATTGAATGTTTCAGTTTTGCTTTTCAAAGATAATTACAAAAAAATGTTATTTAGTATAGACTAGGAGCAAGATTTTACCATTATGGCATTTGGGAAAAATAGGGATGATACTAAAATTAATAATATACAAAAATGCCCATCATGTCTCAATGAATATTCAACTATCAAATTGAAGAAATTGATGATGAACTAGTTGGTTTTTCATCCTGGCTGGCAAGTGTTTGCCTCTTTTCAGGCCGGACCACCTCAACAGTCACGTGCGTCAGGTGCATTCCACAGAAAGACCCTTCAAGTGCACGGTAGCCATGCCCACACTGCCAGGACCCCATCCGACTGCGCGCTCACCTATGGCACTGCTTTTCCCACAGACTTGCACGTCGGCATTCGCCACACGCGACCGCCTGCGCGCCCACCTGATTCGCCACGAGGAGAAGGTACCGTGTCACATCTGTGGGAAACTCCTGTCGGCCGCCTACATCACCGACCATATGAGGGTTCACAACCAGTCGCAGCATCACGCCTGCCACCTCTGCAACCGAAGTGAGATCCGCACACATACGATCCCCCAAAATTGGAATATGCTAAGATGTCATGTTACGTATATATATTGTCAAGTATAAAGAGAATAAAGTTTCACCACAAAGTACCCAAATAACAACCAACAGACAAATAAACTATCAATAAAAATTATCACTAACTAATAAATAACCAGTAAAAAAAGTAATAAATGGGTAGTCAATATAATAAATCATCACAATTAATCATATTAGGACTGCCATGGTTAATCTACTTATCTATTGTCAAAGTGGCCTAAAAATTGTCCAAATTCATGCATAATGTCAAATTTACAACTTTTCTTTGACACATTGTCGTTTGCGCCCGGCAGGCTTTACCACGCTGACGTACTTACGGGTCCACGCCCAGAAGCACCACGGCCAAGAGTGGAAGGAGAGTGGCGGGGCCCGGGGCGGCTTCGGCGGCGCTGGGCCGGGCGGGGTTCTCCTGTGCCAGCTGTGCGGCGTGCAGTGCAAGACCACCACACAGCTCCAGGGCCACATGGGCACGCACGCCGCCCAGGAGGACGGCGATGCGGGCGGGGCCGCATCGGGGGGCGACGCCGCCGAGATGCTGATGTCTTCTGACTGCTCCGGCATTAGCCCGCAGACGCACAGCTAGCACGCGTCGGGAAGGCGGGGCAAACTATCCATCACTTTAAGAAAACGTTTCTTTGTGAAAATGACTGCGACGACTTTGTACAAATTCCCCGTTTTTAACCCTAAAACATTCCATGGATTTCAAGGTATGTGTGTGGTACTGGTGATGGGATTTTCAGCATGGATGTGTGTGTGTGTGTGTGCGCACAGGTTTTGTACATCAACATTGAATGCGCTCAATGAGAAATTTGATCTGTACTTTATAGCTCCTCAATGGCCCAGTAATATGGAAGTACTACATCTGTGCCATCTTAGTTGCAATTTGAATTCACTTAGAAATATTTTCACTTTTTTAGGTTTTATCTGGGGGAAAAAATTGCTAAAATCTTCAAAAATACCATGTGAAAATGTTAACATTTATGTTGGCTGGGATAGACTCCAGCACCCCCGCAATCCTTGTGAGGATCAACAATACGGAAATTGAATAAATGATTTAAGATTATAGATGTTCTTTTCACAGACCACAAAAAACGGACAAAAATTCTAGATTAACACAAAATCTCAACTCCAAATTAACCCAACACCCACATTTGGTTTTAAAAAATATTTTTAACAATTGTCTGCATTTCAGGTGGAAATACGATTTTTCTTGCAGTGACCAAAGGAAACATTTTTAAAAAGTTGAAAAGAAATCACTGTAAAAAAGTTGTATAATTTCAAATGGAACTTTGATGGCCAGATCTCCCTCCATCTAATACTGTTATCCTTATTCTGTGCTCGTATATTGATCGTTCAGTGTATTAAATACAGAAAAAATATCTTTGTTGTCAAGTTTCCTTAGGTAATGGGCAGACGTCCAATCCATTTTGCCAGTCAAAATAAATTTAATATGTATTGCAATGAAACATGATCATTCAATGCAAGCCATCCCAATTAAAATGGTCTTGACGTCTAACCCTGTCAATGGCAATGGATGAGTGGTGGGAGCTTACAACGGGCATCGACCATTAGGCAACATGGCGTCTATAAAGCACATGACTTTTGGTCAGCCAATGGGAAGCAAGTGCGCTATGTCGTTACGTGTTGCCACTCTGCTTTGCTGCCTGGAAGTGCAGTGGGATTGGTGACAAGGCCTCCTCTCCTCGCTCCCCACTTACGCTTCACCATCCCCGGCTCCTCCTCCTCCTGCTACCCTGGTTGCGAGCCAGCTAGCAACGGAGTGGAGCGACGTCTTCGTCGGGCACCGGGCTACCGGGGGCTAGCGCAGCCGCTTCGACTTGGGTTTTCCCTCGCCTCTGCGGACCTTTACTGGTATTTTGTCCCGCAAATTGACAGCGCAACCTCGCGGAGGCTTCTGCCGTACCGACAGGGTAGTCGCGGGCTAGCTGTTCGCTCGGTTATCATCGTCAGGAAACTATTTTTTTTCTCTCCCTATCTCTCACCATATTTTTTTGACGTCTACAGTGGCGTTTGTGCTGAGCGGCCTGTCGTGTTTGCGTTTTGTTTACAGCAACTTATGCGGAATTGTGTTGTTTTGTGTTTTTAACGAGAATGTAGGTCAGTGTCGCGTAGCAACACGACGTAGTTGAATTTGTATGGTCAAGGTTTTAGTCAGCTCGGAGTCACTCTTGGGCTTCTTAGCAACACAGCTTAACATTAGCTTTTTTTTGCTTTCTAATAAGTATTGTTTTGATTTTTTTTAGCCCTTTAGCAAAACAGCTCATTGTAATTAACACTGCAAACTTAAATTTTATGTCATTGTTTTTATCTCGCAGTAACCTAAATAACTGTTGGTTTATTAGCAACACAGCTCAGTGTTAGCTCAGTTTTCTTCCAATTATTTTTGCTTTCTGTTTTAATCCTTACCCAGCTAAGTGTTAGCTTCTTGACAACCGGGCTAACTGATAACTCCCTACTTACAAATCTAACTACTTATTAGCAAAACAACTCAATGTTAGCTCATACTTTTCCTAAGGAAAATTTTTCTTAACTATCTTAAATTATTTGTTTTTAGCTAAACCTGAAACTGCTGTGTTAGCTTCTCAATAACAGCCTAAACAGCTAGCTGCTACCTCATAGTTACACTTGTAATTGTTAGCTCAACGTATTTTTATAATATTTGATAATAAGAGTTTTTAATTTTGTGTTTGCTTTTAATGATCAAGAAAGTGTTAGATCCACTGCAATTATACCGTTAGCTCCTCGCAGGGTTATTTAAAACTGCATGACATCATATTTATTTTAATTTCATTTCCAATTTAAAAAAAATCATATTCATAAATATTTCCCTGTCCAAATTGTGACATTTTTTGGGTGGGTTTAAATGCACGCTATTTCCCCGACGGCACCTGGGCAGAGGTCGCGGGTCACGTGCAGTTTGCGCCCGCAACCTCTCCCCATCTAGACGATGGCCTTCCACGGTGCGGGCCGACAAACGCTCTGTGGCGACTTGTTCTCCGGTTCTGACTTGGCCCGCAAGTACTTTTACGTTAACTCATCGTGCGGGGCCCCGTCGAGCGCCCTTGGTGCCACCCCGTGTGTTGGCGGACCACCCGCCACCCAAGCCGGGACCCCAAGACACCCGGGTGGCGGCGGAGGCGGGGCCGCCGTGCCACAGCCATACGGCGACCCGGCTGGTGAAGTGCCAGGCCCGGCCGAGATGGAGCCCGACCGGCCCATTGGATATGGCGCATTTGGCGTCGTCTGGTAAGAAATTTAAACTTTTTTTTTCCCATCGGATATTGTAACCCATTTGGGGAAATAGACAAACAAACCTCAATGCTGTCAATGACACTGGAACGCGATTTTTGCTTGACAGGTCGGTGACAGACCCCCGAGACGGCCGAAAGGTGGCATTGAAGAAGATGCCTAACGTCTTCCAGAACCTTGTTTCGTGCAAGCGTGTCTTCAGAGAGCTGCGCATGCTGTGCTTCTTCAAACATGACAATGTAAGGCTTCGTCATGACCTTTGCCGTGGCCAATGACCTCATGTGGTTGGCTTTACCTTTCAGGTGTTGTCAGCATTGGACATCTTGCAGCCACCACAAATCGACTGTTTCGAGGAGATGTATCCTTCCGGGAAAATATTACTTCAACTAATTTGTCATTCCATAATTATGTGACAAAAAATGTAAAAAATAATTGTGGCGTGATTAAATATGTTAATTTTTCTGTATTCATGACAACATTATTTTGATTATATATGAACAAATACTAGTTCTGTGTAAAATTTAATAAATGCCAATTATAAACTGAAAATAATTGTAAATATTGAAAAATGCTGCCATAACATTGGATGACACATGAATATTTATTGAATATTTATTAATTGAAATTGCCTTGACAGCAAGTGTAGCTACGTCATTACAGAGTTGATGCAGAGTGACCTTCACAAGGTCATCGTGTCTCCTCAGCCGCTCACCACTGACCACATCAAGGTCTTTCTCTACCAGATCCTGCGAGGTGAGCCCCCCAGACTGCACCCCTTGTTGTCTTCTTGACGCTTAATCGCTTGTTTGCGCTACACAAAGGCCTCAAGTATCTTCACTCTGCTGGAATTCTGCACCGTGACATCAAACCTGGCAACCTTCTGGTCAACAGCAACTGTCTGCTAAAGGTTTGCTAATACATTTATATGAATCCTAATAGCTGTCTATGGGTGTTGTTAAGCAAAATTGTATTTTGACAGTTTCTACATACTGGATGATGGTATATTTTAAATATATTGGATGGTGGCAGATGAACACAAAAATGTAACAAAAATATATAACATATTCTGTCTTGGTTGTTTTCTTCCGCCAGATTTGTGACTTCGGACTGGCGCGGGTGGAGGAGCCAGACCCGTCGCGTCACATGACACAAGAAGTGGTGACACAGTACTACCGAGCGCCCGAGGTACTGATGGGTTGCCGCCATTATGGCTCAGCCATCGACGTATGGTCTGTGGGTTGCATCTTCGCCGAGCTGCTGGGGCGACGTATTCTCTTCCAGGCGCAAAGCCCCATTCAGCAGGTGACGCATCGCTCGGAAATCGTCATTTAGCATGTTAGCGTGCCTAATGAGTGGCGGTCTCTTTCCAGCTGGACTTGATCACGGATCTACTGGGAACGCCGCCACTGTCCGCCCTGGCGTCGGCATGCGAGGGAGCTCGGGCTCACATCCTGCGTGGGCCACAAAAACCTGTACGATGATCAAATTAAAGTATTTTAAAATAATGCATGATTACTAAACCATAAGAATGTTGGTTTGTGGCAGCCCTTCTTCCAAAGCAATTTCTACATGGCGCTCTTTTCAACTCGTCACGATGTACTTTTATTTTTTTTCCAGCCATCGTTGTCGGTGTTGTACATGTTATCGGACGGCGCCACCCACGAAGCGGTGCACCTGCTGTGCCGCATGCTGGTTTTCGATCCGGTGAGTAGAGAGCTCCGCCAGAGGTCGCAGGCCCATGCTGACCACCTTCTCTTAACAGGCCAAGCGCATCTCGGGCAGCGACGCGTTGTCGCACCCATATCTGGACGAGGGCCGCCTGCGCTACCACACCTGCATGTGCCAGTGCTGCTACTCGGTACCCAGCGGGCGTGTGTATACGCGAGACTTTGAGCCCGCCGCCGAGCGGCCCTTCAGCCACAGCTACGAGAATAGCCTCCTGTCAGTGTGGCAGGGCAAAGGTACCGACTATCATCTTTTTCCTTCTACCTAATGCGTCCGAGATATTTCTTTGACACAAAAATAGACATTAAAAAGCCATGGCTTTAGCAGTGAAAGACTTGAATGTCAATCCCTGTGGTTCTCCTCAGAGTTAATTCATCGCTTCATCACGGAGCACCAGCAAGGCAAGCGAGTCCCGCTGTGCATCAACCCACAGAGCGCCGCCTTCAAGACCTTCATCAGGTGGGCACCCCGCAGCCCGACAAAACACGGACGCACCACCCCACCCCTGCCGCTCACGTGTTTGACAAACAAACTTGGTTCTCAGGTCTACGGCGTGGCACTCTTCCAAGGTTTCCCGCAAGGAGGAGAGATGAGTGCTCCTTCCTTCCCGGCCGGCCCTCTTCCACCTTCGACTGACCTCGATGTCCACTTCACCCGAACGTCAACAGAAGCGAGTGGCGGCAACAAAGCTCCGCCCACCAGTGGCGCCGATGACGGAAAGGAAACAAAACTGCTGCTGCTGAAAAGGCAAAAAAAAAGAGTGTAGTGAGTAGAAATGTTGATTTTCGTTTGCTTTAGCATTCCACACGCACCATGTAGCAGGGTGTTGTGTAGCCCCTCCCCCTGACCCCGCCCACACACTCCTCACACTCCTCCGCAGCAGAGCATGCTGGGAAATCCTTTATTCCTCTCTGGTCTTTTAGTTTTTAGGACGTGTGAAGTTGTCGTGTTCCGCACCTCTCTTGTCAGAAATGGTTTTTAACGGCAAACCCGCGTGTCACCTGCCCATCAATCCTCACTTCCCTTTTTCTCAAGTCTTACTGCCCCACCTGTCGTAACGAAAACAAAAGCACGTTATTATTCTGACAACCCTTGGATTCACCCCAGCCAAAATGTCGATTTTATTAGAAAGCGTGTGTATAAAAGGATGTGACAAATGGCTGCCGTTCCAAATACAGTGTCAGGTTGTGTTTAAAATATTTAAAAAAATAAATAAAAAGACAAGTTAATGGACAGTAGCGCTCTTAGTTGCGACACAAGGGGAGAAAATATCCAAATGTGGCCAATTTTAATGTACTGTGTGCATGAAATGCCAAATTGTGGCCGCAAAATAGTTAACAGTAATAATAGTGGTAATAGTGGTAGTACGTTTATTGAACATTTGGATTGAAGACAGATAATAACACGCAGAGGAATGTCGTCGTCAACAAAACAATGAAAATGAATCATGTTAACTCAGTGGCTGAAGCAAATGATAGTATTGATGTGTCAATGACAGCAACAGATGTCTGCTCAAAATTGATGTCGATTGCTGTCAATGACTCAATAGAAACTTGTCTATATTTTAAACATGCACAAAATACTCAATTTCGGCAACTGAAAATGTAATTTTTACTGCGATGCACTCATTTATTTTGCCTCAAGTGGGCCCTAGATTCTAATTTTTGGCAGTAAAGCTCCATTTATGGGACAGCTAATATAGTCGCTCATTGGCTGCCATTGACAGCAATAGACGCCCAATTCATTTGTGCTTGGGCGTCTACTAGTGATAAACTCAAGTATTTGAATTTAGTTTTGAAGAGTCACATTTATTATGATTGGCACTATAAATGTAAATATTGCATGGCCACAAAAAATACAATTTTGTGGAAACTAAAAATTAGCTTCAATCTATTTTTCAAGCCCCAAACAAGCATTTTGGTGCATTTTTAGCAGGCAGAGTTGAATGACCTTTCCCCCCAATCATGACCTCCTTATTTTTGAAGTGTATTTTTTAGCTGGTTAGCGTTAGCTCGTTGACGGACTCGTTGAAGCCGGCTTTGCTGGTATTGATTCATGTTTGAAAAAAAGTGTTTTGGCCCACTTGTTTTCTCGTTTTGACAAATACTTGAAGTTGACTTAGAGAGTGATGATCAATAAAAATGACACTGGAATACAATATTGGGATTTCTTTTTGTTTTGGGACTTTTCCTCACTAGTTTGTGCAGGAAAAGCAATTGGATCAGCTGTCTTGAGCCGGGTCATGCAAATGTACGCAAAGTAGCGGGACCCGTGTCCCCTCCCCCAGGAGGTGGTGACAGGTGGCCGCGCTAAGCCGGTCCGGCTCACCTGATGCACGCGCCGACATGTTGGCCTCCATGCTGGCCGGTGCGCTTTTCTTCCCGGGAATTTTCTTGCTGTCCACTCGCCTTCTGAAGAACAAGATGGGATGGGGCCAGGCCGACGCCGACGTCGTTTCAGCACGGTCAGAACTTTCGTCTGCATGCACACATGCAGATTATTCCATAAATAATGTCATTACCATCTGCACTCTGCTATTTATTCCCATTTTATTTTGTTGACATCTTTTATTTTAGGTAACTTTGTATGTAGTTAAAAAATGATCTATTTGAATTATATTATATATGATTTCATTTTGACAATTATTTTACCCCGCCGATACTATACATATTTCAGATGGAATGGGCATTTATTGCCATCAATGAATAGAATACAACTTTTGTAACTCGCCACCTGCCTTTCATCCTCAGCGCCGTGTCATCTCTCCAAGCAGTGATGGCGTCGGCGGCGGGATGCTACATCACCGCTGCCTGCTGTGGGGACATTGTGCACGATAGGTGAGTGTGCATAGCGGCGTCTATTCGCGTCAGGACAACTCCTTCACACTCATAATTCCTATTCAGTTAGCTTTTTCCTGCTTCTCGGGTTTGATGACATTAGACAACCAATTTAATATGATATACACAAATTCAAATTTTCTGTTATGGTAAGGTACGTTCCTTTCCCTCCAGTATATTTTTTGTTAGTCATAAGGGTTTGGATGTCCACTGCTGTCAATGGTACATCGTTAGCCTAGTCTTTGTGATTAATTCAATGTGTGTGTTGCTTAGGCATTGGCTGACAGATGAGTATGTAGCATTTGGGGCGCCGTACTTTGTGTACGATGTATACGCCATGTTCCTGTGCGACCGGCACAAGCGTCAGGTCAAAGGTCACCGGGAAGGCCCCCGCGTGGCTGCCGTGGGCTTTGCACGGCGAGAGACTCTCATGGTTCTCCATCACGTCTTCGTGGTGGCCTTCTGCCTCCCGGCGTCGCTGGTAACCGTGGGAGTGCTCGGGACACGCCCCTTGGCCTGATGTCATTAGGTGTGTGTGTGCATGCTTGTCGTCAGGTGTGGAGACGGGGCAAAGGAGACTTTTTCCAAGGCCTTTTATTTCTTCCTGAGCTCAGCACGCCATTTGTGTGTCTCGCTAAAATTCTTGTGCAGGTAAGGATGTGTTCATTTTGTCAATGAGATATTGGGAAATTGAAAAAGTTAATCATTTTCATAATTGATTGTTTATTTGGGGTGACACTTGACCTTTTGTGTTTTCAGTTGAAACGCACGGATACACTGGCCTTCAAAGTTAACGGCATGGCAGCACTCCTGGTCTTCTTTGGTTGCCGTGTAGCACTCTTCCCATTCATGTACTTTATCTACAGCAGGTGATGTCATCAAAATGTGCCTGCCAAAAGGCCAGATCCCCAGTTCCAATTTTGGGGGGTTCAATTTTCTTGTTGACAACTGAATTAACTAAAACCAGCTCACATTTTATCAGGAAGAAACAAATCTAGGAAAAACATCTGTTTATTTCAGTACAAAATGATTTAGTCCATCAAAAATCTTTTCGGAGGAACTGACTAGTAAAAGAGCCCAACTGCATCAATGGCTGTTTTTAATCAAAATTTAAATTGGACATTCTAACAATGTATTGTTGATATTCTCCTTATTCTGGCAGGTACGCGCAGATTAGCCTTCTACAGGTGGTCCTGGAGGCCCCGTGGCTGTGCAACATGGGGGCCTGCGTGCTGTGGCCCCTCCAAATCTACTGGTTCTCGCTCATGTGCGGCCACGCCCGTCGCGTCTTCATGGGAAGTCGAGCGCTGTCTTCCTGATAAAGCTCCAGTCTGACTTTTTACAAGGTATGATAGACATCCATTAATTTTTTTTAAAAAAATGATAAAAATATAAATCAAATGGCTCATTTTTATTGTTCTTTGGCACTTTTCTTCCAGACTTCCAGACCGGAGATGAACGTGGCCTTCACGTTCAAATCGTCATCCAGCAATACAAAGTCTGCAAAAAAGAACAAAAGGAGCAAAGTTAAGTGTGATCCAGATTTAGATGGAGTTGTCCATCCATCAACACTTATTATTTAATGTTATATTCACTTATTGCCATTTAATTCAAAAAATGAAGAGTCAAAAATGTATACTTTTTAAAATTAAATGTAATATTTAATTAAATGTAAATTGTATATATATGTCTAAATGTAAAAAAAAAAAATAATATCTACAAGTAAAGAGGCACTGAAGTTTTTAACATATTGGTCACTATTTTATGCAAACCTGCGTCCGCTCCAAAGTCCAACGTTCCTTTACGCTGGCTTATTCCCAAAAGTTGTGCAGGGTGCAGTGATGCTGCTTCCAGCGCCGCTTCTACGCTGCAGCCTGCGCAAAAAAAAGAAAGCTCACCTTCCATCCCCCCCAGGGACTTCCTCGGCGGGCGCTCGCTCGCTCACCTGTGGCCTGTCGGAAGTGGCGGACGCACATGTCCATGCTGGCGACGCTGCCACTTAACGTCCGTGTACCTTCCGTGGGGCGCAAAAATAGTCAAAAAGGCAAAGCGCGTCGATCCGAGATGGTAAAAGGCGAGCGAGCAAGTGCTCACCCGCTACAAAGACTTGCAGCCCGCAGATCTCCACTTCTTGTTGGCCCAGTGTGTGTCGCCCTGGTGGGAGACCCATGGCCGCGATGGCGTCCGTCACCAATACCAAACCTAAAGGGCCATTGACAGCAATAGACGTAAAAAAAACAACCTTTCCATCTTTTCCTAATGATGGGCTGACCTGCAGGGTGTGCACGGTGGGCGATCCGCAGGGCAGCCGGGTTGGTGTGGATGCCATCGGCGATCATCCCATAGTAAACAGTCCTCCCCGGTGGGATGCGCTCGCTCGTCAGAAGCCCGACAATTCCCGGGTCCCGATGGTGGAACTGCCAAGACAACGGTTTAAAAACGGCGGCCGATACACAGAACGGGATGCTAGTGTACCGGAAGCATGGCGTTGAAGAGATGGGTGATGAAGGAAGCGCCACAGCGGACGGCGTCTTCAGCTTGCGACAGGTTAGCCACCGAATGCCCTAGCGAGACGGCAATGCCCCTTCGGCACAACTCGCCCACAGCCGCCGGGCCGCCCTCCAGCTCGGGCGCCAGTGTCACCAGGGCCACGTTGTCCAGGGCGCCGTAGACCTCGCTCAGGTCCGCCGCCGCGCCCATTTCAGAGAAGCCGCGAAGGAAGCGCTCAGGGTGGGCGCCTTTTTTCTCGGCGCTGATGAAGGGCCCTTCCAGGTGGACGCCTACCGGGAGGATGAGTCCCAGTGGGTGGAAGATTGCCCTTTGACCCCAACACACACAAAAAATGGAAGCTTACCCAGGACACCTGCGCTTTGGGGACCACCATCCTGGATTTTTATCTGAGGAAGAATCTGTCAGACAACATAAAATAGATAAGTATTCCGGAATATCAATAGAACACAAATACAACTTCAATTATAAATAGAATAAATATTCTTTTTTTTTTTACATATTTAAGTTTTAGTTTTTTCAAACTAATAACATACTATGTATGTTTATAGTGTTCAAACCTGACCTCATGGTAGACGTGCGGCGGTGACGTGACCAGCGTGGGACAGAATGACGTGACGCCGTGCTCCAGAAGCTTCTGCGCCACCAAAGAGACGCCGGCGCCGACGTCATCGGACGGCCGAGAGAAGTCCACTCCGAAACCTCCTGCGGGGAACGCATCAGCACGGCGCCGGCAGACGTAAAAATACTAACGATCCTCACCGTTGATCTGCACATCGATGAAGCCCGGTGCCAAAATAGCACCGCCGCAGTCCACCCGCTCGTCGGCGTATGCCCGCTCGTCAAAGAAGAGCTTTTCGGGGTCGAGGATTTTCCCTTCGCGGACCCACAGGTCCTCCCTGTGCACAAGTAAGCATTGACAGCGATAGACGTCCAATTTAAAATGTGATAACCCAATGTAAAATATAATAACAGTACATACTAAAAATACAAATACAATTTTCCCCTTTTCCTTGTTTCTGATCAACAATTTCTCTAAACTATGAAAATAGTTATTGATTATTTCTTATTGATTATTAGTAATCATAACCTCTGGATTTGGTGTTCCCTGAGGATTCTGCAGTTGATCAACTGAGTAATCGGCGCCTCGGATACAGATTTGTTGGATGGCATCTCGGTAGCCTGAGGAGGAGAGAAATTAACTCATTGGCTGCCATTGACGGCAATGGACGTCCAGTCCATTTTGACTGAAGGTAGATAACAGCGACTGAAACAATGATCATAATTTTCCTTTCTTATTTAGTATTGATTTTATTTGTTTGGCGATTAAAGTGGATGTTGACGAGAGAACAAATAAAAATGCCACACATTTGTTTTTAAAAAGACTTTGCTCTTATCTGTCAGTTCGTTTTGGTAATTCAAAGTCAACTCAACTCGTCTAAAGTTACATGACAGAATGCAGAAAGACTGGATCTGATGCTTAAATTATATGCCTTACCCGACTGAGCTCCGCACTTCGTCTTTTACGTTTCCAAAACAGAAAAAACGAGTAAAACAAGCTAAATTTCAAAGAACTACGGTAAATTCATTGGGATTGTTGCTTCCGTTATGTCTCGGAAAGTCACGTGAAACGGAAACACCTGGTCATGTGACCGATACACCGGCTGATATGATTAGAATGACCTAATTTTCATTTTCAGTTATGCACATGGATCGAAACGAATATTGAATATTGAATATCGATATGTTAAAGCAGTGCGGTGAAATCGAAAAGAAGAAAGATGTTGTTTTTGTTTTTGGCATCAACTGCATTATGAAATTTGACCAGCAGATGACAGCGGAACGCAACAGAACTTTGAACGCCTCGCGGGACGAGAAAGCTTTGGTAAATTTCCACTTTTCCTTACATTTGAGCGATGATTTTTTCCACTTTGACACAAGATCAACATCTATTATTCAATTTCTCCCTCTTGCATTCAACTAACTTGCTAATACTTAAAGATATGACTGTTGATGAGTTGATTGTTAATAGTAATACAAAATTTAAGATGGTGAAAAGTTTGCCAGGACTCAAACCCGTGACCCTTGGGTCCAATGAGCAACCAGTTCAATGCATATTTTGTGAACAACAACAACAACTAAAAACATTCTGATTTGTGTAGTTTTACTGCTAAAAGTACTTTGATCATAAGCAAGATGTTTTATAAGTAAAACATTTGGACTGAATGAGTCTACGTTTTTCCCATATTTTGAATTGTGTTAATTGTGCATTTGTACAGAATACCATTTTTTAGTTTTAAACATCCCATAGTACAATGTGAACAGCTGCAGTTTATAGTCCATTGCGTACAAGGTATGAACACAGTTTTCATGTCAATTTTGACAGGTGCATCTGACAATTGACTCCTTGCGATAATAATCTGGGATAATAATCCGGGATAATAATCCGCAATTAATCTCCTATTCCCAAAAAAATCCTCCGTGGCAGCACTAATCAAGCAACACATAAAAATGATTCGATTCCTACACGTCTATCTTTCCAAATAGCTTTGCTAAAACTCATCTAACATTGACATTTTAACCAATGGGCTTTCAGTTGAAACAATAACAATTGATGACGCTTGTCAAACAGCAAAATGGTGAAAAGATGTCCTCCCGATCAGTTGGAATGAAGACCTTCACCCGCAGTGACCCTTTGTGGAGTAATTTGCCCACCCTTCTTCTAGTATCTTCTCCCCTTTTGTGAGCTTTAGCACTGGTAGCGTGGATGTAGCAGGGCAGTTGAGGATGCCCCCCCCCCCTTTAACCACATCCCACCACCACCACCTCAGCCCCCAAAAGACACACAGACACCCCCCGTCAGGCGTTCCTGAAAGTCAACAATAAAGTTGGTTTCCAGTAAGACGGATACCTCGGCCGGTGCTGCTCATCGCCGTGGAGACCGGGAGAAGCCGCGGGCCTCTGGCGGCCACCCATGCGGGGGTAGCCGGTGGGCTTCGGGGGGGTCGCCGCGAGTGTAAATGCGAAACCAGCGCGGCAATATTTTAGCTCTTTTCATTGAGTCTTTTGTGGGCGCCGATGTCAGACGCGTCCTCTTTTGTGCGGGACGTTGACCAGCTCCTCCGCCTGGACGGGCCCTCCGCCGGCCCCTCGGGGTCTCGATCCCTTAATCTGGGGCTTTTTCATTGGCCTGGCTGGCTTGCAAAACGCACGGCGAGGTCGTCAGACGGCGCTCACGCGACATGTCAGTCTCGCGTGTGACAACGAGAATTTGCTGTTGTTTAGAAGTTGTCCGACGACAACGTACGTGACGTTCTACGATACGTACAATAAACAGTATATAGTGTGCTGTGGAATATACAAGTCAACATCATTTTGATCGTCGATTCATCCCCGAGTATTCGCGATGAGTCAACTAATGCCGCTTTTTAGAATTAGAATATATATAATAAGATCATATAAGGATATCAAAAATGTGCAGGAAAACCTAAACATTTAGAGATAAATATGGCAAATCAGAGAACATAAAATGACATTAATTAGTGAAAAAAAATCAATGCATTGTTATGATAAAGCAAGACTATTCATATTATTACATATATATATTTTTCCCTGTAATGCAAAATCTATTATTTCAAGAATAAGTTAGGAAATTTAAACATGGATTTAGACCATTTTATTAGGTCATTAATGTCTTTTAAGCAGTCGTATTGCAAGTGCCCTGGTGGCGTGAGTGGATAGTGTGTCTGCCTCACAGTTCTGGGGTCATGGGTTCAAGTCCAGTGTGGGTCATGGGCAATTAAGAGTGGCCAATCAGCCTACTATGTGCGTCTTTGGAATGTGGGTGGAAACTTGAGTACCTGGAAAAAACCCATGCAGAACTTGTAAACTCCACACAGGTGGATAGACCTGGATTTGAACCCAGGACTCCTATAGTGAGGCTGATGCACTAACCACTGGGCTACCTCTGAGAATTTATGACTGTCAAAAAAGTTCATTTGACAACCTATGTTCAATTAGTCAAACATTTGCAGCAGTCCCATTTTGTGAAATTGGTGTCATGGCAAGCACTTTGCATACACTGTATTATTTATTTTTAATGTGCTGCTATTTCTGTCACCTCAAAGGTCAGAGGTCAAAGGTCACAGTTCATAGCTTGTGGTTGTCCAAACATAGCGGACACAAAGTTGTATTCACCCAAAAAGCACAACCACACACACACACACACACACACACACACATTTGCACACACAATCGCAAATGCATTCAAACACACCCTCAAATTCACCTAGCGACACTAAACGACTCTATTTGGACTCAAGTTTCAACTAGGTTGAAACGTCCAAACTATTCTTTCCTTATAGAATTCTTTCCAGAAAATTCTGGGGAGTTCCGAGGTCACCCCCCCTGGGCGGTGGTAGGGACGAGGCTTGGGGCACTACTTTTTCAGCTCACTCCTCATATCCCACATTTTTGAATTGAGTGCATGTCTATGTGAATTTATACTAATTGCCTGTATACTTTTCATCAAACGTTAAAACGTGGCAAATAACCTCGAGGGCTTTCCGCTCGTTTTGGCGATTAAAAAAAAAAAACAGCCACATCGCAAATCAGGCAACTGCCAGGCAAGGTGCCCTGACGCTGCCTGATAACAACACACGCGCCCAATTTGATGTAATGTGTGTGCGTTTGGCTGGCGACCAGTTACGGAAGCGTACAAAGCGCCAACAAGATGGCCGCAAGCACGTGGCCCTCCCTCACACAAGACAATAGCAGCTTTTGTAAACAATGCTCAATGCAGAAACCTCGCTGAACATTAAATCATTGTATATTTTTGCTCACTTCTTTTTCATTTCCGGGCGATTTTTGGCTCCCGTCCTTATTAAAATAGATTGGACGCCAATGGGAGCCAATTTTCTTGGCAATCTCAACAGCATGTGACCTCAAACTTCTGATTTTTAAATTTTAAAAAAGTTATTTACTGGATTTTGCATGTCTTTTTATATTAAAATACCACAGAATTGGACATCTATCGCCGTAAATGACACTGAAACAAGATCATTCAATGGCAGCCAGTAATTCACTGTTTGCGGTCACCCCGACACCCGTCACATTGTGCAAGACAACAAATGACATCATCGCCACAACAAACTGCGCCGGACGACTTTACAAACTTTCACAGTTGAGCCCCCCCCACCAAACCTCTCGCCAACCGTCCGTCGCCATAGCAACGGACCTTCCCGGCAAGCCCTCGGTCTTCTGGTTCCGCTTGCCGTCGACTCATGGCGTTACTCATCTAATCTGTGGGGCCCCCGATTGGTCACCCGCAAGGTCACGTGCATGGCGGCCATGTTGCAGCAGAGGGTTAGCATTTCAGCACCAGGCTCGTCTTACGCGCTTCAAGTTACCGCCAGGCAGACGCCACTTCGGAAAGGCCAATTGACAGATTTCAACATATTAACAAGACATGTCACATATTTCCACATTTTTTTAATGCAAAATTGATCATTTATGACCCAAAATGTCCTAGTGAATTTCTTTGACTCATTCAACATTGCACTTTCACTGCATTTCTTTTAATGTTACATTTCATTGACAAGCTAGTTTGAGGATAGTCACAAAAAAATGTAATATCACTTTACAATTAGGCCCAAAAATTGAGAATTCTGTCATAAAATCCCACTGATGCATCACTCATTTGTATATTTTTACACATTTGATTATATTGACAAAATATTTCACTTATTGCCACTTTTTGACACTTTTAACCCCCCCCCCCCCAAACTGCCTATTCAGTTTAATTGTCTACTTTTATTGTTTTGACTTTTTATTAAATTCCCTTCCATTTGAGTCCTTAAAGTAGATTTTTTTATCTTTAAGTATTCATTTCAGTATTTAAAAAATTAAACTATTTTAGCATTAGTTTTTATAATATAGGGTTTCAGCATTAGTTTTTTATAATATAGGGTTTTAGCATTAGTTTTTATAATATAGGGTTATGTCCAGATGGATTGGACATTTTTGCAATCAATGGCATTTAAGCACAAACATCCATTGGCTGCCAACCCTCCCTGTTCCAATGGATGGAAGACTTAAGTATAAGCATGTCCCCAAAAATACCACACTAGCCACGATGGCGCGAGGAAGCGGCGTGTAATTCCCATCGACTGGCGGCGTGGCGTGTCAGGTGTCCGTCAGGTGTCACACGACACCAAGGCCTCCGCGGAGTGGCGACCGGGCGGGGGGTCCAATCCAGGGGGGTCTGGGCTGCTGATATATGGACGCCTTAGAACACACAAAGACGTACAAGACAAAGACCCCCCACGGTCCGCCGTTACGACCGTAAACAGCAATATATGCTTTGACACCAGTTCGCATATCTAATGCAGAGGTCGGCAACCCGTGGCTCCTGAGCCACATGCGGCTCTTTCATCTTATACTGCGACTCGGAGTGGCTTGGGAAAATAATTTACTAAATAGTATTTAATTGAAGCGTATTTTGGAGTCAGCTGGGATAGGCTCCAGCACCCCCGTGACCCTAATAAGGATGAAGCGGTTCAGAAAATGTCTAAATTTTTACTGCCCACCATACGACGATTTTGCCTTCCAATCCCAAACTCTGGAAAGGATTAATGTCATAACTTGGGGGTCCACCGTACAGTGTGTGTGTGTGTGTGTGTGTGTGTGTGTGTGTGTGTGTGCTCTTAGCCAAAAAATGAAGCTGCAGTAAAAGTCATTTTTATTGCTTGAAAAAATCATAAAAAAGGGAAAGAGCAAGGAACACAGTCAAGTGACGTCATCTCGTCTTTGGAAAGTCCTCGTGGCGGACAAATGCATCATTTGGCAAACGCTAACCAATGACAAAGAAGTAGTGGAGCCCGAGGAGGCGGAACCAATGCGGGAAGTTGCTGTATCTTGATGTGTTTTTTTTTTTCCTTTTCGCTTATCTTGGCGGAACGATGGCCAAAAATCCACGACCCATCGACAAAGATGGCTGGGTGAGTGCTTTGCTCATTCGCTGCCGTTGACGGAGGCGGATGTCCAAATGGCAGCTTATGAGTTGGTCGCCGTCCAAATGTCATCGGGTCAGCTGTCGCCGTGTGACGTAAACAGGAAGCGTTGAAAAGTTTAGGCCGCGGGACGGAGGCCACCTCAGAGCAAGGGTTCCACCGGGGGGTCGGCCAGGTCAAAAAGCTGCTCCAAATTGACGCCGGCGCCGCACAAGAAGTCGTTGCGCTCTTGCTCGCCATCATCCGGCCAAGCGCTTTCCAAGAAGGCGCAAGCCAGGAAAGACTTTTGCGAGTCGGCATCGGGGTCGGCGACCCCCGCCTGGGCGGCGCCGCTTTCCCGATCCTCCGCCGCCGGGCCCAGGGCGTCGCCGGCGTCCAGGCTGAGCTCGCCGCTGAGCGCCGAGTCCAGCAGGGCGTCCCAGTCGAAGTCGCCCTTGAGTGGGCCGCTCTCCTTCTGCTCGTCAGCGGGCAAGGGCGGGGAGCCGGAGCGGCGGGGTGACTTGCCCCCCACGTTGGTGCGACCCGACTTCCTCTTGTCGCCGCCGCGAGGGGCCGGCCAGGAGCCCAGCATGGTGCCCTCGGCCAGGCGGGCGTCCCAGCTCTGCTCAGTGGCCTCTTCGAATTCCCGCAGGAGGCGTTGGGACTGAGGGTCCACCCGCAGGGCGGGCGGCTGGGGCGCCAGCCCCACCAGCCCCAGCCGGCTCTGCAACGCCGGGTTGATCCTGACGGGTGGCATGCGGCGCTTCTTGTAGGCGCCGCTCAAGAGGCGCTCGGCGTACTGCGGGTCGATCCTCCAGAAGCCGCCCTTTCCCGGCTCGTCCTTCTGCCGGGGAACTTTGATGAAGCACTTGTTGAGCGACAGGTTGTGGCGGATGGAGTTCTGCAACAACAAAATGCCAAAGCAAGTCATGTCATTTGCCGTCATTGATGGAAGCCCAATCCGTTTGCACTGCCAGTGATTGGTCGCCGAGCACTACTGTCCGGTGATTGGTCGCCAAGCACCATTGGTCAGTGATTGGTCGCCGGTTACCACTGGCCAGTGATTGGTCATTGATTGGTCGCAGATTACATTGGTCGGTGATTGGTCGTCGATTAACATTGGCCAGTGATTGGTCGCCGAGCACAATTGGTCAGCGATTGGTCATCGAGCACCATTGGCCAGTGATTGGTCACCGATTACCACTGGTCAGTGATTGGTCGCCGATTATCTTATTTATAGTAGATTTGATGGTTTTTATCTAAAAATGATTGTTTTATTGTCCAAGATTGAGTTTGTGTGTTTGTCAGATCCAGGATTTAAAAAAAAATCCCGAATAACATAACTCAACTCTAGACTTTTTAAGAATATACCAATAGATTTTTATCATTCTGACATGTACAAAAACTCATACAAAGACCAAGTTATTGGTCTTTAATTTCAAATTGATTTGTTTTTGGAAGCGCACAAAGTGAATGTATTCACAGCCACTGACAGGCCTGACTGCAAGCCCCTCCCAGTCAAAACGGATTGGACATCTATCACATGAAATAACAATAAAACAGTACAAAAGTAGGCGGGTTTGTTGATGTGTTTCCTTAAGAGTACTATTATTCCAACGGTATTGTGTGGCGAGTGTAAAAAACACTTCATTCACTCACTGAATGCCATTTACAGTCATAGACGTACAATCCATGTGGAGTGGGAGGGTTGGCAGCAAACAAATGCTAATTTGCTCCTAACTCTTCCTTTTCAAATTCCTTGAAAATCCACCCGTGATAAATGTGTAGTTTTCATTTACTTCAATTAAGGAGAAACTATTTTACTGCTCCCATTTGGATGTCTTGTTTTTTTGTTATGGTTGGTAGGTGACCTGCTGCTTTAGTGAGCCTAAATTTGACTTTGGTGGGAGGGACGGAACATGGGGGTGTCTTCAAGACCAACTTTCATTTGCTACATGAATGATTGATGGAACCGTTGGCTTGTTTTGGTAGCGCCACCATGGGGCAGATAATATTTAACAAAGGTCAGGGGGTAAGAGGCATTAGGCTAGATGTTAAGACTGTGGGCTTCAAACTTCCTTCTTAGCCACACTTAGTCATGCTTGGCTAGTCTCAGAATTGTAAAGATTCATATTGTGATTACTAAGATGGATATTTTAAATTATGAATGACATCACCATTACCCTAACCAATGGTTGTTTTTCATTCTTTCAAGGCGATTGACAGCGAGAGACGTCCAGTCCAAATGGCTCTCAATGGGTGTTCTTCAGGTAAGTTTTATGGTTCTGACTACCACAGCACATAATCTGAATACTGTGGATATTTTTTGGCTAAGAGTGGATGGATTCATGCATTGGCAGCCATTGATCGGCAAAGAGGTCCAATTGTTTTTGGATGGGGAGGCTTGCCCATCAATGGCTGTTAGTGAGTTAAGTGTGTTTACCTGCCAGGTGGGCTCGGCGTGTCTGAAGTAGCAGAAGTTGTCCGTGATCCACTTGTAGATGCCGGCTAATGTCATCTTGCTATGCTTGCTGTGTTTCATGGCCATGCAGATGAGGTGCGCGTAGGAGTAGGGCGGTTTGACGCCGGCGTCCGTCTTGTAGTCCACCTCGTCGGGGCAGTGGCCCCGTGCCACTATGGCGGGCAATGGCCCCAGACGGCTGTAGGCGGCCGCTGTGGGCTTGCCCGGCGTCAGCGGCGGCCCCGCCGAGGCCAGGTCGGCCGCCAGAGGCGAGGCGGGCGCCTCCGAGCCCGGCGGGCCGCCTCGGCCGCGGGAGGGACGGCCGGCCGGCACGCCGCCTCCAAGGATGGAGAAGTCCTGCAGCCACTGAAGGCTGGTCAGGCTGTCGTCCAGAACGCCATCACCGCCGTCGTCGCCACCATGGCCATCATCGGCGCCGGCCCAGGGCTCGCGATGCTCGGCCCGGGCCTCCGCCTGGGCCGCCGCCGCCACCAGGACATCTTCCAGAACCTGGCAATCCTCGGGACCTCCCTGGTAGCGCCACTCCATGCTCGTGGGCGCCTCGTGACGATCGCCGCTTCGGCCCGTACGACACACGACACGATCCGGTGAGTGACCCCTTCAACAAATGAGGCAACCGTTAATTGTGAGAGGACTGAGCCAGTGAGCAAGTGACTTGATGGAGCGACTTGAGGGAGTGACTTGAGCAAGCAAGTGAGTGAGTGACTTGAGTGAGTGAGCGAGTGAGTGAGCGAGCGAGCGAGTGACTTGAGTGAGCGAGTGAGTGACTTGAGTGACTTGAGTGAGTGGGTAAGCGAGTGACTTGAGTGTGCGAGTGAGTGAGTGAATTGAGTGAGTGAGTGAGTGACTTGCGTGAGCAAGTGAGTGAGTGAGAGACTTGAGTGAGTTGAGCGAACGAGCGAGCAAGTGAGTGAGTGGGTGATCGAACGAGTGAGCGAGTGGGTGAGCCAGCTCTTAAGATTGACTGAGTGACCACAGAAAAGTCCCCCCCCCCACGCCCCCCCGCCCAATCAAGTGTGCGAGTGGATTGAGGGACTAAGTGAATGAATGAATAGTCCTGTCACGACAAGTGCGAAAGACGCTGGGGGCACTCACTCAGTGGCTGAACACATTGTTGTGAGAACATGGGACCGCACGCATCCATTATTTGAGTACTCACTTGCATTGAAAGCGCGAGGAAGTGACAAGATGAGCGTGCGAAGGCAGCCAAGTGAGAGAATGCGTGCGTGAACGAGCAGTCATTTGAACACAGTCAGTTTCCCTTCACACCTGCGCACTTATACGCGTCTCCGACCCTCTTTCTCGCTCTCCCCCTCATCTTCTCTCCCACTTCCACTCTCTCCCAACCACACTATTCTTTAACCATCCCCAATTATCACTGACATACACTTTTGTTTTTCCCACGTCGAGTCATCACTATCTACCCCATCAAGCAGCGCAAAGAGCAAAAAAGACGTCAAATCCAATAACTAGTCAAGCCTGAAAACGGGCCCTTACCTGCAGGGAAGCGTCTCTCCTCCTTGGTGTCAAATGTGCGCGCACCCTCCCGAGCGTACGTGCGTGTACGTGGAAAAACGTGCGTGTGCGTTGGGGCGACCAAAGAGCCACGAAAGTCAACGAAGACGACGCGCAACCCGCAGCGACGCTTTAATACCTGAACACGTAACCTTAGCAACTACGGCCACGCCTCCTTGTAAACAACCTGCCGTGCGACTATTGGCTTGTCCGTTGCCACGGAGACCACTTCAATGCACATACCAAGCTACATCAAATTCGCCATCTTTCTATAGAGAAGAAAAAGGAGTTGGCTGCCAACCCTTCCTTGTTTAAACTATGGCCATCCGTGGAAGCTATTGGGATATTGTTTGAACTAAAATTGCTCTTCTTAAAAGTATTGTTTTGAAATGAATATTCTCTATATTGCAGAGAAGTCAGATGACTTTGATGAGAGTTGAAAAAAGATGACGAGGTTGACATCACTATCGTTTGGGGGTTTGTCGTAATACATCGTAAAGGAGGAAAGAAGAAATGGGTGGCTGCGATTACCATTTTAAGACAGAAAAGGGCGACAAAGCATCCCTTTTGTGCGCTCGTTTGGTAGAAAGAGAATGCAGCACTACCTTTACAGACGTTTATAGACGTCCATACTATTATGATAGTAGGATGAATTGCTGTTTAGTAATTTCCTTCATGCCCCTGAAGAATAATTTCTCACATTAAGCTACTAATATTAAAACAAAGCATATATGTAGTACCACCAACATGCCATTTTAACTAGAGTTTCTTTAATGACCAAAATCATACTCCAAAACTTTATACTCCAAAATGGATTGGGCATCTAACAGTCAGTGAAAGCCAATAAATTAAATTAATGTCCTGTTTGGGTGAGGAAAAAAATCGTTAAATCCTGTATTAAAAGATTAATTTTTCAGACAATGTTTAACTTGAAACTGTTTTAATGAATTTCCTTGAAAGCTGGCTGACCTTGAAATCAGACTACATATTTTTTTACAGTGAGAAGTCAATCATTACTATAGACAAATAGACAATTTTATGTTGTGAACTAAATCAGAAACAGATACATTTAAAAAAAAAGAAAAATTGACCGCTGACATGTTTTTTTTTGTGTGCGCAGAGGGTGTCGAGCTCCTTTTCCAGGGAAGCCAAGGATCCTCATCACCAGCACAAGGTAAGCACAGCAAATTTCTTTTCATTAAACATTTAGTCATTGAAAACTGGTCAAAACATGTAAAACAAAATGAAAGTTTAACTTTACAAACAAACAACCTTACAGTAGCACAGTACTATAGCTACAAATTTACATGCATAGCAAGCACACCCAAACACATCACATTTTAAAATGATGATATTGGAGTGAATGAGGTAAGTTTAAAGGAGGGACGTGTTCATACTGCCCTGCGATTGGCTGGCCACTGAATCAGGGTGGTGCCTAGTAGTAAACCAGCATCCTCTGTGACTCTTGTGAGGATAAGTGGTTCAGAAAAAGAATGAATGAGTGTCAATAATGAAGAGGCACTGTTTGAGTGACTAAATCCATCTCATGTTAAAACTAGAGAAATTAAAAGAAAAGG
Organism: Stigmatopora nigra; assembly: GCF_051989575.1. Lineage (NCBI taxonomy): Eukaryota > Metazoa > Chordata > Actinopteri > Syngnathiformes > Syngnathidae > Stigmatopora > Stigmatopora nigra. The sequence continues at coordinate 7,045,092 of NC_135522.1, forward strand.
GCCTTCATTTGCTCTTTGATTTAAAGTCATTCAAATCAGTCAGAAAAAAAATCAGAATAACAAAAAATCGTGCCAATTTGGGCAACATCGAGGTAGAAGTTCTCATTTTAAGTGTGCTTGCTCTTTCTTATTCAACAACAAGAAACCCCCCATGGAATACGTCCATAAAATAATACTGATTGCACGCCCGCTAATGACTCACGAGAGCAAACTCAATGGATTTTGCACTCATCTGCCAACTACGGACTCCACTAGCCCCAACAGAAAGTTGGGATTTCCTAGTAGCACAGCAACGCGTGGGCGGCACGCAGCCCAACGCCCCCCACCAGAATCCAGCTGAGAAGATGCGGAGGGGAGGAGCCCGCAGTGACCGGCACTGGGCCGTTGGCGCCGGCGGGAATGGCGCCGCCGGGAGGGGTAGCCGGGATCGATGTAGGAAGGATGACCGTTGTGGTGGGGGCAGCGGTGGTGGGGGGTGCAGTGGTGGGGTCAGTGGGTGACAAAAAGTCCCCCACTTGCTCCCTAAGGAAAGCTCTATAGTTGCTAAGTTTGGGGAAGGCCATCATTGCAGATGTCGCTCGTTCCACCCGGTCAGCACTGTTGGACCACAACACGGCCGTTTGGAACCAGGAGCCGTCCAGCTGGCACATCAGGGGACTGCTGTTGTCTCCCTAAAAGTCACAAAACCGTTAAGTTCATAGACAGAGTTTGAGCAGTCATGCCTGAATGTTGAATTTTGGAGCCCATTGAGAGAGGATGTGGTCGATAGGAAGGCGTTTTTATAGGTTGGTGAAGTTAGTGTTATATAGGAATTGGTGAATTGTTCTTTGTATATAGTGTAGATATTTCATTGTAAGTAATATTAGAAAATGATCAGGAAGTGGCCAATCCGATCTTTTCTTACTCCAGTGACAAAGAATAGGACTACAATGTCAAAATATTTGGATATTTAACTTGCAAAATGACCAGAATAAAGTCATACACTGTGATATTGCAAAGGAAAATTTTCAATATTGCCAGATGAAAGTCATAATATTGCAAGATTACAATTATAAATCATACAATTTTAATATGACGTAGTATTCTGAGATTGAAGTTGTTTTCTGACTTATTTTTATGTCACATGCACAGTAGAGAAAAGCCAGTTTAGTCATGATGTTATTTTTACATTCAACTCTTGGCGACGTAAAGGTCAGCATGAACACAAAACTGAAGCCTAAATTGTGAATAAGCTCACCTGGTTCAGCACTAGTGGTCTCGTACAAAAGTTGTCAGCAGACGAAGTGTTCCCGCAGTCAATCAGTGACGTATTGACCTGCTGCAAAACTTGCTCCTCTAAAAACCACCAAAACAAAAAGACACAGAGATTAATTACAAAGTCGAAAAACTCAACCAAGGCTCGTTCATGTCAACCAACCTCCGCCAGTTCCCGCGCTCCATCCGGCCACCCAGCAGGTGGTCCCGGGGCTGAAATCCTGCCCACTTTCCATACAGATGGGCTGGATATAGTTGGAAAACGCAAGCGGGGTGGCCAAATGCACCGCCGCTATATTTTGACCATCTAACGAGCTGGTCTCGATGTCGGTCACACGGACTTCCATCTCGTGAGCGTTGGAGCCATTTTGCCGCCAGCGGCCCAAAAAGACGGTCCACTCCGACGCCAGGCTAGACCTGCCGGGACAAACCGGGTTTAGACTTCTAGCTCAGGATAGGCTAAAATATTTAGTTCACGTCTTACTGGTTAAAACATTGCGCGCTGGTAATCACAGCGTCCTGAGAAACCAACGTCCCACTGCAGACGTGGCGTCCATTCCAGTACAAACTGGCCACCCAGGGCCAGGTGCCTTCTTGGGCCGGTCCCGACTCGGGGCTGGACAGGCGTGGGTTCAAAACTGCGTTTCCGCAAAGTAACCCTGTGGGTAAAAAATGAGAGCTGGTTCAGAAAAGCTTGTTTCGTTTAAAAAAAATGAAAAACCGCCATCTGGAATGTGGACGACTCACTTCTGGGTGGCATGGGGGTGGTAGTGGTTGTGGCGGCGGGGGTGTTAAAGACGGAGGTGCTAGGGACGCGGACAGGCGGCAGGCCAGGACATTTGGCATTTAGGTCCGCGTCGACGCCCGATGACTTGAAGACGACGAAACCCGGCAAGTTGGATTCTCCCAATTGGTTGCTGATCCATTCCTGGTAGCGGGACACTCGGGCGTAGACCCCGGGGGACCGCGCCTGGCCGCAGCCTCTTCCGAAGCTCACCACCCCGCTTAGGACCCACACGTCCCCTTGTTTGACTACCATTGGACCGCCAGAATCACCCTGTGGAAGGATGTGGGTTCTTCTTAGTTCAAGTTTTCTGCGGTTCTGGAATATTGACTTGAGGAAAGAAGTTGTCACCTGGCAGGAGTCTTTTCCTCCATCGCGGGGGCCCGCACAGATCATGTTTTCCGTGATACGGCGTGGCTTGTGGTCGCAGTAGCATTGGCGGCTTCCTACGATGGGAATTTCAACTTCTCTCAGTTGTTCTGGGAATGGCGCTGGAACTGCACACAAATAAGAGCAAAAGTGAGAAGGATGCTAGTCAAACAATCAGAAGAATTTTCACCACTATTAATGTCATCAGTTAAACATTCTGGCCTTTCATTTTCAATTTGTGTTACCGTGTTGTGACCTTCAAAGTGGGGTGTAGCATTTAGAGACTATAGACAATGTTGAGTGGAAACATTCATTTTCTGAACTGCTTATCCCAAGGTTGTCACACTCACGTTGGCCGGTTTAACGTCAAATTGATTGCACGTGGGCCGGACCATTTTAGATATAATATTTTAGATTTATATTTATAAATGGATTAAAAGAACTGGATTAAAATCGCTGGATATTCCATTTTTTATAGATCTAATTCTATACTCTTCATTTTAAATATTTGATCCTAAAACAGAGAGTCGGCACTCATGATTGACTTTCTAGGGCCGCACAAAATGAGGCGGCGGGCCAGATTTGGCCCCCGGGCCACCACTTTGACACAGGTGGCTTATCCTCACAAGCATCATGGGGGTGCTGGAGCCAACTATGGCACTAGGCACGGGGCACTCTGAATTGCAATTGATGTTCGGGTAGGAGACAGATAACCATTCGTGCACATGTTCATAACTAGGGGCAATTTAGAGCGTCCATCCAGACTAGCATGCTTGTTTTTGGGATGTGGGTGGAAACTAGAGTACCTGGAGAAAACCCACACAAGCCCTGGGACATGGCACATGTGACTACAACCATTTGAAGCATCGACTGACCTCCGTTTTCGACGTTTCCCCATCCGGTGACCCAGTTTTTGGTTCCGGCAAAAAAGGTGCTGGTTTCCGCGGCCAGACAGACGGGCCGGATGAAACTGTTGAAGGTGACGGGAGAGGAAAGGCGCAAGAGCGCCACGTCGTTGTCGATTCGTAACGCGTCGTAGTCGGGGTGGATGATCACAGCCACAATGTTTCTCCTGATCTCGTGAGGGTTGTAACCTCGCTGGCTTTGGCGTCCCAAAAATGCTGTCGTTCTTTGTATGCTGCAAAATCACAAATCATGATTTGAAGGTTAAACACTGTGCTTGGTTTTCGTGCTAATTGAGTTCAATGAGAGTCGTTGGTAAGGTGTGCGAGTTTCTAACCGGCGTAAGCAGTGCGCCGCTGTCAGAACCCACTCATTGTTGATGAGGGCCCCCCCGCAGAAGTGACGTCTGTTCTTGTGTAGGCTAACCTGCCAGGGCCAAGAACCCTGGCGGGACACATCACCCCCAACAATGCGGGTGTTGAGAGGGGCCTTTCCGCAAACTGTCAACACAAAAAAATGGCTCATAATTCATTCAAAATGATGTGCGGAAATTCAAAAAAATGTAAAAAATGATTGGTTTTTACACAAACTAATGCTGTGATTCGTTTTTGGTTGCCAGGATGTTTTTGTTTTTAAATTCCAAGAAAAAAATATTCAAAATATATAAAGGAATGCTCTCCCAAAACTAATCTTGGTATATTAACATGGGAAATGGTCTCCAGAACATCAAAATATGATGAAAAAGAATGAAATAAAACATTCATAAAGTATTATAAGTACAATTTTTGGAAATGTATGTTCTTTCAGCATAGGGTACTTTGGGTAAAGTATATAGTAAAGTAAAAAGTGGGCTTTTAGAAGATTTGTACTCACCATTAAGTTGCGCTCCACTCTCTGAAGATACAAAAAGGATGACAAAAGATTTCAATTCACGTTCCAACAAGTTCACATTTTATGCACATCAATGTTCTTCTCAATCTCCAATATAATGTTAATTTAATGTTAAGACTCACCTTTGAGTACTAGCAGCAGCAGTAGCAGGACTGTCAATTTCACCACAGCCATGATCAAGTGTGTTGTCCCCCCTCCAAAACTGTGTCTCCTTTATACCTGCCACAGGTGTGCTTTAGCCACACCTGAAACCCCCAAATGGTGTTTCATTTGTTATCTGACAAATCTATTGCACATTGTGTGTTTCCTGAGTTTACTGGAAGAAAGCTGTGGGGCAACTCCAACTTTTCTATTCATATCCTGTTATCTTGGCAAGCTTCAAAGCTGTCAGAATGTTGCTCTTGCGCAAATTCCCCAACATGTCATCAAGGAGTTGATATCTTTTATCTCATGACCCGGATGCTCTTCATTTTGTTGTTTTCATCGCAAGGTTTCCGTAACTCGCTCACGGACAAAAACAACAGCTGCTTTAAATAGCAATGAATGAATGACCAAATGGATTGGAAAGCTTATCACTGTCTTTGGCACTGAAACTTTAACAACATTCACTGCCAAAGCTCTCCCTCTCACTTCGCATACCTACATTTCAATTGAATTAGATGTCTTTATTGTTGTGATGAATGCGCCTCGGGCGCAAAGCCAAGTCGGACACAACGTCTTGGTGCACAAAACGAAATGTTTTAATAAGAACTAACAGGAATACAAAGTACATACAAACTCAGGACTTGGTAAAAATAAATAAAGAAGCATACCTAACTGTGCAAGTATGTACTCAAGTACGCAGGTATGCATATACTTACGTACGTATGTATGTTTTTATGTATATATGTATGTGGGCATGTATGTTTTTATGTATAAATGTGTGTATGTATGTATGTATGTATGTATGTATGTATGTATGTATGTATGTATGTATGTATGTATGTATGTATGTGTGTGAATGTGTGTGTATGTGTGTGTATGTGTATGTGTGTGTATGTGTATGTGTATGTGTGTGTGTATGTGTGTGTGTGTGTGTGTGTGTATGTATGTATGTTATACAGTTATATTTAATTTATACAGTGTAATTGTTCAAACTAATCAGGAATGCTATAGTCATTGTATAAATTCATTATATTGCGTTATCATGATGCTATATCAATGATGTATCATTATGTCAGTCATTAACATATAAGTTAAATGCTGTCACGACAATGGTATGTGTGTGGGAATTTTACTCGTGGCGTGTTTGGGAAGCAAGAACAACTTGTTGCCATAAAAGCTCATGTTACATTCTGCACATATATTGCCATGTTCTAGCTAAGTTGTGTATTTTGCACGTTGAATCATTTTCAAAAGTCAAGTAGCGGTCTCCCTTTCTTTTCAACCATGTGACTTGTTTATTTTCTGCTTGTGGTTTTTATTTCCTTGCAAGAATTAACAATTGAAAAAAGAGAAACTATTTGAAGAACTTTAGAAAATGAGAGGACATTCAGTTTTGACCCAAATAAACACAGACCACATTTATATGAGTTTGATTTCATTTTTATATATATTTTTGGTTTTATTTTTTTAAAGTACATTTTATTTAGTTTAGGATTATTATTTTTCATTTTAATCTCGTTTTTCTTAGTTATTGCTATGATTGCAACTTTTAATTATGTCATTAATTTTATTTTAAATTATTTATTATAAATATTGCCCCAATTGACCCCTGGCCTTCATGTTTGAGACCCCTGTCCTATAATATGAATGTTCTTTTCCCTTTCAAATACTTTGCAAGCAAATTAAAATGCCTTCATATATCAAACCATAAATAAACATATTCTTAGCAAAAAAATGGGATTTTTTTCAGAGTTTTGCCCCAAAAATGTTCTTCTAAGTGGTCCTTAAAAACATGATAAAAAGCCATAAAATGTCACTTTCTGAAACCTGTATGAAACCAATTACAGTATTTCTCGTATCACTCTTTTTATAGATTAAGTGAAGCACCTATTGGAAAACAAGTGCACCCTCCAGTTATGCCAGTGTGCAGGAAGATGATGGCGGAAAACATGTTCACCTGCAAGAAAAAGCACCTCTGGCTGAGGTATTTCTTTGTGCATTTGTTCTTATTATGATCACACTACTGTGTGTTATTTTTAAATCAGGCACGTGTGTGTGTGTATGGAAAGTGTTATGGAAGTGGTGCACTAACAATACTTGAATGTTAAAATGAGTTGAGTAATCCATCTCATAATTCTTTGGAATTCTGAGTTTATTAATAATGCATGCTATTTTTTTGGCCATGAATTTAACCATTGACTCATTTATGGACCACATTAACAAAGTTTTTAGAAGTTTTTAATGAAATATTTACCATTGTTGTCTTTTTAAAAATACTAGTAGATTGAGTTTTGAAGAAGAAAGTAAAGATAAAAAAATAAGAGGGACATTTAGGACACATGCAGTTTTGGAAATCTTATTAATATAATCAAAACACTGTTTAAGAGAGTAACAAAGATAAGTATATTCATTCTTGAATTAGGTCATTTACAATACACACATGTATTTTTGAAGATTTAAACATAACCTTAAGTAATTAATAATCATTTGTCCTTTAAAAAAATTATAAATCAATAATGCAAATACATTCAAAATGAAATCATGTAAATAGTTATTTAACATATTGGGACTAGAAATCCCACGCACATTTCTCTTGCAAAATACCCTTTTTTTACCTCTTTTGAAAGACATGTTTAATTTTGCCATGATAGGATATTTCCTTGTTTTTATGCTCGGAACCTGAGATTATTATTTCTATTATTATTATTATTGTTCTTTTTTTGCAATATGCTGCCTTTTACATGAGTGTGTGTGTGTGTGTGCATGTTTTATTTTCCTTAATTATTTTGAGCTGAGAATCAACAAGTCAATCCAGAAGTGTGTTTTGTCTCCACCTGGCTGCTGTGAATTAAAAGGCCATTGCATTTGCTGCATACAAAAGAAATAAGCATAATCATTGTAATATAGCACATTAAAATGATTATGCTTATTTTTTGTATACGTACTTTGCAAGTATCATTTAAATGTATAGAAGTAAAAAAAACAGACACTAGAGTGCATGTCATCACAATGTGCATAATGTGCAATACTACTGTATTTTAAAGGATTAAAGCCCAACCAAAAAGTATTTATAGCTCCCCCCACTGACTAATGCACGTTATGATGAAAACTGTATTTTTTTAAAAGAATGAAAGCCCAATCAACACGTATTTACAGCCCCGCCCCACCAACGAACTAATGCATGCTATTATGAAAACAATGTATTTTGTTAAGTATTTAAGTCCAACCAAAACGCATTTACAACCCCCAGACACACACACACACTGACTAATGCACGTTATTATGAAGAAATATTTTTTTGTGTGTGTCTACCTTTAATGGGCGTGGCCAACGTCAGAGTTCAAATAGTTGACCTCAAACGCCGAAATGGCTGATGGGTGAGGGCGGCCGTGCACTGCACGCCAAGAGTTGACGATTTGGCGAAGAAAGCCGGCCAAACTTCTCCCAAGACGATGCAGCAACGTTTGTACGTTGTCATTTGGGGATTTCGAAGCTCCAGTTCTCGTCTTGAGAGTGATTTTTCACGGTAGTATGATTCGTTGACGTGATGTAGCCCCACGCGTGTGCAGACAGTAAAATGTTTGCAAACAAATTGGCTACATTGCGTTACAGATCGCTCTTTGTCTAATGTTAAATCATTTCATTGTGTTTTTCAGTCCCTCAACGATCCCAGATTGCTGGGAAACATCAAGAATGTGGCCAAAACGACCAGATTGTCGACGCCATAACAAAGTAAGTCATTCTTTAGTGGTAGTGGCTCTTTAGCCGGTAACCTGTCAAATAGCCAGTAAGAATTGTGTAGGGTAAATGGTAAGAAACTACGGCTACATAGCCACTGCCTAAATAATCATTAAATGCCTAGTCTCCTAATGTTAGAATCTATCAATTGGCAATAATTCCTCAAATTTCAATGGTTTAGAAAATCCTCTATTCACTCAATGTTAAATAATAGGTTACTGCCTAAGGAGGCAACGCCCTTTTTATATAGTTCCGATTTCCTAATGTTAGAATCAATCAATTAGCAATAACTCTTCAAATTTCAATGGTTTAAAAACTCCTCTAGTCACTCAAAATTAAATAATAGGTTACCGGGTAAGGCGCCAATGCCCTTTGAAATAGTTCCAATTTCCTAATATTAGAATCAATCAATTAGCAATAACTCAATGGTTTAGAAAATCCTCTATTCACTCGATGGTAAATAATAGGTTACCGGCTAAGGAGCCAATGCCCTTTGATATAGTTCCGATTTCCTAATATTAGAATCAATCAATTAGCAATAACTCATCAAATTTCAATGGTTTAGAAAATCCTCTATTCACTCGATGGTAAATAATAGGTTACCGGCTAAGGAGCCAATGCCCTTTGATATAGTTCTGATTTCCTAATATTAGAATCAATCAATTAGCAATAACTCATCAAATTTCAATGGTTTAGAAAATCCTCTATTCACTCGATGTTAAATAATAGGTTACCGGCTAAGGAGCCAATGCCCTTTCATATAGTTCCGATTTCCTAATATTAGAATAAATCAATTACCAATAACTCCTCAAATTTCAATGGTTTAAAAACTCCTCTATTCACTCAATGTTAAATAATAGGTTACCGGCTAAGGAGCCAATGCCCTTTGATATAGTTCCGATTTCCTAATATTAGAATCAATCAATTAGCAATAACTCCTCAAATTTCAATGGTTTAGAAAATCCTCTATTCACTCAATGTTAAATAATAGGTTACCGGCTAAGGAGCCAATGCCCTTTGATATAGTTCCGATTTCCTAATATTAGAATCACTCATCAAATTTCAATGGTTTAGAAAATCCTCTATTCACTCGATGGTAAATAATAGGTTACCGGCTAAGGAGCCAATGTCCTTTTATATAGTTCCGATTTTCTCTAGCTGTGTAATATTTATACGTCAGCATTCTAGGCTTTGTGCAATTGGCTCATTTTTCATCATGATACATTCAAATTATGAATGAAAAAACACGAACTTGTTTTTTAATAGCAAAAACCTGTGGACAAGTCACCCACACAAACAAGGATGTGTAAGGAATAAACAGTAATCTCTCGATTATCGTGGTTAATGTTAAACTGTAAGCTAACGTCATTCCTATTGAATTTAATTTAAAAAAAACTCTAGTGGCCAGCGAAGGAGTAGTTTCAATGTGGTTATATCTTTCTGAACTTAGAAAAAAATCTGACATGTAGTGGATGTGATAAATGTGCACTTTCACCCCCTTAACTTTCTTAAAGACCTCTTCAATTTTTTGATAAAACCGAAGAGACATTTATTCAACAATAGTGTGGGCATTTTTGAGTCTCTTTGCAGCAAAGAAAACCAGACCACCAGGAGTATGGAAAAATGCCAAATGTAGTTTTTTTTTTGGTCAAATTTTGACTTAATTAGACCCTAGTCTGTTTTCCAGAATTCCTGCCTAAGTATTAGAGGAGAATGTCTTTTTACTTAACTTTGTATATTGACCCCCCTTTTTTGTTTTCCAGAATTCCTGCCTATGAACAGATAGACACCCCCACAGTTTATGGTGCTGGAGGTTAAGTGAGAACCAATCTAAAAAGTTTTTCAAAATAAAAGGTGAGCCCCTCAATGTTTTTTTATTTAACTCTGTATACTGACTCATTTGTTTTGTTTTTCAGAATTCCACCAGGGGGACCTGGTTTCTGCCTATGTTGAGATAGGCTCAGGAGCCTCCATTTTTTATGATGCGGGAGCACCAATGGGAACCAGTCTGAAGTTTTTCAAAATAAAAGGTGAGCCCTTCTCATTGGTTTTTTAACTAACTTTGTGCCTTAACCCTTTTTTTTTGTTTTCCAGAATTCCACCAGGGGGTGGAGAAGATTCGATTTTTTACGATGCTGTAACACCAGCGGGAACCTATCTACAAACTTTTTCAAAATAAAAGCTGGAGCTTTTATTTTCTGGATTTCCTGCTGGTGACAGGAGGAACTACTTCAAGTTTTTCAAAATAAAAGGTGAGCTCTTCTCATTGTTTTTTGAACTAACTGTGTACTAACCCCCCCTTTTTCAGTTTTCGAATCTTCTCCACCAGGGGGTGGAGAAGATTCGATTTTTTACGATGCTGTAACACCAGCGGGAACCTATCTACAAACTTTTTCAAAATAAAAGCTGGAGCTTTTATTTCCTGGATTTCCTGCTGGTGACTGGAGGAATTACTTTATTTTGCTCAAGTTTTTCAAAATAAAAGCTTTTAAATGTATGCATGTGTTTTGTCTTTAACAAAAGATGCAAGTCACAATCAAAGTTAAAATATTTTATTTACAAGTAAACATTTTAAATTTGGAAAAAACACTTTGAAAAATTAAATAAATGAACAAAAAAAAAGGGCAATAAACACTTAGAAAAAAAATGAACAAAAAAAGGGATAATTAACACTTAGAAAAAAAAATGAACAAAAAAAGGGCAATAAACACTTAGAAAAAAATTCTTTAAAAAAGCAGGGGGGATAAACACTTAGAAAAAAATTCTTTAAAAAAGCAGGGGGGATAAACACTTAGAAAAAAATTCTTTAAAAAAGCAGGGGGGATAAACACTTAGAAAAAAAATCTTTAAAAAAAGCAGGGGGGATAAACACTTAGAAGAGAAAAAAGCAGGGGGGAGAAACATTTAGAAGAAAAAAATTCTTCAAAAAAGCAGGGGGGAGAAACACTTAGAAGAAAAAAATTCTTCAAAAAAGCAGGGGGGAGAAATACTTAGAAGAAAAAAATTCTTCAAAAAAGCAGGGGGGAGAAATACTTAGGAAAAAAATTCTTCAAAAAAGCAGGGGAGATAAACACTTAGAAGAAAAAAAAATCTTCAAAAAAGCAGGGCGGACAAACACTTAGAAGAAAAAAAAATCTTTAAAAAAGCAGGGGGGATAAACAGAAGAAAAATAATGGAGGAATAAATATTTGGAACATCGGGGGAATAAGAAATAAAACACATGGAGGAAACTTATGGGGCATAAATATTTGGAAGAATTTCTTTTTAAATGGAGGAATAACTAAGAAGAACATGTGGGAGAATAAACCATTTTTTTGAATGGAGGAATAAATACTTAAAAGAAAAAACACAGAAAATAAAATTGGGGGAGTAAATACTTAGAAGAAAAATAATTTTAAAAAATGGAGGAATAAATATTTGGAAGATTTTTTTTTAAATGGAGGAATAAATACTTAGAAGAAAAATAATTTTAAAAAATGGAGGAATAAATATTTAGAAGATTTTTTTTTTAAATGGAGGAATAAATACTTAGAAGAAAAAAATCTGAGGGAATAAACACTTGGAAAATAAAATCAGGAGATAAACTGGGGGAATAAAGACTTTGAATTCCTGCTCCAACATTAAATGAGATCCTTCTTACACTAAATGAGATCCTTCTTACACTAAATGAGATCCTTCTTACCTTAAAGAGCTGTGGAAATGAATGGCCAGTGAAACATAACCATGATGGTTAAGGCTTTTATTTAATTTGGATTTTTAGAAGTACAAAGACAGCATATGATCCAAGAGAGACATCTTCAAGTGGGCAACTTGCGAGGAAGATCTCTCAGGCCTATTGCATGCAAAAAAAGAAGCAAAAGTTAGAATATATAGAGACTGGAGATTCAACAGATAGGCTTATTATTATTATTATTTTTTTTTTGGGGGGGGGGTACTTTATCTTGATGTTAAACGGGGAAAACTTGATTTAACCAAGGTATTTGGGGGTTGCCAAACAATTACAGCATAGCGAAATCTTACATTAAATTTAATAAACGATCAAGATAAAAAATGAAAATAAGTTGTAGTGCTAAGTGCTATTTTCCATTTTCTAGACAAGGCAATTAAATATACAGACTGACATTAACAGCGATGAGAAAATTGGCTTAACAGTTTTGTACAAGGGATTTATTTTTTGGAAAAACAGAACAATTACAAATCGGAAACGAGTGTTTGGATGAAGGATGAATAACTTTATTCATCCAGCATTTGGGAAATTTCATTGTAGCAATGAAAACGATCATTACATAGAACACAACAGGAACTAAGTCGTACCTCTGAATGCAATTCTATCGTGAGCATTTACTTTGTAAACTGTCGGTTGATGTCTCGGCGTTGTTTGATTAAATTTAAAGTCGCTACACGACCCAAAACCGGAGAGAAAACGGTCAACAGTTTTAAAATCAAATCGTGACGCTAACGCTAATGCTAACTAGTAACATACGGCACAAGGACGCTCAAAACTTAAATTGTCGACGGCGTGTTAAACCTGGCACTAAACTAAAATATTTGTTGGCGTTTTGGGCTCAATTGATTGCTGAAAAATCTCCCGATGGCGTGATAAAAACGCATTTAGGCAAGTAAATTGCTCACCTCCGTTCCTCCTTGGCGTGCTAGGCGACCATCAGCGTGGGAGCGGCTTTCCAAAAAGGATCTGCTGCTGCGCATGCGCGTCATTAAATCACCTGCGTCGTTGGTTTGTCCTCCCAACTCTTCTGTCAGTCTGTTTTGAAGATGACGTAGTATAGTCGTGACATTTGTGGTCTTGATGCTATAAAACAGGACGTATTAGTAAACCAATTTCACCAAATATTGAGTAACATTTGACTTAGTATTTTACATCAACTCACCATTATTCCAAGTCATCTATAGTAAGGCATTTTTCTTGCAAAAATGACCATGCATAGTAAGCATTACATATAACACATACATATAACTTTGGCCAACTTAACTGTAATTGAAAAAGCATATATAAGTATCAGTGGTGGCTAAATAAGGAATTGACCAACCTTTCTGAATGATGTCCAGCTTTTTTTTCTTGAAAAGTCCGTCTTGAAAATGGCTTTGGTGTCACCAAATCATATTCTGATTCATTAAAGCAAGTCTTATCGACGCTTTTTTAATGCAGCAGAGCCTGTAGAGGCCTTGGGTCATATTTCTGACCCTGGCAACAAATAATGGCTGAAATGTGATTGGTTAAATGCTTCAATATGAAAACACACATCTGGAAGCAGTGCAACCAGGGGGGAATCACCACCACTGCACTAACAACAAAACAAATTAGGACATGGTACCAAAAATGTCAAGAAAATGCCTCTTTATGCAGAGCTAAATCACCAGGATGGCCATCAACATCCTGTACTTGCAGGCCAAATACAAAAAAGTCTCCCATCCAAGTACTAACCAGGGCCAACCCTGATTATATTGATGATATCAGACATGATCAGGCATTGTCAGGGTAGTATGGCATATGTCCAACTAGGACATGATCTGATATTTTGAGTATCACCTATAAGTTTAGCAAAACTATACTTTTACCTGTTTAGTGCACATTCTTCATTGATTTTGGCCCACAAATATAAGATGTTAATGGACATCCTGGCGATTTAGCTCTGCATAAGCAGCTGTTTTCTTGAAATTTTTGCTGTCCTAATTTGTTTTGTATTTAGTCCCTTCTTTGCAAAACTGCACTGTCTTTGGTGACTGAGTCCGAGCATAGTCTAACACAAAATACCTTTTCCTTAGAAGTGAACGGCATTTCCTAACTTGAAAATATAGAAATGCCAAACTTTACACACAAAAACCTGGACCGTTTCTACACCAGCTGTGCAAATATGAGGCCATTCCAACGCACATTCTCAAAATTGTTGGCCTCCGAAATGCTTTCAAACATTTTGGAACACCCTGTATTTTAGGAATTGTTTAAAAAAAGATAAAATAAAATAATAAAAACAATTGTAAAACATCCATTCAGCTACAACACAAAATCCCCACAAGGCACTTATTAATGTTGTCAAGAGGCAGCGGCTGTTTGTAAGCAAGTGGATCCCAAGCGCTGTTAGCCGGTCACCAACACACACGCACTGGGTCCTGAAAAGATAGCGTTCACACTATAGTGCTGTCCACGGCGGTGTGTACATCCGACAGGCCGGAAGTGGTTAGCCTGAGATTGGACGTGGGTGACCCCAAAACTAGGGTGTGACAGTTTAAATTTGACGTTGAGTCTTCTTCGGCTGTCTCAATGGGCGGATCTAAGGACGCGGCAAGCTCATTTGGCGTGTCGGCTTCTGACGATTGCTGTGCAAATTCTTGTGCTTCTGACATGGCCGTTTGTTGTGTTAGTGGTGTGCAGTCCACTTGAGTCATTTTAGAATAATAAGGCAGAAAAAGCCTCTCTGTGGCACAGGTCCGCATAGCGAGGTATGTGTGCGTTAGCAGGTGGGGGAAACGTGACGTGAAGTAGGAAACAAAGTCGTCGGGGATGGAGCCTAACGTCTCCTGGACTTCGACGGGCAGTTCCCGGTAATGATGCTTCTGTTCGGGCAACAAAAAAAAAAACAAAAAAATGGAGAAACAGGACAACAACAACAAAAACAGAGAAGCTCTTACCTTGTTCCTCATTGCGCGAAGGAGATCCCGCACGGAGCCGCCCTTGTAGGAGCGAAACTTTCGCAGGTCTGGAAACAGACAGCGAGTGATTACGTTTTGAAAGGTGAATGGATGGAGTGAAGTCACATTTGCTTACCAGTCTGTAGTGGCACGGTGATGTGCTGCCTCCAGTCGCTCTTGACTACAGCGCGCCCTCCTCGCTCCAGCTGTCTCACAATTGGTCCGTCCAGCGGTTCCTTCTCGATTCTATCACTCACGTCCTGCAATCCACACAGAGGGCGTGGCATGAATTCAGAAACAACCCCTGGCCCTAACTGTAGTTATCCAATGATCATTTGTTTGTGGAAGTCTGACAAACCTGGAAAAACTGCAGTTCCTTCTCCAGGCTCCAGAAGAAAGGATGTTTTAGGACACATTCTGCTGTTGGCCTCAGATGAGGCTCTGTGCTCAACATCTGCTCGATGATGTCACGGGCTACAATGTCACCTGGTGTACAAAAAATTCACATCATTATGAGGTGCTCGCCAAATCCAAAACTCCTCATATTTCGGACTCACTATGTTTGTTGGTTTCCAGAAGCTCCAAGCTGTAGGTCCCCAAAAGGATGTTGGCTTGCCTCTGCAGGGATTTGCCAAATGGGTGGCAAGCTTCAGACACCACATAGTAGAACACACATCCGGCAGAGAAGATGTCAACGGCACAGGTCTACAAAGCAGAGGGATTAAAAACACCACAGTTAAAAGCAAATCAAATATCACGATGAACAGACCACGGTTGTAACTTACCGGGTTGTTTTTGCAGTCCTCGCTGAGCACCTCAGGAGCGATCCAGCCCTCTGTCCCGGGCACGCCGGACCTCCTGCTGAAACTATGGCGGCCCACGGCTAACTTCTTGCATAGGCCGAAGTCGGAAATCATAGCCCGGACCCGGCCGTGGGCGTTGGGCATGGACACCAGGATATTGTGAGGTTTCAAGTCTCTGTGAACTGTGGAGGAACATGTTTAAGTTTCCAGGGCAACAATGAAGTAAGTGCTGAAGAAGGAACATTAAAAGTAATTACCGATGTTGAGTGAGTGTAGATGAGCTAATCCTGACATAGCCTGCTGAAGCAGCATAACCGGTTGAAGGCCGTGACGATCAAAATCCTTCTTTTCCACATACTAAACAGAACCAAAAAGTGTTAGGCTTTCGGCAGCCATGCAAGACGGAAAATGTGGGATTAATTGGTCACCTCTTGAAGAGAGGCAGCGCAAAGCTCAATGGCAATATATTGGAACTGGCGATCCCTCTCGGTGCAGAAATAGCGGATCACGTTGGGGTGCTCGTCTGACTCTCTCAGCAGTTGAACTTCGCGATCCGCGAAGCTGAAGCATTCGGGGAGAATTCTCTTTACCGCTACTGGACGGTTATCAAATTGACCCCTGGCAGGGAGAAATATGACACTCATTACAATTAGAATCCAGTTATTGGGTGTCAGAGACAAATGAACATCAAATCATTTTGGATTTATACAACAGCCAGTAGATAGCAGCATTAGAATAAAATCAAACAATGTACCACTGCTGATAACCCAATTACATGCAAAAGTTGTTATTATTTGACATGTTGGAAAGTCGGAAAATTATGAGGGAAAAATATGACTTAGCATTTTAGCCTTTTTTCCATCAATGTGTAAAAATACCCACATTGTTTTTTTCATTGGCTACCATTGTAAACCATAAGCGTACAATATATTTTAACTGAGAGTCCAATTTCCAGAATACAGCAAATGACATGTTTCATTCTTATAATAATTCCCATTCATCATTGTACCTAAAACTTACTTGTACACAATGGTGCCTTCTGCGCCGTGGCCCAACACTTGTTTTGGATGGAATGTTATGTTTCCCACTCTGACAATGTTGGAGTCGTCCTCTAATGACAAAAAAACACACACAAAACCCCAAACCGTTAAAAAAGGTCTTTCGTAAACAAGCATGAGTATAAATATTCATTATACCTCCGTCCTCGTGTTCATTGGCGGAACTGCCCAACTCCGAAATGGAAAGATTGGAGTGATTGGACGCGCGCGGCGTGACGTTCGGGCTGCTGTGTTCCGAGCATTCCGAACGATTGTGCGCCACTTCCAGGTAGTCGCCGTCCGAGACAAGAGGAAGGGACATGTCCACCGGGGGGAAAGGCTGCTGCCTCTGGAGCATTTCTAACCTCTCTTCCATTTGTTTTTGGAATTCTTGATGCTGCAGCTGCTGTTGCTTGTGGACACTCTGAAACAAAATATAACAATTAAGGTTAAGCCTTCCTTTTGGATTTTCTGCCTTTTTTTGCAAATTAAGTGGAAGAAAATCTATTTTTTAGGTATATTGACAGGCAGTATTTATTCATTTCTGTAGTATTTGATGAGAGTGGACTGATATATGTATATTTTTTAAAAATAGCATGTATGCTGCTTTTCGTTTGGAAATAATAGTGAACAGTGTGCTTATTCTTCAGGGATGCCCACAATCTGATAATGTCATTTCCAGACAACTGGAATTGAATGGAGAAAGACAATGCCGAGATATAGAATTAGTACTTGGTCAGATTCTTAAATTTAGGTCATTTGAAGTTGGAATCAAAATTATATAAGTCAGACAACCCTGCTTTCTTAGTAAATGATTTTTGGTTCATTTGTACATTTAGAGCTAAAATGTTAAATGGAAAGCACTAAAACACTAAATAACATAAGATATGAGGCTATTATAGTAGAATAAGGATTTGTCAATGATTAAAAAAATGTAAATAATGGATAGGATCTCACAATAACCTTTAAACTAGCTTTACTGTCAATAGTCCACCAGATGGAGGAGTTTCACATACCTTGGGATAAGTGATCATAAAGGCCACCCAGCCTGCCAAAAGGAAAGTGGAAAAAATGACCGTGGCCATGTCTTTCAGCATCGAGTCTACGGGGGCTTCCTGGCGCACAGTCCGACCACTAATCCCTGGTTCTTGAATTGATATTTCAGGCATAGGAGAAGGCGGAATGTCATCCATGACAACCTTTTTCACCTGTATGGGGCAAACAGCAGTTTTAAAAAAATTGTGTACTTGATTATCAGAGTATTTGCTTCAAGAAACACACACCTCTTCTGGTTTTTTGTTGCTGGTTGGTGGAATGACGTTGCCCTGGTTACGAGGAAAGCTGTCAGGGAATCTTTCTAGGATCTTATTGTGAGCTTCTGGGGGCGTCTCATGATGACCTTTAAAAGGCAAAGAGACGCTTGCGTTGAAAAAAAACTGCAGACAGAAGGCTCTTTGTTCACCTTGTGGCGTAGACGTCTACGTTACCGATGAGTAGCAGGTAGTTGCGCATGTAGTTGATGCGGTTTCTCTCACGGAGTGCCGAGTTGAACTTGACGCTGGTGCTGGGCGTGATGACGCACTCTTTGTCCTCGTCTGTCTCCTGGCCGTTCGGACCTTCCAGCATGGGGAAAGTGCTGCCTCGTGGCTGCATGGGAAAATAAATAATACACATTCGTGGTGGCAGATGTCCAATCAGAAGGCAGCGATTGAATGAGGCTGGAGAACTTACCACCACGGTGACTCCGTCATGTACCAGGGATGGCGAGGCATACAAGCTGGTGGAGTATTTTCCCACGTACAAAGTGTCCCTGAAACAGTAGAAAATAAATGAATTCAGACAAAGTACTCCATCGTGAATTACTAGGTGTGGAAAATAATGGGGGAATAGGTCTGGACTGAAGATGAAACTTTCAATCGAGGCCTTAAAGTAGTTGGTTTCGGGTTTAAAATAAGCGAGAGTAGGTGCGGTGTGAAGTAGATACTTTAAAATGCAGAAATGTGTATGATAAAGGAAGTTGATGGCAAAGAAACATTTGAGATCAGTGTCAGCGATCAGCAGTGAGATAAAAAAATAGCGGAAATGTGCATGACAAAGCCAATCAGTTGATCTTTAATCTTGACTTAATATGTTCAGAAAAGGTTCAACTAATTTTGAGTTTCATAATTGTTCAGTGCAGGTTGTTTAGAACTATCATCAGTTAAAATACAATAAAAAATTGCAATAAGAGATTGGAATTTATTGAAAATCATTTGTTGGCATTTATATATTTTTTGCAATTATCCAAAAATCTATGATTTGCCAATTATCAAATGGTGGCATTTTGTCACTATGAATCTCAGCACCAAGAATCTCTAAATTAGTGACAAAACAAAGGATAGTGAGTCGAATCAGACTTAAATTCAACTTTATGCTAACTTACATTAACTTATTATCCGTCCTCTTCTCTTTGGGGAAGGGATACTTCCACTGGGTGATACGGCCCACCTCTCCAGACATGAATGTGAGGTAACGTAACGTCTCCACTGCTACATTGGTGTGGGTGACTTTGCGAAGACCCTCATGCTGCCACATGTAGATAGCCACCACAGGGGAGTTGTAGTTTTGGACCCACTGGACGTTGCCGGATTCGTTGTCCACCGTCACCACAAGGCCATCGCCGTTCGAAACAAAATGGGCCATCTCTATGGCGTCACCAAAAGCGGATTAGCAATAAATCTTGACAGAGCTAATGTAGTTATGTTAACTTACTGTATTTGGTGTCATCATCGGGAAGCGTGGAGGCGTAGTCCAAATAAGTGGCGTTCCAGCGCAACTCTCGGCTTTTGGTGTCATACATTGTGATGGTGTATTCTGTAACGGGAAGAAACCATGAGAACAGATGCATTGTTTTGCTTGTGTAACATGGACAAAAGCCAAGGATTGAACAAAAGGACTGAAAAGGACACTAGCAGAGAACGATCATTATTCACAGACATTTGAAAAGCGAAATGGATGGGATGTCATCCCCGTCAATGGCGACCAATGTCAATTTGCTGACAAATAAATCACGGGGACTTTCATTTACCAGTGCGTCCCAAATACAGCAAAGATGAGGAAGGACACAGCATGTCGGCGAAGGATGACGTCAGTGTCTGCTGCTTTTCCCCGGTCAAGAGATCCACCACATGCCACAGGTCCTGCTTCTTACCTACACGTAAACACAAATTAAACTGTTTTTAGACCAGCCCCATTTTTTTCTTGTCAATTTAATGGCACAGGGCTAAAGGTTACTAACCCTAACTCTACTTACAAAAATTAATCCAAGTTACAAATTCACCTTTGCAACAAATTCCTTTTGTAAATAGAGGTAACACAGTACATTATAATATTCAATCATTACAGTACATTATAATATTCAATCATTACAGTACATTATAATATTCAATCATTCATTTTCCTTAGCGCTTATCCTCACAAGGGTTGAGGGGGTGCTGGAGCCTATTCCAGCCAACTGTGGGCATTAGGTAGGGAACACCTCAAATTGGTTGCCAGCCAATTGCAGGGCACCATGAGATGAGAGGAACTATTTAACTAGCATATCATGCATGTTTTTAAGACTGTCTAAGTGGATTTTTACATTACGTGAACCAAAACAAAATGAGGCTGTATCAGCATTTCTCCTCTGCTGTAGTAAGACAAATTGATACTGTCCTCAGTAATCTTACCCATGTAAAGGATTCCATCCGAACTGCGGCAGGGAGACGCTTGGACCAACTCAGGAATGGTGAATGGTAATTTCTATTTAAGAACATTGACAAAATGTGAGCCAACAATCAGGCATGGTTTATTTAATGATAGCAAACGAGTGGGTCATTTCCACTTACTGTGAGGCCTTCGTTGTTTTTTCCACCCAGAGAATACAGACTGCCGTCATTGGGATCGGGCAAAAAGGCCGGCCTGGAAGATTTACGGCAAAGGCCGGTTAGGTGGAATGAACAGTTAATTGCTCTTTGCGTTAAAATAAAAGGGGACTTTCAATGTTAGGCATAACGAGTTCAAGCATTGTGCTTTCTAAGGCCACTTACTCTGCAACATGCGTGGGAACCTGAAGAACTGGATCTGTAGGAACAGAAAATTGGATACCAGTAAGTTGCTTTTCAAGACTGACAAAAGCATCATTGAAGACAAAAGACCGGTAGTTGTGGAGCAAGAACCTTTAACCTCACTAATAAGCACAATTAAATATGGACTCACTCAATAGAAAATAAACATAGTAAAACATTCACAATAAAGTGAACCATCCCAAGTCCATTTTTTTTTTTTGGTCCTTAACTGCCAGAGCTTCTTAGTTTCCTAACCAGTCCCAACCGGCCATAAGTCATCACCTAGTAACACTAATCTGAACTGTTGCTTCTATGAATCCACACTTGGCACTATTTGTCATTTTGTTTCGCAAAATTCCTTCCTTCTTCCTGTGCAATCTAACTGATATAAAAGTGTAACATCAGAACGATTGTCACCAGGGAGAGGAATTACGTTAACAAACACATTTCTAGTGTGAACATACAGGGTGTGGACCAGATGGTGCTTATTCTTTAGAGGGGGGGCCTGAAGGGTTCAACTGGTCTGTGTGTATAAATGAGATTGGTGTAGGATTACCTGAGGGTGGTCAATAACTGTTTTGTGAAACAAGTGTCCATATTTATGTACTGTAACAGTGGAAGGTGGCAACAAAAACAAGAAAAGTGCTGTTTTCTATTTTGTTTTTTTTCTCTTACAGGCTGTCTCGTAAGTACAACTTGAAAACAACATTTATCTATCAAGGTCTATCTTATCTATTTCAAGTCCATAGTTTGCCAGGCCTCCACTCGCAAAGAAAGTCAACCCGATATTGGCTTGCCCTCCCTCGCCCATATTGACCTTGATTGGGGGCTACATTTAATCCCCCTCCAAAGCCCTCTGGCTCAGTTAATCATTAAACACTTTCAAGTCAACCGAAGATCTCTTTGCATTAGAGAAGTGCAACAGGAACACAACACCTGTCACGTTTCCGGAAACTTTTACAGGGGCAGATTTAGTCACACACGTTTAGTCATTCGCAATAAGACTTAAACAACAACAAGATTTCAAAGTCTGTTCCTATTCCCCAAAATTAGCCTTTTTTAAAGTGAAGATGAGATGTTGTGCCTCTGAAATAAGTCGACTAGGAAGGAAAATTGCATTTTTTTTCTTTCTTTTTACCTTCTTTCAGCGTCCATTTAATTGAGCCCGATTTCTTGTTGACAGCATGCAAATTTCCATCCAGCGTGGACACAAACAGCAAACTTTCCGGGAGCGAAACTGTGCTGGCACTGCTAAACATCTGGAAAAAAAAAGAAAAAACATTTAATAAATTCAGAAAGTGCAATTAAAAGGATATAATCTTAGAAATTGGACGAATCAATGCTATATTGGCTGTGTTACCAGTTACACAAAAGTAAATAAGGTCAAAAAACCAGGCGGGTTGGGGAAATCCCAATCAGGTGCTTTGGAATTCTGAATATGTAAGTTGTGAAGATGAGGTTTTAGTACAAATGGGTAGTATTCTCATTTGCAAACTGGGGAAAGGCAATGTTTTAAAAGCTAAACCATGAAAGACAAAAAGTGTCACTCGATTTCTCTACAAGCCGTCGAGACGGATATCCTTGTTCGTCTGAACCCTCTACAATGTTGATTGGAAATGTTCTCTAATCCCTTTGAACGGTCCTCTGGGGGGGCAGCGCAAATAATCCCTTTCTTATAATGCAGATTACCCAGCGATAATTGCCAATACGCTCATCTCAGCATTCAGCCACTTTTGACGGGTGGGGATTTTTAAGTGCAACACAAATAAACCCTAAAGAGCTTGTAACATTCAAACAGTAAGAAAAAAGAATGTTCATTTTAACTGGGATGTATAATCTGTCCAATGATAGATCCTGTTGTAATCTTACATCCTTGTCAAGCATTTGTGTCAATAATATGCATCTGTGAATACTCCCACAGGGTGGCTAGTACTGTACTAACAGTATTCTGCTTCTAGACTTTGGTAGTTCACAACCCAATATTGTTTACAAATATGTTTGGGCTAAAACTAATTTCTTGTGAAAGATTTTGTCATAATATTGGAGAATAAGGCAGCAGATTATTTGTTTTCCTTCTGGAATGCGGCCAGACTTTGGCTAAAGTGCTCTCATCAGTGTTGCCTGACGATTGTGGTCTTAGTCAGGTGAAGTGTCACTCTTGTTATGCTGGCTGCATCTTTGGCTATCCAGAAAAGAGGACATAGAGTAAAACTAAGCTTTTATTGTTTAGATATTGGATTGAGTGAGGTTCGTTTTATCCTTATTTGAACTCCCTATGAGCCAAAAAGTATAAACCATTCAAATTGGACGTCCGTAAAACAAATATAAGACATTTAAGAACAGAAAATGATCGTAAAAACAGATGAATCAATAGAAATTGGATGTATGTTCTAAAAGATCTATTGTTGAAATAAGACAGCAATTTACATTCAAGAAAATGTTGCATTATTCTGCACAGCGACAATAATCAATTAATAAAACTTAATTTCCTCAAAACAACGTCCTACTTCTTTCCATCAATCCAACAGGTTGAGCAAAAAACTAAAAATAGTACACTATTAAAGAAATATCGAATTAACCAGCTTCTTTTGACAACAATTGATTCTGAATCAACACTTAACTGTAAAACTGAGAAAAAAACTTGCTTCTAAAACTGTCTTAATAGAATTGCTATTATTGTATAACAACAAAAAGAAACGCAATTGGAGTAGGGTAGTAATGTCGCATAAATATCTGCATTAACTTTTTTTGGTGTACTCAAAGCTGCTGAGGTCATTTTCCAAAAGCCAATCCATTAGCAGTGATAGCCATCTAATCCATTTCCGATTAAATGAACCTCTCTTATCTTTAATAGCAGCCATTGGGTTAAACATGAATTTTGAAAAGAGCACCACTCTGTCATTACTGGCAAGCCTGCATTAATTAGCTGCAAAAAGAAACAATGAGGCCACAAACGGGAACAGTAAAGCAGCTCAACCACTGGTGACACAATCGAAATGCATTTTAATTGTAATATGACATGCAGTGGCGTCTGTTTCCCTTAAGGGTGGGGCAAAGAAAAAAACAGAATTTTGCAGGATTCCAGGATTCTCCGTGCAAATAAAAAAAAGGGACCAGACCAGATATTTGCTGTGCTGAAATATTAAACAAATGTAGCAGATTTAGATAAAGTTAATGTCACCGAGTCCTCACGTTTCCCATTTTCGCAACGTTTCTGTACTCTGAGCGCCCTTAAAACAAATAGTGTAGCGTATGTGTATTTATCAGAAAGTCGAGTCACGTGTCGGACCCCCGCATGGCCACGCTTCGTTCGTGTGAGCACAGCCAATCTGCAGCTGTGATAAGATAGCACAATACCACAACTTATTTGTGACAAAAGCAGCTTGTGTTGTGACAGTCCGAGAAGGCCACGGTGACCAGAAAAAGGCAACAAATATCAATTGAGGCGCAGGCGGTCACCGAGCGTGACATTGATAAAAGGAGCAGAAGTGTTTCAGATGTAAAGAAAATAAAATAAAAACTAGAAATTAATGGCAAATTAATTGACTGTGGCAAAATTTAAGGATGTTTTTTTGCATAGTAACATAACAGAAGGATGGTGCAATGTTATTAAGTTATTTAGTTGTCTGCATGAACTTGCATTTTGATTCAGGATGACTAAAACTAACGCTTCCAGGTGTACTGGTTGTATCCAGGTTGATCCTATATGAATGGCAGAGAAAAAAAACAATACAAAATGTGAAATGCATGATGTTAACACCATAAATTTAGTAATTTTATGGAAATATAAGTACATGGTGAATGTGTATCCACTTTTTTTTTTTTAAAAATGAGACTGTGTGAGAGTGGTGTCATGTGTATTTACTGTGTTATGTATAATTGTCCAAAAAGGAAAGTCATAGTTTGTCACATGCGCAACATCATTAAAATAAACAACTTGTAAGAAAACCTGTTCTTCAGAGGATAAAAAGATATTCCTTACTTATGATAGATCTGTTAGATTATCATTTATACATGAGATGGAATTTTGCTTAGGATGTCTATAAAAGTTTTATTATCATTAATAATACTTGCCGGCCAACATTACATCTAAATTATCTTTTAGAGGTAGTAGATGACTTCCTCTTTGGTTGCTTAGCAACCATAACATGGGCAATCTTACTCTAATTTACTCCTTTTGGTTTTTGATGAACACAATGCATGCATCTTTGGAATGGAGAAAGAATCTGGAGAATCTGAAGAACAAGTAAAATGTCATTTTCCTAGAGGGAAGTTGATGGAAATAAAATGGAGTTGTAACATAGGACATTGAGTTCAGTGAGATGCAATCTAAAAACAAAAAAATAAATAGTCACTTCCTCTAACGCCATATAATGCATTATAACCACTCCATTTACTCATTTGCTGTTAGTCGTCCAATCCATTTTGACTGGAGGAACTGACAGCGAATGGGCACTGCCATCCCTCCCACTCAAAGGGGATTGGACATCTAACAATCTCTCCAAACCACTGAAAGGTGAGCATTCACATCAGATCTGGATGTTTATAGTATTCA
Source organism: Stigmatopora nigra (assembly GCF_051989575.1). NCBI lineage: Eukaryota > Metazoa > Chordata > Actinopteri > Syngnathiformes > Syngnathidae > Stigmatopora > Stigmatopora nigra. The sequence continues at coordinate 7,070,303 of NC_135522.1, forward strand.
GCAGCAGGCAATGTATAAATTCTGTGAAAAAAGGTAATTTCACATCTCAGGTTAGCAATGTATATTGCTTGATGGAAAGACGAGATCACGTGATTTAATCAAAATAATGATGGACAGGTATCAATAAACATGAGTTACTTTAACCCACTACTAATTCAGGGTAAACATATGTTTGGATCCCCAATTATTATGATCATTCCTAAGTCTGAAGAATGATTTCATCACATACTTTTGGATGATCGCGTTGTAGTATTGAGAGAAAGCAGAAAAAACATCAGCTAGTTCTTACCTTGAGTGGCGAAGCAACATAGTAGAGCAGCGCACACCACACCAGGGCCCGGCTGCTCACCATCCAGTCCATTTTTAGTAACCTTAAAAGAAGAGACGACTTGTCTTAACGGTCGTTTACTCCATACAAGACGCCATTTGTCTCCAAACACGAATATTGTGAAATGTTTGATGAACTGCGTTGTGGTGGCGGTGGGGCCATACGAGGCAAGTTAGCTTTGCTTCCTGAACTGAAGGCAGGGAAGGGGTGGAGCTTCGAGGTAGACATGCCACGGGAATGGAAGCAGGAGGGGGAGCCCAGAGAGGCGGTGCTAGCCAATGGGATTCGCGTACAGGCACCGGAAAAAGGTCACATTTGAGGGTGCCGTTCCGGTAGTCTCCGGTTCGACAGTCTTTTTCTTGCAGCTTGGACCACGACTGCATGGAATGGTGCGGTTTGCAGTGACCCAAAAAGATAAATAATGTAAAATACTTTATTACTTTAGTCTTTGTAATGGGAGGTTGGTATTCAAAATGGTACATCTGTGTAGATTTTTATAAATCACAGAGCCTCTTGCCACATTGCGTCAGCATGTTGATGTCTCGCCAAGGTCGATTAACAAACTAAAAGGTAAGGATTTAAAAAAAAAAACACAGAAGCTTTTTTTTCTGGATTTAACGAATACTTTTATTTATTTTATGTCCAGGTTTGAAGAAATATATAGTCCTTAGGTTTCAGCCACGTGGCCCAGCACATGGTGGACTCATTTTAACCCCCTTTGTTCAATGTAAGTATATTTTCCATCACGTAAATGTTGTACTTTTGTGAATGATGATTCAAAATACGCGTTGGACTTCTGATATTAGATGAAGCATCTTAAAATCTGATTCAACACCCGATACTGTTATTTTAATGTGGTATTTTTAACTCCACTAATATACTTCCATTGCCTTTCTTTGCAGCATTTAACAACATGATACAGCAGCACATAGTGGACTCATTTTTCCCCCTTTGTGCAATGTAAGTATAATTTCATAACGTAAATGTTGTAATTTTGTGAATGATGATTCAAAATACGCGTTGGACTTCTGATATGAGATGAAGTAACTTAAAATCTGATTCAACACCCAATAGTATCATTTTAATGTGGTCTTTTTAACTCCACTAAAATATTTCCATTGCCTTCCCTTTCAGCATTTGACGACGTGATACAGCAAAAATATCAACACCAGAGTAAGTTGTGTAGAATTATGTTCATTTTTTTGTCTTAAATATTTACCCAAGTATTCAAAAGTAACATGCTTTTTATTCCTTTTCAGCTATTCTGGATCTGTTTTGGTTTTGAAGAGTATACATCATTAAATAAAGACCATATTAAAAGAACTATCATGTCTCATTTCATTCATTTTATCTGACTGGGTGCAGAAGTTTGAGGTAATTTAAGTCACACAAATGATGTGATTGAATTGTAATTATCTCTAAAATCCCCACTTGGCGCAAAAAGATTTTTTTATTGATTCACAATGACCTGAACCATAACATTCTGACATCACTGAACACAACAGCAATGTTTGACAGCGTTATCACAGTGCAAATTAACATTAAAAAATTGAGGGGACAAGAACTACAACACTAATGGCACAACTGTTTTTCCCTTTTAAGCATCGTTGCAACCAATGGATCACTGAAGGAATGTCAGCTAATCTGAAAGGCACTTTCTGCCTAATACATTAATTCAACACTATAAAAAAACAGTTGCCTGCAAAGCAACTAAACATTGGCAGATGAAAAACATCACTTCAGTTTGATGCACATTTTTAAATGGCAAAAGAAGCGCATGTATAAATGTCTGATCTTGCTCTAAATTCATTGGCTGCTATTAATGCTGACATGCCAGTTTAAATCCTGCCAAATAAGTATGTAAACATTTAAAACAATGGCTAAAATCCCAAAACTGCACTTTTTTGACTGAATATTTGGTGTAAATTACACATTTTACACTTATTATTACTCCAAACCAGATTTAAAAAGAAAAAATGGCATTAAAAAATGAGCCAAACTACTTGAACGAAAAGTTTTGCAAAGAAGCACATTACATACCTGGTGAATGAGTGACTTCTAGAAATACATTCATCTGATTTCAGCAAGGGTTTTGACTCCTGTGCCTGTAATTGAAATCTAAAAACACAGAATCCGCTCCTTATTCAAGTCACATAATACATACAATTCCAACTATAAAGCCTGGGCTATATAGAAAATGTGTACTCGACACAGTATGTTTTTTTTCTTCAATTTTCTGTGACATTCCCGCAAATGTTTGCCCACTTAGTTCAACAGACTCTCCACAAGCCATTGTAAAGTTCAAAAAATATACACTGTACAACTTATGTTTGGTGTAGCTGTACATCACGAACAGGTGCAATGGTTGCTATCATTCAATCCAATTGCTGTCAATTTTTGGGGGAATTGGCCACAAATAATCAGAGAACTTACATATTGAGCCACACCCACACACAGTCAGTGTACTGTATTGCCATGGCGAAAAACAGAAATATGGACTTTTTTTTTTTTACATATACAAGACCTCAGACTCTTCAGGTTCCGGGCCCTTCAAGGCATCGTTTGACTCTGTCATTGAGCTGGCATTTGAACGCGTGTCCATGGCTGAGTGCATGATGGGTAGCCACAAGTCATCCATGTTTGGCATGACAAATATTTTCTGTGGGGAGAACAACATGTTATAAGAAATTTGGGATTAAATGGGGGGAAAAAAGAAATAATATACCTGAAACTCTTGCTCCAGCTTCTTCTCAATCCAGTCTGTTATGTGGACCAAAGTGACTTCCCTTTCTCCGAGTTTTGGCCGAGCTTTGAGCTCCAGGTGAGGTGGACTGCGGAAACCATACCTGAGGATCCAAGGAGATGTGAATTGTTTCATTTTCATTCACAGTGATGAAGGTCCACAACTACTTGAATTGCTGTCAACAAATGCTTAAATATGTAATTAAATCTGGCAATATTTGAGTATCTATTTTTAGATTGATCTCATATTTTAATTGTTTTTTTTATCCATAATTTCATTTTGAATATATGTAATTATTTCAATTTTTTAAAATTAATTCATTTATTTCATATATGGGCCAGATCCACCAATGTAATAACTAAATAGGAATGAACAAATAATGAAATAAATGAACAGGAATTGAAATACACAAATAAATATAAATCATGAATATATAAACATAGAAGTAATTCCATATTTAATGACATATTTAAGGATTTATTTACTTAATTTTGAAATATATCCTGCTATGATCAATGAAAAAATGTAGCAGATACAAGCATGTACTTAAAAGTTGCATTGTGGATCCTTCTTACCATATGCATTGTGGTCTATACAGACCCTTGCACGAAGTGTACTCACCATATCCTATCAGTAGGTGGCGGTGGGATGTTGACAGCAAGCATCCCTCGACACTCCTGGACCTCCACAGTGAGCAGCAGAGGTGTGTTGGCCACCTCCTCCATCTTCTTCTTGATAAACTCCGTCTCTGTTGCCTTCTGGAAGTACTTTGACTTGGCGATCTTGTCCACAAAGCGCATGATCTTGCTGGGCCGGTGGCCTCCCATGTAGCTGCAGGAGCGAAAGCAAGAGTAAAGCAAATAGATTCGATTCTTTCATCAGACGTATGCTTACCCTTCGGCTCCGGGGAGAACGGCTTTGTCACTAAAAAGTTCAGGAGGATCCTCCTCATCCGAGGAACCAGCACTTGACGACTCCTCGTCGCTATCGGCCAGGCAGTAAGTGCGTGGCCTTGACCTGTTGCGTGAACAAAAAAGACAGGAGAGTTGAATGCCAGGTTTGTATTGTTAACAAAAATGAACAAAAATTGATTTTGGGGAATTTGACTCCAATTTAAACTGAGGTCAATGTGTATAATTTGCAGCATACAGTTGGTTTAACTGCCAATCCATCTCACCATTTATTAGGTCATTCCAATTGGTAGAAACAAAGAAAACATCACATCTGACTACCAAAGAAAAACAACTCGTTTTCCCTGACGTTTTCCTCACAATGGCATCCACAACAATGGCTGCGTCTTAACAAAAACAAATAGCTCACCATTCCTTCCCATGCTCGCCGAGACCTTCGCCCTCTTTGCCCAGTCGGGCCAAGTTCATCTTGGTCTCCAGGGTCATAAGGAAGGAACCCGAGTAGGAGACGTCCAAATCGAACCATAAACCTAGAGATGACAGAAAGCCGTTACACTAGCTATCTGCGCCCTGCCATCCCTATCCCGTACGCTAGCCAAGAATCGGTTTAATCCCGTCGTGGATGAAAAGGTCAAAACCGGGGCAGATGGACTTTCTTATTGAGCCAAGTTCCTTTTTTGATCGGATTTCCGTCCCCTGCTGTTTTTCAAGCGTCTTGGCTTTTTAACTGCGCGTCTTCTCAATTACAGTAACAGATAAACCAATGCCATTCACTCATTTGTAGGGTATAATCGATGCCAGCCCCACCTCCATTATTCCTACCTTGGTGGTCCACAGAAGGTTTGGAGGCACCAAGAATTTTGGGAATGGAGAATCCCATGTCGAGTTCCGTCAACGTGAGCTCGTTCATTACGTATGGCAGCTGAAATGGATCAAAAAAAGCTTGAGTAAATAGAATTTAAAATGATATCCATGCATTAACACGGTCTTAAATGGTAGCATGATGCTGTGGCAACATTTTTTTCCCAAAATCTGTCACCGGGAGCTCATCCATAACACGTAGCATCAGAAATTGGACAAAAACACTTTTGGCTTTTTAAAATTTGTAGTGACATCAAAGTGGAATGTCTAAAAATACAAAGGGTGGCAGACTGTCCTTAACCTTAACACAAAAGAGACCATACAATGATGGAAAGTGACTCGACTGTACTACTCACCCGGATCTTACTGATCTTCATTTGGATCTTTTTGGCGACAACATTGGCCCAGTACTTCTCTCCCAAGAAGTCCCAGAATATTCTGCCGAGAAAAGCGTTGACCCAGGCTTCCGGTTCAGCAGTCTGGTCTGAACTCACAGGTATCTGCCATAAACACATACAAAAATGCTCCCTAACTTTAATGTACAGTACCTCGTTGACCTACTATTTTGGCACAAATATAAGACAATCCCCTCTTTTTCAAGATTCAAGTTTGAAAAAAGACTTCCACACCAAATTCAAAATGTTATACAGAAAATAATTACAGTACGTATTATAACAATATATCATGTTATTTTGCCTTATTCAAATCATGCAAAAACTCAAATCTTAATACCTGAACACTTAAATATGTAAACTAAAGGGAAATCACATTTGTAAATGAATGGCTTTTATATTTTGAAATGGAAATAAACTAATCTAGTACTGTGATAAAACAACAAAATTGCATTAACCATCAAAGTGGTTAGCATTCCTTTTAAAGATATCTGGCGCTATCCAGGGTCCTGAATGGCAATAATGTCTAGACCCCAAATATAAGATAACTGACACTTTTTCATTGTTATTCCAATGCAAAAAATGCCATTTTATATTTGGGCCAATACAGTATTTTCTTATTCTTTGGTAAATGCGTGACCTTAGATTTAAAATTGAGAAAAAAAATTTAAACAAAAGAAAAGGGTATTTAAACTTTATCGCAGCAGAACTATATAAGTTTATTCTCCCGATGTCTATTTTTTTTTTTACCTTTTTAATAGTTTTTGGACTTCTTTCCGGGCTGTGTCCAGGGCTTTCGGTGGCGGCTGGGCTTGTGGGCTCAAGTTGGGGGTTGACATATTTAGCCATGTATAGGTTGTAGTCCAAGAACACTTTCTGTCTGATGCCGCCACTGGAAGAACCCGAGGAACTCTCCCGTTGGCGATGTTGAGGGTGGCTTGTTTCATCCGTTTCCTGGCTGCCGACGGATTGGTTACTGTGGCTTGGGGTGGGCTGCAAGGCTACAAGTTAAAAAACAAACACACAAAAATAAAACACTTTACTGCCAATGGATTGGACATCATCATTGATTAAAAACTTTAATCTTTTCTCAAGACTTTAATTCTCACTTGGAGACGTCCAATGATGCCTGATTAATATTAATTAAAGTTATAACTGCTTAGACAATTTAAAATACATGAATAATGCCTGCGAACGCAATACTGAAATTTACTGAGTATTCAGTTGTGGCCACTTGATTACAACTGCATAATCATAACAAATAAAAATATAAATATATTCCTACAAAGGTTTATCTATTTAATCAATAAATAAAAACTTTGACTTTTAATGTCAACATTTTTAGAATGAGCAAAATGTTCTCTCCTTGTCTCAAAATAGTTAGAACAAAGCCAAACATAAGATTTGTCTTATTTCCTGTTCTTTGCTTGCGAGACACCAATTTCTTTTTTTCTTTCTAATTTTAAACCACCATTTGAGCAAACCTGGATTAAAGAAATTGTTATATAACATTTTCTGTAATCCAGTCCCTGGATTTCATCCAAACAGTATCAGTTTCTCCATTTAAATGAGCCCTTATCCTGACCCTATGTCTCTTACAATGGTGAGCAATACATGTAATCCTGCTGACCCATTCACCATCCTCTCCTGAGGGGATTGTCTTTAAGCTGAAGCTTAAGTGTGGATCTGATGGCCGACCGGGGCAGTTACAAACACAAGACAGTGAATCCTCCCAAACGTGCTATCTTACACACTCACCACTTTTTGGCAGACCGCCGCCGCCGCCGCCTCGGCCGTCAGATTTGGACTGGGACGCAAGTAGAAATCTCCGGAACCACTCCTCTTTTTCCCGACCCGTCCTCCCGAAGAGGTATATTGTCAGATCCCCTCCTCCAGGCTTTTTCTGCTCCTCGGCAGACACTTCGGCTCTTTCAATCTTGTTGTCCCCTGTTGTGATCGGTCTGTCCTCTTCATTTTCGGCCTTCTCCCCTTGAGCCTTGGACATAAAATCGTCCTGCTTGGCTAGCTCAACACATATGGGGTATTTTTTATTCCAGACTCTTTTCCTTGCGAGGCTTTGCGGCATCAGGTAGATCTTTGGAGACAGGGATACACATTTATAACAAAAAGTGACAAACGTTTTGTTGTCGCGACAAATGAGGCGTATTTGTGAGAAAATACAGTAATCATTGGTGCCTCACCTTGCTATCAGTCAGATCGTAGATCTTCTGGCTGATGTAGGTGACGTCAGGTTTAGGCTCGTTGTGAGTGGCACGTCGGGAGATGTTCCGGTTGGGCTTTGACAATCGCAGGACGGAACCTTCTAGGCGGACGTACACAGAGTGCGTCAGGGTGGCGTGGTACATCTCTGGGTCGTAGCTGTGGATCTCGTTCATCCAGCCCTGAGATGTGGGGAGAGTTCAGAAATTTTAGCGCAGAACCTATGAATGTCCATGATTAGTTTGCCATTTTCCCCAAAACTTTTACATCAAATTTGGAGCTATACTAACTACCAATTACTTACTTAGTAGCCTCCAGTTTTGTTTATACTAAACTTGCATCATTTTCAAGGTCCAAAAGTCCTGGTCTTCCCTGTCTTGGACCAGACAGGGAGACAGATGGAGAATTTCTGGTCAAGTTCTGTGCTAATCTATAATTCTTCAAATAAAACTAACTTAAATTCTTTTGGTACTAATTGCAGATAATTGAATGCAATCTTTAAAAACATAAACAGTCTGAGTTCTGGTCTGGGCAAGTCTCAGATAGTGCGGTCTTGAAGTCCAAAATGAAAGATCTAAAACAAGTCTATGACAACAAATGAGCTTGCACTGAGAGTAACTGTTCAATTCAAAGTACATGACGACCTCAGGCTAACCATTCATATTGTTTTAAACTCACTTTGAATATGTCCGGCTCTTTGATATCAAGCTGGGCTACATTCCAAGGTTCTACTCCACGTCTTCGTGTCCTTGTACCCGAGTGGGATCCTCGTGGAGCTGACAGCCAAAGAACTAGAATGGCCAATGCAAAGCCTGCAAAAATCCCATGAACCACCGCACACACGTATGGTGACAGTGGAAGGATTAAGTACCAATACATCAACTGCGACAGGCAAACCAGACCAGTCCAAGGCACGGTCTCGGCTTCCTCCATTTCTTCTTCTTCTTCTCCTTCTTCTTCGATGTCCATTTCACTGCACCCACCAGTGCTCCCAGTATACAGGCCCCGGGATCCGGGGTGCTCTCCATCTGGAGTCTCCGTGTCAGTACACAAGTCAAAGTCTTCACTGTAAAGTTCACAAAAGTCCTCGTCCTCCTGACGAGCCACCAGGGCTGACATGGAGCAGCGATTTAGAGTGAGCGAAGGAGATCTGCTAAAAGTCGAGGCGCCGCTCTGGACCAAAGTTGGCGCCAGTGACGGCGGGGGAAAGGAGAAGATCACGGAATCGGGTCCTCTACCAGTAGGAGTCTTTTCCTCGTCTTCCCCTTCAGCTCCTTCCTCCTCTTTGATGCTGTAGTTATAAGCTTCCGAGTGTCCGTTCACGGTCGTCATGCCGCTGAGCTCCGAAGCGCTTGATGACAGCAACCTGGCTCGATGCGGGGCGCTTCCGACGCCACCGGCCGCCGACTCCTCCCCCATGATCTTACTAAAAAGCTGCAAAGGATCGGCCATTACCTCTGAAAGACGGCGCCTCGTGTCTTCTATCTTTGCTTCCACCTCTTGGACTTTGAAGAAGGATCTACCGTCGGGAGACATGGTGGGAGACGAGGGAGCCGTTTTAGAATCCCCGCCCACCTGAATGGCAATGACGGGGGCGGAGGAAAGGCGAGGCTGGGAGAACTGTTTGAAGAGCTGCATGTTGCGAGGAGGTGGACGATGCGACGGCTGGACGGGGACGATTTGGTGATGCGAGCCTTCCTGCTGCTCACCTTTTGACGAGTCGGTGGAGAGGGACTTGACAAAAGACTTCATTAAGTGTCTATGACGGGCGTGTGTCGGTGCCACATTGGCGAGAGGCGGGGCAGGTTCGCGGACCTCCACCTCATTGGATAAGGACCTGACCAGACTGAGGAAAGGTCTGGAGGATGGAATCCCGGCCGATTTGCAAGGGGAGGATGAGGCGGAGCTTGTCGGTGGGAGATTGGCTAAAGGACGCTCAGAAGGCCAAGACGAGCTGGTGGTCGGAGTGGCGCCCAGTTGAGGGCTGGCGAAGGTGGGGATGATTGTCATGGCTGGGGAGGCAGTGGTGGTTACAGAATGGAAAAGAAGCTCTCCTTTTGGGGTCGATGAACCATCTAACCGGGGTTTCCCGCCGTACAGCTCGTCTTCTTCGTCGTCTTCCTCCTTGCCCAATGCGGAAAAGTGGATGGTGATGGTGTCACGGGAGAGGGAGCGCTGAACCTGCAGCTTGGGTCCGGGCGTGTGCCGACCGGGGGGAGGGCCGGCATGTTGGCGTCCTTCCCTGCCGCTGCTGCTGCTGCTGCTGCCGTGACTGCTCATCACCACCCGGTGAGCGGTTGGCGGCCTGGAGGGCAAAAACACAGACAAAAGGGTTCATTAACACTAAAACATTGATGTCAATGGCAGCCAGTTCAAGTTCATTCAGCCTCTTTTCCACTTTAACATTATAGGGACACGGTATGCTATGAAAGTCATCCATTTGGTGCCTAATTCTATTCAATGTGACCTCATGATGCCATTGTGAGTGTTTGTTCTGCCATATTGCACCCATCTATACACTGTTTACTCTTTCTCTCCGGAGGCACGCTACAAATGGCTGCTAATGGAAGGAGGCGGGGCAAATGGAATCAGGATGATGGTGGGTCAAGGCAAAATACTGCACAGGATGCTCTAGTTGGAATTGATTCTTTTGTTTTGTTGTTTGTTCATTAAATGACTTTTCCTTGTACTGAAGCCTCTTTGACAACTGAGATGAAATGTACTCTACAACATAGAAGTTACGAAATCTAACATACTTAAACCTAAAACGCGCTAGTCCAGTAAATCTGCAAATAAAACATAAACAAGTCAACTGTCTGGGGTTAAACTATTAAGCCATTCATGTTGCTGTCAATGGCAACCAGAGAGTTAAAAGGATTACATTCAAATAAAAAAAGGCCCTTTTTTAAATCTACAGCAAAACATCATCACACAAAACAACGTTGATGTCAGTTGCCAAGGCAACCGCGGTGAGCTCATTGTGCTCAGCTCTTATTCTCCCCGCCTTCTTTTTTAACCAAAATGGAGATGAAAGGTGACATTTTGCTTTTAGCGAAGGTCTTAAAGAACATCAAGTGATTTTGGAGCATTGCATGCAAATCTACAAGCACAACACTAAACAACACAACCTGTGAGATATGTTTATCAAAATCCTCAAATCTGGAGTGAAATCTGATGGTGAGTCAGTGTCACTTGGCCTAAAAAAATGTATTGAGAGTAGTGATATTTCCATATCTGTCAGGTAATTTAAAACTGTAATACAGACATTTTCAAGGACCTATTATAAAAGTATGTGTGTTTAAATTCCTGTTTGACAAAAAGGGGAAACTGGTCGTTGTCGCCCTTTGTTTGCCAACTTAGAATATCAATATTGTATTGTTTGATTTCAACGATTATCGCAATACTTAAAATGGGTTTTGGTTAAAACTAATAAATTTAATGGCGGAATATTGGCACTGTCAATGACATTGAAATTTGAGCATTCAGACATTTGCCCATTTTAAATGAAGTGGACGTCTATTGTAATGTGTTAAATACTGTAAATATATATAAACAAATTTAAACTGTTATTGGGGCTCAAAAAAGCTTAACAATTTAATATGTATAAACCTTTTACAAATTATTACTTGTATGCATTAATGAAAACATAGAAATACAATGAATAATAATAAAAACTATAGTATTTATGTGTATGCAAATACTATAATGTTTTACTTGAATCAAATATTCTTTCAAACCTTATCATCCTAAACGTGACAAACTTGAATTTTCACCTTATTTGGTCTGTATGTTTTTCTTGCATTGAAGGAATTAATTTCCAATGCGATGCATGCACTCAAATGAACTCATTCATTCAAATCAGCTTGAATTCCCCCAAATGCGTTCTTAAAGGGCCAGAACCCTGTTTCCTAACCTCATCTCGTATTCTATAGTATACATCATCATCGCAGCATCTTTATTTATCGCGGTTGCTAGGAAGATTTACACCGCTAATCCAACCCGGGATTACCGCAGCAACAAAGTAATCTAGTTCATTGTCAAAAAAAAAAAAAAGAAGATAGAGAATAGAATAAAACGGAACCTCACCCTGATCACTTTGCCGCATCCTCCTCATCTCCGGCTCGTCCGGGCCACGACGAAGCAGGTTTGGGTAAATCCGCGTTATGTGAGCTGCTTCCGGACGTGATGGGGGGAACCAGACGCTTTCCACGTACGCACACAAAGGAGAGAGAGAGAGAGGGCTGGTTCCGCACGACCACGGACTGAATGCCTTTCTGGAACGAGCTGCGGCGTGCTGGTTTTGTTTTGGTGAATGGCAAGCGCCACACCCCCTCCTCAACAGTGACATTGCATTTCCGCTAGGAGGGGCGTCCTCTCATCTCCTTCCTCATTTCCTCCAGTTTACGCGGACGCGGGTTCGTTGTGTTGGGCCACTGCAAAAGAGAAGCAAATCTGCACTTAGGGTGGGAGGAGGGGAGGAGGAGGAGAGCTGTGTCATGGCATCCCCTTCCTTAAATGGAGTGCTTTTGCTCGTCAACAATTAAGGAAGTTTTTAAATATTAAACAGGAAATATGGACTAATGGTGATGATTCCGGACTGATGTTGAAGGAAAGAAATGTCCAGGAAATGTATTAGGGAAGCTCCATATGTTTACATCTTTGAATTTTAGATATTTCTTTGTCAAATCATTTATTTGGAGATGCTGCTCTCTAGCGGTCAGTTACTGGGACGTCAACAGGAACATCATCATTGCTCCATAAAACATTTCATTCATAAGATTATTTGAGTAAATATAGATATTGAAGACAGGATTAACACCAATATATCATCAAATGAATAATGCAATGTATCATGTTAAAATGTTAATATGTATTCATTTTTTCTGTGCTGATTGTTCTTAGGAGGGTTGCGGGGGTGCCAGAGCCCAACCAAGATAAAAATCTGCGGGTGAGGTACTCCCTGGGATAAAGCAAAATGTGACTATATCCTTATTTGTTTCAGTTTTTATGTCAATATTTATTTCCAAATTCATGTAAAATGTTATTAATTCATTTTGACAACAAGTTTCAATATATAATTTTACACCAGTTTATCAAGTATAAATACTATTGAATCTAATAAATGTACATAAGAAATCACAATCTACAATTTTAGATTTCAGTTTCATTATTTAAGTAAATATATCATTCACATTTGAGTATCTTAAAATCAAATTATTCTGTATGCTTTTAAATTTAAACCCATTTTAAGGCTTTCATCCTAAATATACAAACAAAATTTGTTGCTGGATTGTTATATCTCATAATCAACAGTACCGCTCTGTGGTGAAAGTGTATATGACATGCAGATGTTCAAGTTCAAACTCTCACCCATTAGAATAGATCCTAATTCATAGCAATTAAAAGCACATAGCGTGCGGCGTGTTAATTAAGACTTGACAAGGGCACATTTTGCTCTCGTGTGAGGGTTGACGAGCTCCCTTTAGATGAAACATTACTGCCAGGCCACCTGCTGAGCAAGTCTCCAGGCGGCCACTTCGTCTGGCTTCTCGTGTGCTAATGAGCTTTTCATTAGGAGAGACGTCAGTGCTAATAAGAGACTGGAGACCGTCACCTCAAGTGGACTCTTTTCAACATCACCGTATAGACTTCATTACAGTAGCTGGAGTGTACTACAGTGGATGACTATTTTCACCATAAGGTCAAACAAGGATAAATAACCGCATCCCCCCCATTAGAAACAATGCAAAGGGAATGCATATAATAAACTGAAATCATACTTGGCATCCTCAGTCAATTGATCCCTTATTATGAGTGCACATTCCCTTATTAAACAATTTAAAGAAATGTACAAATACACACGGCACTTATTTAAACACTAATAAGTCTAAGATTTTCTCCAAATTGGACAAGGTTTCCGATCAGTATGCACTAAAGTCAAGATTCTGCTGATATTGCTGTAAGATGCTGACCCAAATGGGGAAAAACAACATTGGTTTTACAAAAAAAGGAATAAAAAATCCTGTAGAAAAGTTGTTATACGTTGTAGACAATTTGAAATGATCAAAAAAGTATCAAATACGGGAAAAATGTGTAGTAAGTTGACAGGTTTTTGGGAAATTCATTTCATTGTGCCCTGCAATTGGCTGGAAATCAATTCGGGGTGTCCCCCCAGCCTGCTGCCAGTGGTTGGCTGGGATAGGATCCAGCGACCCCTGTGTGGGTGGAAAAGTGATACAGGAGATGAATGAAATGGTTCAGAAAAGGAATAAATGCATAAATATAAATGAAATTGCAGCAGAAATAGAATTTAAAAAATGATTGGGAGAGATGAGAAAATATTAGGCATTTCTAATACATATTTCTTTTACATAACGAACAAATAAGGATTTTTTTATGTTTATATACAATAGGGAAAAATAGATATTGTATCATTGACATTTTTTTACATTTTCTAACTGAAAATAACAGTTTTTTTGTTTAAAAAAACTAAAAGTAAAACTCAAGTTAGTAAAAAAAGCTAAAGAACAAAAAATAAATGGCGAAATATTATAATTACAATTATTTTACTAAAGAAATAGATGTTTAAATGAAGAAAAAGTATTTTAAGACCTCCAATGACATCCATTCCTGCCAAACAAGCAAAAAAAATACCACTCATTTGACATATTTTGGATTAACTTCAACATTTCATGACAGCACAAAACCTAAAATGCATATTAACAGAAAAAAAAATCCTCTGTAAAAGGTTTGGGCTTGCCTCCAAAAAATCCCCCCCTGACCCCCTTTCATCCCTGCTTCTATCCCTTCGTCTCGCCTCTTTTTTTAATACAAATCAGCCTCTCCATGGCACGCACATGTTTGCGTGTTATTTGAACTCCGGTAGAGAACTTCAAACACCGTTCAAAGTCGTTTTTTTCCCCTCCCCTCCGCCCTCCTGCCTCCCTTTTGGTGTTGGTGGGGGTCACACAGAATCGCACCTGATCAGAAGGTCGAGAGATGAGGATTATGATATGCAAATGAGGCTTTGTAACGGGTGTCGACATCTGTGGTGCAAGAGGTATCGTGAAAAGGTGGCGCCCCCTCCTCGCCTCATCTCACCCACCTATGTTTCCTTCCCTTTTTAGTTTCAAACACAAAGTATTTGTTCAAAACACATTTTTTTCCTCCAATCATTGACGGCAATAGACATCAAATCCATTTTGACTGTGGCAAGACCAATGAAAAAAAAAGGTTCAATAGATTGGACGCCTATCTGGGCCTTCTGGGATTGTAGATTTTAAGTTCCCAAGGAAGGGGCTGGGAGGGTTTCAGCTTTGGGGGGCCACAGAAGAGCTCTTTATGAGTTAGGGTCTCCCTGAATGGACAGGGCCAACTCTCAGCATGTTGGATACACACAGAGAGGCTATTGAAGTTTGCAAAAACCCCTCCCACATACAACAACTCCTCAAATTCTCACTCTCAGTCCGTATTAGAACAACAGTAAATTATTCTTTAAAATATTACGCTATTGTCTTTTTGCTTGTTGGCGGTAAAATTCACTTGGGGGTTCATAATGGTAAATGAGTATAGTGGTTAAAGTTGTACACAGGAGCATCCCAGTTTCTTCTAAACTGTTTTTATTTTGTTAATTTTATCGTAATTTATTAAGGGTTGCCTGGCAGCCGAGCGGGTCTTCACTGTATAGAGTTTGCATGTTCTCCCTGGGCTTGAGTGGGTTTTCTCCGGGTACTCCGGTTTCCTCCCACATCCCCAAAACAACCAACATAGGCCAGTTGAAGACTCTAAATTGCTCCTAAATATGCGTCTTAATGATTGTCTGTCCCCTTGTGCCCTGTTATTGGCTGTCCATCAATTCAGGGTGTCCCCAGCCTGGTCCCCAAAGTAAGCTGGGATAGACTCCATCACCCCCAGTGACCCTTGTGAGGATAAGTGGTACAGAAAATGAATAAATCTTATAAACACTATTATATTGTGTTGTTCCATTCCAACTAACAAGCACTTCTCCACCCTCCTGTGGTTAGAATTTAGTATTGCAGAGCGTCAATACAGATTTATGTTGATCACACTCACACATACAATAATATACATACATATATAGTACACTTATTCAAGTACAGATTCAAGATTTAGCTTTCTATTCTGAAGTTAGCACAATAGTTATCCTATTTATTATAGCTAAATTAAAAAAAATGAATTCAATGTATAAGCACCTCAAAAATGAGCATCCTCATCCGACAGATGTCCCCCCACTTTCATGCACTTCAATGTCTACCGTCTCCACCTTTTTCCCCTCGTCAGCTCATCCATCTTCATCGAAACCCCTTTGAGCCTTGCCGGCACAATGCATAAATACATAAATCTACTGTCTGTGTATGTAATGCGTACTACGGAGGAGATGCTGACATGGAGGCGGCAACCTCGCCTCGACCTCTTTCATGTGTCATCCCCCCCCCCCCCCCCCCAGGACCTGTCACCCGGGCCGGGGGAGGGGTGCTTGGGGAGGGGGGGGACAAAAGCTGGCAGTCAACCTGAAGGTGGTGGTGCCAGACTGGCTCTCACGGTCTAAGGCCGTGCCGCCGACCTGATGGCGGATGCCGCCCGGGGGTCAAAGGGCAAAAGAGCTGTTAAAGCATCAGCTGACCTCTTTGGGTTACCAGGCGCGCACACAGTTGATTTAACGTGGTATAAATCCAAGAGAGGTCACGGCCTCCACTCGTCTAGGCTTTAAATGTATACTTCAAAGGGCAAATGATGCTTTTTAAACTTGTCCTCAAAGTTAACCTGTCTGCGTCCCTCCGCTGAGAGAGAAAACAAAGATTTAAAGGCGGCTTTTAAGTGGAAATGGAGAATGTGGCGCACTTCACGCAGTTTGTTTACACGTCTGGGGAGCCTTAAAAAACACTTAAGATGTGTAGTACTCTTGCCTTTGTAGCCTTTTAAAGACAAAACAATGCAGAGATGATGTATTACAAATAAGAATCATCAGAAAACCACACAAAATATGTAACAATGCTATTTATATTGTCACTAATGCTATTTAAACAAAACCCTTCCCAATAAATGTAAATATTATGGATGATCGATCATTCTTGAAGTGCAATTGACAATGATAGAGAGCCATATGAGGCTCTTTTCATCCTTCTACTATAAATTTAGGTGAATTTTCTCACTAGTTGACGTTCAATCTATTTGAACTTGAACTTCATTGAAGAAATGCTTATTCACTGTCAACCGACCAAGTTTAATTGTATTTTCGCACTTTTAAGGATGACTTCCATCTAACCGGCTCAATTTAGAAAAATCATTGCACTTTTTAAAGCAAAATGTCATCAATAAAGTTCCATATAATAAACAATTTGTGTGTGTGCACAAATCTGCCGCTTCTTTTCAATTGCTCGCCACTATAGAAAAAAAGGTAAGCCAATGAGATGAAAGGCAAAATCAAACGAGAAGAAATCAACAGAGCTAAAAGGAGGAATTTTGATCCTGACGCATTAAATCAGCTGTGACGAGGAATGATTCAAAGGACTGAAAAAAAAAAGACGCCCACACGTACCAGCGCCGCCGCTACAAAAACAAATTAACATGGAAAACGCTCCTACTGGTCTCCACTCCGGCTCGTCGTCTCTTCAAACCGTCATCAGGCCTCTAATGGGGGGCCAAGTTCAAAGCCCCACTAGACTGTTGCCGAGATGGAGAAACAACACTTTGGTCTCCGGCGCCCTCCAGATGTTTGTTTATCCTTTGCATCAGTCTCCCGGTCATTGATCGCCTACTTCCCCACTCCTTTTTTTTTTTTTTTTTTTTTTTAGTCCACCCCTCCTTTTTTTTCAGCACTGCGTCCGCCATCGACTTCATTCCCTTTGACGCCGTCTCCTCTCATGCCCAGTCTTTGTTGGTCCACTTCATCACATGTGCCACCCTTTCAGATGTGACGTTGATCAATGTGCGGTGGCGGCGGCGGTGGTGGCGGTCTGTCCTCCCGCAGGTTGGCTTCCAAGCTAACCTTGGATCCCAGTCAAAGCCTTAACAGTTCCAAAAATGGCGCTCCATGGAGACAGATGGCGGCACAATGCTCAAACGCTCATTGCCCCTTTGTCCATGGCCTCGCACTTTCTTGCCTTACGAGGACAGGATAATCTTTTACCGCTATAATGCCATGATGACTAACAAACATACATGGAGGAAATTAAAATGTTTGATTCCACTTTTCTACTTTTAAAAAAGGTCAGCAGCATAGTGTAAGTATGCTTATTAAAATCCAATTAAATGGAAATTAATTGGATTTTATGGAAAGAAACATCAAGCAGAACATTAATGTTTTGATGCTAATATTCAATTTTCTCTATTTTGTTACACCTATCATTTGTTTGTTTTAACTCACTCATTGCCATTCCTCAATAGCAGAAAATGGATTTAAAAAAACGATGAATAACCAATTGAGCTACTTCTACTTACTCAAGCAGCCATCTTTCCCAGACCTCAGTTGTTTGTCATATTCATGACATGGAAATACATTTGTTAACATACCTGTCAACCTAGGCAGATTGCTCCCCTTATTAATGATTGCAATTCCCCTTATTAACATTTCCCCAAAGTGAAGAGGGTGCCCAATCAGTCTTCATAAATTCAAGATTGTGTAGATGTCGCTGTATGACGCTGACAGCTTAACTGACTAAGTACATTGCTTGCTGATGTGCTATATCTAAATAGTGAAAAGGCAAACATGTGAAAGGAGAATGTGAGTGTGCATATTATGCCTAAAGCCTAACAGTATTAGGAGTTGAGGATGACATTTTAATCTGCAATCAGTGACCAAGACGATCTGGATTTGATCCAAAATGGGTAAAACGGATCGTTTTTTGATCAAGAATAATGATCAAAAAACATAAAAATATTGGGAAAACATAAGTGGACAGGTATGTGTTAACTACCTAAAAACTATTGACAAATAGTTTCGAATGCAACATTCTTTAAACTGGGTTTATGATAAATACAAAATGTTCTCCTTGTCCTCGATTGGTGTATTAAGTGACCTAAAAAGGCAATAGCCATTTGTACATGCAATCTGCCATTGAAAAAAAAATGTCTTTGGAGCTGCTTTGACGATACATTTGACAAGTGATTGGACGCTGATGTACGTCCAATGTATTTTGATGACGAGGGCCGGCAATAAAGAGTTAAGCCAGAGGGGGGAACAAATCCTAGGCAAGCATTTGATTGATGAATTCCTTAATAGATTGCCATATTACTCATGCATATCGTTCAGGATTAAAAAGTCTTCCTCGCTTCGTCTTTCCCTTTGCTCCTTTCTCTTTCCAAGATGGCACTTCCTCAAATGATTAACTGGGGCTATCTGCTCATTAAAAGGTCTTCAAAGCCTCGCATTGATGTAAAAGCATCCATTTGAATGCGTAATCGCCCACTGTGCCGAGCGGGTGCTGGGCTCAGCGTAATTTCCTTTGGATTTTTATGATAGAGAGCTAAAAAAAAAAAAAAAGCTCTGAAGTAAGACGGCGGACTTCATCAAAAAAAGCCGTCGGAATAAAAAAAAAAGTGGGCCGCTGCGTATTTGCGAATGCTTTGTTTATATATGCTGACAAAAAAGGAACGTCAGATTACACGGAAACTGGTTGGACCGTCGGCGTGGGCGAGATAAGAGGTGGATAAGCGTCATTTGAAGATAAAAGTTGCGACTTCCTGCGATGAAAGTTATTGTCTTGAAAGACGCTTGGAAATTCCAGAAATTGCTTTGCCGGCTGTCAAGTCGCACCTTTACCTAACATTTCTTGAATTTGAGACGACGAAGCTTGAACAGAAATGTTCTCAAACTGCGGCAAGAAGAGGTGCCGGGAAAAAAAGTATCAAATACTTGCAGGCAAAACTTTACATCTGTAATTTTTTTCATGAGTGTTTGAAGAGGAAATCATAAACATTATCCCAAGGAATAAACAGAAATGTGAAAATTTCTTCAGTCTTCTTTGGCTTGAGGATTTTGCAGCAATTTAATTAGTTAGACGCCATCAGAAATGAGAGACCACGGATTCAAAGGGGGAGTTAAAGGGGGTTGAATCCACCCTATTTATTGACCTAATCCTATTTAAGACATACCTTTTTATCTGTGTGGTGGCAGACACGTCCACAGAACCATTGACTCCAGGCTAAACCCTTCCTGATGGCTTTTTTTTTGTTGTTGAAAAGACGCAGATGGAGACCGGGGGCTCTTGACCTATGACCCGCGCCACTAAATCACATCAGTCGTTTGGCTGCAAGGGGCCGCCGACTTTCACCAAGCAGATGGGCAGCTGTGCACATGTTCTCATGTGCACACAATGAGCCGTGCATCACATTACAGCGGCTTTCGATTGTTGAAAATATACGTTTGATACGACTCATACCCAAAATTATAGAGCAGAAAGAGAGAATCATCTTCTGAGATATCCACGCCAAATGATAAGCATTGTATCCAATGCAAAGGCACTTTTTGTGATCCCTACAGAAGCTTCTTAGTTCCCCTTAGGTAGAGACGGTCTACTTGTTGTCCACACAGCGGGTACCTTGCATTCCTAACATAGCTGTCTCCCAAAAGCATCAAGACTATCTCCAAGTCTGACCATCCAGATTCCGGTTGCCTGGTGACAAACGGGAGAAACGGTGGGGGCGTGGGACCAAAAAAGGGGGAGAAAGGCTAACAGAAGGAATGGCCATGTTTGTTTGGGATTCTTTGGATTTTTGAGAGAAGCTGTGCCAATGCGGGTGCTGTGTTTTAACTATGCATGGGTGAGGAAATGAACCATAAATTACCTTCAAGGTTGGTAATGCAAATGGGAAATGCTCTAAATATGTCTGAGTCTGTTAAAGACAGAAAAGTATTGAGTAAATACAAAGGAACTTCGTAGAAGTCACAGAAAAGACCACAAAGTTTTAGACATTGAAACTGAAACAAGACAAGACTGGCTTAATCCCAAGACTTTTGGGAAACAAGACTGGCATCCTGAAAATGAAATCTCAAGAAAAAGTCCAGTTTCCAGAGTTCCAACACTGTTTCTTTCGTGATTTTTGGCGACTGAAGTCAACTCATATTATTGCCAAGCATAAGCAAACTTGTCATTGACGATGAATGAGTCTGTAACATGGTTTTGATCAATGCAGTGTTCACTGGAAAGCTTCCAGGCAAACAAAGTCACATTTAGACAAACAACCAGTCACTGCCAGGAACCATTTAGAGTGGACCCGCAGCTTTTGAAACACGACTCAAAAGGAAAAAAACAAACAGTATGGGGAGGGCAGGGATTATTTGACCCATGTCCACCACTTATTTCAATACATTCAAAACTAAGCTTTGTATAGGCACGCTTGGATGAACCGGAAGAACCGGATGGACCAAAGACCCCACCCAATCAAACTCTTCCAAAAACGTCTTCCAAGAACAGTGGACGCTAGGGAACGAAACGTGCATATTTTCACCCATTTTCACATCCTGTAGGTGTAATGGGCAGGTGTCTTCAAGCTTTTGTCTATATAAATATAATGCCTAACACATGTACACTCCAATGAGATCATGAGAATGGGGAAGAAGAGCTCCAGACCTAATCCTCATAACATGCTTGCACTTCAAGGCAACAGATGTAAAGTACAAAAATTTCCCAACTGGAATATATCATAGAAGGGGACTTTTTGAAAAACAAATCTCCGATATACCCCACCGACGCACGATCCATAGAAACTAAATACGTCGACGTACACCCACTTTTGGGAGGGTATATCATCCTTCATAAGACTTTTCCTTTGTCGTTTACTCTTTACGAACGTTAAGAACCTTTTGGCCAAATGCCTTGTTGCCCTTTGTGATGTCATCAGTTGTTGGCCGCCTGAGGTTTGTCTTTTGAAGACCCATCTGATGGCGTCGCTTTCCTTTCATCCCCTTCGGACGATCAAGGGCGCTTCCAAACAAGCATGTTATTTGGTTGGTGATGTCATGGCCACGGGGACGCCGTGTCACGTCTGAGGCCCTGGGAAGCGTCGAACACACGGCTTAGCTGCGGTCCCGGTTCCACGACATAATGACTATTATGCCATTTACTGCTGACGTCTCCTTTTTTTCTTCTTCTTCAAAGCTTTGCACTTAAGCCAAATGACATCTGCACATGATGTGAAGAGCTTTGGCAGTCTTTCGATGATAATATCCTTGATGTCACCATTCAAAGTCTTGTCTACACAGAACTAAAAAAAGTCTTCTTGTCCCTTTTATTCGTGAAGATAGTTTGTATCACGTCAGAACTGATTTGTTTCAGGAAATATTCCCGTCCACACAAAAAGACGCAAAACCACTCGATATGATGAAGTACATATGCCAAGCCTGAATGCCAGGCTGTGGCTGCAATGACTGGAAAAGGGAAAAAGAGGACAAATGCAAACGGAACTCCAGTGGTAAAATAGTATGAACAACAAAAACAAAATCCTTACTAATTGTTAGTATCGGCTTATTGGTCACATCCTTAGTTTAACTGCTACGGCATCAGACTTGAATTGTGTCTAAATTCCACGTCACACTGAGTTTTGTCAAAGATCAACTCCTGAGCAAATAGTTAGTGCATAATATAAAGTAAAAATGTATGGTATCCTATCTTAAATAGTTTACACAATGGTACTGATTTAAATATGTGAAAGTTACTGTCTCGTTTTAGGTGCTGCCCTGCAACAGCAATTTGATTTGAACTTTGGATGCACGGGACAGTGGATGAAGGCACAGAAATGTTTGACATCATAAGAGTTATCAACCATACACAGAAAGCTGTTTCTCTTTGAACTAGGACGATTAGTGTTGGGGCTTTGGTTAAGGTGGTTTAGGTGATTCGGTTTAGGGTGGGGAAAGGTAAAGAGATTAGGTTTGGGCGTTTTGGTGATTAGGTTTAGATCAAGGGTCTCCAAACTGGTTCTCAAGGGCCTCTGTGGGTCCTGTTTTTTTCTAACTGATCTCACGCAAACAGTTAAACCAATAAGATTTCGGCTAAAAGAAACAGCACCTGACTGCTATAGTGTAGAAGTGCCTTCTTGTTGGGTTGGAATGAAATCCTGCAACCACTGTGGCCCTATTTGAATTAGTTTGGAGACCCCTTGTTTAGGTGGCATAGCGATTGGGCTTGCATTTTGGGGAAAACTATTTGGGTGAATAGTTTTAGGTGGTCAAGGCAAATAGATGAGGTTTTAGGGTAAGGAAATGAGATTTCTGATATCAAGGTAAAGACATTTGGGGAATTCTGTTTGGGTGGAAAGGGTAAAAAGGATTTAGGTCTAAAATTTAAGGCTCTACTCAAAGTATGGATTTCAATACGTTTTCTCCACTAGTCCATTTAAAAAAATGATTCATATACATACATACCATGCGAATACGGCACTCTGAGGGATGGAGATCTTCGCTTTTCCAGATTGCGTTCTTTGATACGATCCCGGCTTTTACGACATCGTGCAGAAGCAACACAAAAGCCTCCATTGTTGGCTGCACCTGTGCGTGTTTGCGCATAGCAGCAGGACTTGGCAGAGGATACAGAACACCTTGAGTCAGCATGTGCAGGTGAGAGGTCACTACCTTTGAATGGTCCTGACAGGAAGGAAGAGCAAACACAATAAGCATTGGGGGTTGCAAGTGGGCAATACTTATTGAAATTCAACCAATCATTATTCAAAATCATCTTTAAAAGGCCATTGATATCAATAGGCCTTATTTGTGGTTAGCCATCCAAGTTCAACTGGAATGGAAGTTTATTGCCATGAGTATTATCATATACAAAGTTTATTTTTCTTAAAAAAAACATGTCTACACCCAAAGACACACAAACACAAAAATAACAAATACCATTTCAATTCTCTGGGGATAATCCTCAGGTACGAGTACACAACTTCCTTCCTCCCTTTAAAAAGTAAACCATTGTTGCACTGTTTCAAATCCTTCTGGATCAAAAACATAACTAGGTTGCATGCGGTGGTGGCAGTAGAAGAGGGGGGTGAAAAGGATATGTTTACAGTCCTGCAGATGAGAGGAAGGCTGCATATTTCAGTGTAACCTATACCCAAGTGTGGTGAAAAGTATGCAGCAAACTTGGAAGGGGCATTAAACGGGTGTCTACTTGGCAAGGGTTGTTGTCCCGTGGCATGAGTAAACTTATTCACATCAAAACCAACATGATATTGTGATCAATTATTATATTTACATCAAATCTACTCAATGAAACATAACTGGCAGCAGAACAAGCTTTTTATTTAGCAAAATTTCACAAAATGCTCTCATGTGAACTCACAAACAAGACTAATGAGTATATTTATAGTATCATCTGCTTCCAATGTCAATGATAATGTTAGTTAATTCCTTTTAATCCCATTTTATTTTACATTTCTATCATTGTGGTACTCCAAGATGCCCTTCTATCCTTTTTCTCATCCCAGCTGGAGGCCTTAGTCACTCCCGGGCGTCAATCTCCATGACTTTTTTTCCCCTTCTTTTACGCTCACATCCGGCTGGCCTCTAACGACAGGATGCAAACTTCCTTCAAGGCTTGAGGAATTTGCAGATTTTTAAGTGTGGCCAAGCCCCGCAGCAGCACGTGTAGGTCTCACATTTCCGCCACCAGGAATGGCCAAAGATGAGACGAGGTAGATTCTCAACAAAGACTTTGGTGTGTAATCCAAGCTTGCCAAATAGCCTCAGGGGGAAAACGGCATTCCCCGTTTGTTTCTTTTTCGTAGCATTCCTGCCTCCTCTTTGGAGGTGAGAGAGGAGATGGAGTCAGGAAGTAACAGGTTGTTTCATGCCAAACTGATCAGGAAGTAATCACCTTCATTCCAACAGGCACCTGCTGGCAACAAAACACTAACCTAGGGTCCGCCTTCAAGCCACTTCTGTCTATGAGCAAACATGTCAAGCGGAAGCAATACTCTATTTCTGAGTACTGAGGAGGAAGATGACTATTATGAGGATGAGGATGGTAGTGAACACACATGCACATGCACACTGAAGCTTAGTGCCAACCGCTCAGGGCTGGGAAAGCTAAGAATATACAAAATAAAAGCATAGCATGACAGCAAGTAAAAAAAAGGAGCCCCGGTGTTGTTCCACATTGGGAATTCTGAAGTTTCTTGTATTAGAAAAAAAAGTGTAAAGTAAAAACTCCGCTCCTCAGCAAGCTTCCACTGAATTCATACTTAAAATATTCACAATATAAAACGACACAGATGGTAGAGAATTTGATGAATATATTATCTAGAACTCATCTTTAGCCTTATTGTGTTAACAATCCAAATTCTTTGATTTTCAATGATCATTTTCATTCACATTTTTTATATATACAATCAATTTACTGACCGAATAAATGTCAACAGGCCAATGCATGTTTACTTCGTTCATATACTGCATCCTTCATATTTTTTGGATCCAAACAGAGGATTTAAGGATATATTTGATATATTTACATCTTGAAGAAGAGCAACACCTCCCATTCGAAACAACCACCATTCGTCTATTGGCAAAAAAAGACGTGGAGATTACAGGAGAAAAAGTAAATAAATGACGAGGAAAAACATCATCCATCCCGACGCACCCACACACTGCACGGTACAATTAAGCAAATGAAAATAACAACATGCTCTGTGATGTGTGTATAAAAATGCTGAGCAGGCCCAGTTGATCTCCATTTGGAGAGAGAACAGACGAAGAACGGGGGAAAGATCTAAAAAGGAGCCAGGGTTCATTGTCGGGCCACAGACAGAAGCTTTAGACATGCAGATGCTCTTTTAAGAATACCCAAGCTGTGATTAAAATGACATCTACACTTGGATTACAGACAACATTCACTTTGGTCCGCTGTAGACATCCAATCCATTTGAACTGGGGAAAGTGGGCATCAATTAATTGCAATCCCCTCCATATACATACAGATATTTATGTATATATATATCTATATTTTGCCGTCAATGAGGTTAAGTCAGGTCATCCTTTGCTCCATTCCTGACATTTTGCTAGTGGCTCACCACTAGAGAATATTACAGACCATAACAGTTGGGGGGATTCCTCTGGTTGGGCAGACATGGTCCACTTATAGTTCTAATCCTTGTTTCTTTGTAATAAAGAGTGCAGTTTGGTCTTGTGGTCAAATGTCGGAAATAGTAACCAAGTAAGGGATCCGTGAAAAGCTGGTGGTCAGACACTACTTTTCCTTGATTGCATTGACAATCATTGTTCATTTGTTTTTTTTCTTTACTCTTTGAGACTTGTCATGTATTTTTCCTGATGAATATGTCAATACCGTGCTTCTTTATGTCGACCATAGACTATTAGTAGCACACTGACGCTGATTTGGGTTACAAAAAAAATCCACAAATTATCTGATTTGTTCTTAAAGTTGCAGATTTCAAAGCGAGAGACAAAAGTAGCTTATGGTTTGAAAAATACGATGGGAAGACCTTTTTTTTTTACAAGGACTTTGAAATCTTTATGCCACATTTTTAACCCTTAAGCAACTGCTTCATATTCTGTCTGTCACATTGCACTTCTGTTTATTTACAAACACACAATGCAAATGTCTGACAGTCGGGGGGGAGAAAAGGTGGAAGCCTGGAGTTTGAGTGATGTCATTGCTGGCCATGAGTGAATTTTAAGCGAATAACTCAAAGTAAAATTGGGGCGGTACTCGTGTTTCTCTTCTTATTTGATCCAATGCTGTTGCTTCATTTGCTAATTAAAGCCGAGTGTGTTGTTATGGAGGAGGGAGATGGGGGCGGGTCAGCCGACCTTAGTGACGTGTCCCTGACATGATTGATTGTGACTGTCAGGCCTCTCAGCTGGGTGTCCCTCCATGTCAGGGCCCCAGTATAAAGGATTACACAAGATCGTGCTAACCTTGGCTGGCTTGGTGCGCCCGGGGGTACCGCTTCAAAGACCCGGTAGGGGACTTGAGCATTTTTAATCAGGAGGGGCCCCAACGACTCCGTGCTGGCGCAGGACGTCGGATCACTTTCATCACGACGACACAGAGGGATCGGATAAGGAGATAAGCACACAAATGTGAAAGACCCCCAAAAAAAAAAAGAAAAAAGAATGTGGATGGGTACACCTGCTCTTAAACAGTATCCTCACTATAAACCACAAACAATGGTAAACATCTTTATTCTTGTAATTAACTTTACCACGTCATTTTGCTGAAATCTGTAAACACTTGTACGCAAACCATATAAAAACACAAAGCCATATATTTATCCTCTTTGAAAAACCACAGTCTTCATACCGCAATATACCACAAATGTAACATTTTTTTTTGTTCACTTCCAAAGCCGCTCGTTCAACAAAGCAAATAAAGTGCTATAAAAATAAATATGCTAAAACAGCACCACACTCAGCAGGAAGTCATAAATAAATTCCAGCGCCCCCCCACTCAAACGTGGCGGAAGATTTCCGAAAACAGCGATGAGGGCAAACATGCCGTCAGTTGCCGCCATGCTACGAACGCATTAAAGGTTCATCACAGGCATTTCATTGACAGCTGTAACTTTGCAAAGAAAAAAATATATAAAGCCAGCGCAGCAGACAACCAGGAGGTAAAGTTTCACGGGAAGACGACTATCCAATCAAAAGAAGTCATTTCTCATCTGGATTTGCCCAAAAAACAGAAAGTATAAAATACGGTGGAAATGTTTGTCTTCCTCCAAGTGTTACTATTTCGTGAAATGAATAGCAGAGAGAATTTAGAGCGCTTTGATGCCTCACCTCAAAGCATGGATAGGGCTAGGACAGAAGCATCGCCCCACGCTTCTCGGCGCCCCCATTGCGTTCTGGGCGACCTCGCGGCAAGGAGCCGGGTGGTGACCACTGGATACTTTTTATTTGATCAGCCGATAGAAAGACGTTGGTGCCTTCTCATACACACACACACACACACCTTTGAAAACATGAATCGAAGAGTCCAACGTGGCGGGACGCTCATCTGCAGAAAGAATCCCTGTTGTGCAAAATGCATCAAGGCCTGTGTGTGTTTTTAATGAGAATAAACATGCAAGCGCCTGATGACATGAACTCATTGGCTGCTATTGACGGTAATTTGTTAAGCAGATTTAAAAGCCACGTTTAATGATCTGAGCAAAACATCAGGGTAAAACTTCTGTTTTTTGGCAACTAATGTTGCCAGAGCCAATTGCTAATGTCCCAGGTTTTCAAAGATTTCCAGGGATTTTGAAAGATGGGAAATTGGGCCTTAGCCTTGGTCAGAAAATCCTAAATTTGCCCTGCTGGTCAGTCCTAGTCCAACCAACCAGTTGTAACAAAAGCAAGAGGGTGAGGATGCAGAAATAGGAAAGGCCTTTTAGACATAAATAGATAGGTAATAACTAAGTTAACAAATAAATACACAAAAAAAATATATAAATAAATAAGTGTGTTGCTGAAATATAATATATATAGATATATATAGACATACATACATACACATAGATGTACATGCATGCATACGGTAGGTCTTAACAGGATGGAGCAGTCTATGGCTGAAAGAGCTTTGGAGGGACTCCACAGACTCATGCAAGGGGTGGGAAGTGCTGTCCATGATTGATTTGATCAAGACTTGCAGGTTCCAAGACCATATTAGAATGTGGCTTCAAGACCATGAATGGATCTTTGGTGAATTTTGCAGTCATCTGTCACCTAGGGTATTCCAGCCAACAACTCTCCATGGCCGTCACGTCGCCGACCCATAAAGCCATGGGTTATAATGCGTCAGGTGGCATGCTAAAAGGACCGTTAGCTTTGTGGAGCCAAAGTGGCGAAATGACTGTCGAATCTACAGCTGCAGTTCAAAGCTTATCAGCGTTTGAATCTCAACAAGAAAGCCAGAAAGGGGGTCGGTCCGTGTGCACGGGGAGCCAGGGCCTTAGCCCGACGGCTTTAGATCTTGAACCTCACACCAACACACACACACACGCGAAGGAAAACACGCTGGCCGACATCAAAAAACACAAACATTAAAGGCCGCGGAGACAATCGCGTCGAGACCCACAGCGAGAGCCGCCAGAGTGCTGACACACACAAAAGGGCGAAAACAACAAATGACACAAATACACACATGGACGCAACATGAGTCCCCCGCGTGTCCCCGTGTGGCCAGCTGTGGGAGGTCGCGGCGACGTGACGGTGGTGCTATCGGGCCAACATTAAGGCCCGCCGCTTTAAACACACGCGTTTGAAGTCACACCAAAGTCAGACCCCGGGATCTCTCATCTCCCATCTCCCTTTTAACACCGCGGTGCCGACATTTCATTCTGCCCCCCTTTTCATGCGCCCGCCTTTGAATTCTGCCTTTTTAAAAGACTAATTTGAACTTCTTCAAGGCTGGAAAAACAGGCAAAGGCGCGTCATTAAGATTCTTCCGCCTGGCGCGCTTCCTTTTCGCTGGCGTTCAAAGGTCCACCAAAGTAACACTGGCCCTCTGATGTACGTCGATTGATAAACACGCTGCCTTGCCTCTCTAAGTGGCCGACATAAGGAGGGCGTTTAAACGACTGACTTTGTGCATCCAGATGCGTAACGATGATCAGAGCTTTAGAACATCCGCGTTCCTGTCATTTTATTTCATGTTGAAAGAATAGGACGAGAAAATGACTCGCTAGCCATTGTCGGAATGAACTAACAAGGCTAAACCAGAAAGAAAACAAAGACAGTAAACATCGGGTTTACAAAATAGTGGTACGCTTTTGCGCCTTTTATGAAACGGCCTCAAAAGCAATCATGGTTTGATCGATATTTCACCAAACCTATCACAGTATTAAGTTGTTAAATTGTGTATTCATTGAAATGCAAAAGGTCTTTGGGGGCCTTATGGTTTTGAATGGCTTGATAAAACATTTTCTTATCATTTTTTTGTTTTTGTCGTCAATGGTAATGGACCTTTCTCACATGTTGCTGACCCGGGCTAAGGTTTCTGTTTACTCCACTCAGTGTTCCACGCATCAAACATGGGTTTGTTTACTCTGAATTTGACCGCCCAGTTTGCCGGCCGGGGAAGAGCAGAAAAGTAAGACCTTTTTCCCTTTTTTTTTCTCTTTTCATCTGGATCACAGCCTCCTTTGCTTCAACTTTTCCGAAACCTCGCACTGCCTCGCCTCTGGAAAAACAGCAAATATTGTCTATCCTTTTATTTGGCACAGACTACACCTGCACAATTGGTCTACCTATGACCAAACCATGGACGTCATTCATCCAGAATGCTTGCTTGGCCAGTTTTATTGCGCCACGTGGGGTTTTGAAATACCCCATTTGTGGTTGTTTACTTTGTGGTGTTTATTCAAAAACGCAGCTGGACAGAAGAGGGGCTTAAGAGGACAGACAAAAAGAGCAAACAGTGAAACGAGAAACCCATTTTTTTCTAGATGCTAGTTGACTATGAGTAGCATTACATATTACAATGTATTTCTCACTCACTTTGGTGGGGCAGGTTGAGTGTAATTGGTATTGGGAAATCATATTAAAACTAGACACCTGTGAGGATGGTTGAGTTGGCATCTGAGAAAATCCCTTTAGATTAAAATTTGAATTAATATTATAATCCGAATTCTATTTTTCATGGAAATTTAGGCCTCTCATTTTCAGTGGTAGCAATTTATTTTGACCAAATGTGAGCAGAAGCCGTATAGATTTCCGTGTTAACAAAATATTGAGACGACCTACGTTCTACTTTAACCATTAGAGTTATTTTTCATATATTTCCCATTTTCTACTGTCAGGTTTTTAATTTATTTATTTTCCACAGAGTCAAGGAAGGTTTAATGTTCCAGAGCTTCCACTGTGGTGAATGCATAGAGCCCACAGGCATCATGCTAATATCCTCCCACTCACTCACAGCCTATACTGCAAAGAAACTCGATCCGCGACGTCTAAGATGTTATAAAACAAAACCAAAAATGGCAATTTGCTACAAAAACAATACATCCGTCAATTATCCTGGCCATGTTGAAAGCTTTCCTTCTGACCTTTGTAACAATGACGATCCGTGTTGTTTAATAATCAGTGGGATGTTTAGATCATAGATGCAGGTCAGTGCGAAGAGAAGCCATCTTCTCTGCAGGCCCAAACAAGAACCACATGTTCCGGCAGTTTGGGTTCTGAGAGCAAGCCCTCACCCTGGGAAAGAACGTGGAAGCGCCAAAGATCCAAAGACACATGTGGTTACCCATAAAACTTCACATGCACTCTCAGCACCCCCTTCCTCCCCCTCCGTCCCCCTACTTTCCTCCTTCCTCGTCATTCCTGACTCCCATCACAGCCACCCGGCCCGCCGACTCACACGTCGATCCGCGAGGAGCCGTGGAAACAATAGGAAAAGAGGAAGCGACATGAGGTAACAATCGGAGACGTCTGGCGGGCAAAAACAAAGGCATCATGGGGGGTGGGGTGGGGGTTTTGTCCTTTAGGCCGGCGGCAGTGGGACTGTGGCGACAGTCGGCGAGTAGGTGGCCGACAACAAAGCCTATCCTGTGAAGTGAGCTGAAACTTGAGTCAAACGTAAACACAGAGTAGAGTACAATGGTGCTTGGCTCTTTGGACAAAATGATGCCTTTCCTCCAGATGGAGTGGAGGATGCTCAGCATTTCCATGGAATCAAACCTTGAGACACTCCCTGGGTATATAATGGCACTTTTTGCACAGGTGGTAGATTGCAGTATAAGCTCTAGTGGTCCATTAATTACCACATTGGAGGAGGTATTCCTAACTGATGCTTAACCAAAATGTAACTAGGTAAACAATATGTTTGATTTTGGGAAGAATCAAGCTCAGCCCAGTACTAGTCACCATTAATATTGTCATATGTATTTGCAATCTTGTGCTTTCGTGCAAAGAGATTTGTTTTAGGATGTGTCCGGACTCCCCAAAGTCTTGGTCAAGTCTTCACACCAGTGCACAGTTTGCTTTCTTTTGTCCATTCCGAAATACAATATATTATTATTATTACTTTAGGTTTGTTGTGGTTCCTTTTTATATTAAAATTTTCCCAGAATTTGACAAAAAAACATGCAAACATTGTTCAGTTATTGGACAAAACTTCCTCCTGGTGCTGAACGTCTTAAATAGACCAAGATTTTTACATCTAAGTTTTGGACTGACTGTTTTTACCATTTCAATCACCACATTTTTTGGGGGTTATAGACAATCAGACAAGGCAGGTACGAATATGTCCTCAGTCTATGAGAGGTTTTGTTTCAGAAGTTCTTGATTTCGGATAGGACCATTATTCTTCAGTTAATCCAATCTTTGGATAGATTCGAAACGTGGGAGGATGAAATTTGTACTCTTCAGACTTCACGTGATTCATTTGTGTTGCACTGCACAAAGAATTTCACGTTGACTGAGCATTGGACATGAATAAGCAGCCTTGCTAAGATCGGACTACAAAATCATGGGGCGATTGCCAAGGAAGAAGTAGAAGACCACAAAGAGAAGACAAAATACAGATGAGACGCCACTGTACATCATCCAATACCTTCTTGAACGGCGAATAGAAAATGAACCTCCAGTCAACTCTTCTAACGGTATCTTTTTATGATTTCCTGCTACTCCAATGGCCATCAAAGTGAGGCCTTGGTCCCTGTAAAAGCCGCAATTCTAACCCAACTCATTCCTGTTTGATGGATGGCGTCTGTCTTGGAAGCCGAAGGCGCAGGAATATCAGGTCATACGAGTGGTCATGTGCTCTCACGGCTACCGCAGCGGCGCCTGGCCAGGTTCCAGATGAGGCCCCCTTTTGGGTAGACCGCAGTCTCCCACGGTTGTCTGGGATGTTGCCTGTGTGGAACGACTCATAAGGCTGACCCACGGTGCAAATGAGGGGGTTTGGGACCTAAAATTGAGGGTCTTGCTCCCTCAAAAGACTCTGCCATGGAAGATTTGGTGGATACTTTTTTGCCACCTGGAAGTACGCTGGCGCCTATTGTGTAAAACGGTAAGAAAAGATCTATACCCAATTTTTGGAGAAAAAAAAAGATGGTGCACTGACGTCAAAGCCTTGACTTATCCAATCAAATCGCTGGTGCGTGATCCTGATTCCACTTCCTGTTTAGGTTGCCATCTGACTGATGTTCACAGCTGGAGTCTTTGATCCAGACCGCAGGTAGCGGATGCTGCATAGCGTCGGCAGGGAACAATAGCGTGCGGGGATCCGGACGCATGGCGGCAGGATGGCACGCAGTCATACCAACCGCCAACGACTGACGTGTCAACATCGCAAGAATGTAAACACAAAGTAGAAAACAATGCCAAAGATCCGGAGGGAAAATTTGGATAATGCTTAAGGGCACCTAATAGGAATTAGATATGCAACTGCCATGACTAGATGATCACATGCATTGTCTGAGTTGTCAAACTAGTGCCTAAGCTAACTATTGCTTATCTTACCAATACTTTAAATCTGGAACACTGCTGGCTAACTAATCTGATGCCACCCATACCAATGTTGTTGCTCAATCATAAACGTATGCATGCATGTACATCTGTATATGTGCTTATATACATGTATGTGTATATATATGTGCTCATATACATGTATGTGTATGTATATATGTGCTTATATATGTATGTGTATGTATATATGTGCTTATATATATGTATGTGTATGTATATATGCTTATATATGTAGGTGTATGTATATATGTGCTTATATATGTATGTGTATGTATATATGTGCTTATATATATGTATGTGAATGTATAAATGTGCTTATATATATATATATATATATGTATGAGTATGTATATATGTGCTTATATATGTATGTGAATGTATAAATGTGCTTAAATATATGTATGTGTATGTATATATGTGCTTATATATATGTATGTGTATGTATATATATCAGCAACATGGTCATTTATTTATATATTTATTCATGCATTTATTTATTAACTTATTACCTATCTATTTATGTCTAAAATGCCTTTCCTATTTCTGCATCCTTACCATTTTGCTCCTGTAACAACAAAATTTCCCAAATAAGGGATGAATAAAGTTATCCAATCCAAACCGACTCACCATAAACTGCATTCTCTGTAAGTTTCTGCAGTTTATTTGAATTGAGACAATAAAAAGTGACCATTCTGACAGTTGAATTTGCACAACTAGTAGCCATAATATGGTTCTTTGGCCTGGAGTTCTCGTTTGAGAATCACATAGAGGTCAACTAACTGGGCTGGTCACCAGTCACATTTAGTGAGAACTCAAATCATTTCATGATGACACTTATGGACAATTGCAGCCTTCCAAAGTTGTGGGAAAGTTTGGGGAATGACATTTTGTATTCCAGTAAGACAAAGCAAGTTCCATAAAAAAAAAATTCCCACAAATATAGTTAGAAATCTTTCCCGACAAGCGGAAGTGGTTCAGTGCCGTCAGTCTTTTTTGAAAATAGCACTCATGGGAAACAGTGAAGTAAAATTCCACTGCATCCAATTTACTTTTTACTCCCAACAATCAAACATTTTCAAAAGATAAAACCATATTGCTTTCAATCAGACTTCATCGTAACCCCCCATCCCTCAAAGTTCAACTAAGTGTGTGGCTTTTTCTACCCAAAAAGAGGCAAGTCAATCTAAAATAGCCTGGGACACAAAAGAAGCGTTCACAAGGTCCTCTAGACTGCGGAGCGGCGCTGAGCGAGAGCTTGTGAAGAGTCCAAAGGGTGGCCTTCAAGTGTATGCACTGACCTTTACTGATGAAAGGAACCCCCAAATGGTATTTGAACAATATCATGATGCCCTTTCAATACGAAAGCTGCACCACTTGAAAAAGGAGGGAGGTGGTACGCATGCCAGATGCCTAACAGTTGTTACATATTTAGGATAAATTATGGATGATGGCATTGGAACTGTGATCTTAGAGGAAAAATGTTGAAGTATTAGCAAAAGTAATAATGGTTAAATTTTAGTTGAATGGGGAATAGTGACTAAATAATATTGCATTGAGAGATTTAAACCAGAGAGATATAAATGGGGATAAATATCCAATCCATATTGATAAAGGTTACTTATTCCCATTTGTCATAACATCATTATAGTACACCCTTATAATACTTATTTACATTTTCCTCATACAATAAGATAATATTATTTAAATCGATTTGGTATATGTCAGTTTAAGATAATTATACGCATTTCTTCAAAAAAATCCTCCAGTACTACTTTCAAGATTTTAATCTGAAAACAATCTATAGGCAGAGTATCATGTTTCCTAAATTATGAATTGTGAAAATGCTAAGACATATTTTTCTAAATAGGATGTCTGTGTTTTAATATTCTTTATTCATAAATATTAACACCAATGTGGTTCTTTCACTAATAGTTTTGTCTATCATGTTGAGTTTGATGGGCGGTGGATGAGTGGTTAGAGCGTCGGCCTGGGTTCAAATCCAGGTCGGTCCACCTATGTGGAGTTTGCATGATGCCTGCGTGGGTTTTCTCCAGGTACTCTGGTTTCCTCCCACATTCCAAAGACATGCATGGTAGGTTAACTCTAAATTGCCCTTAGGTACGAGTGAGCATGAATGGATGTTTGTTTGTCTCCTTATCCTCTGCAATTGGCTGGCCACCAATTCAGGGTGTACCCCGCCTCTAGCCCTCAGTCAGCTGGGATAGGCTCAAGGACCCCACCCCCCACGCCCCCCAACATCCTAGTGAGGATAAAGCGGTTCAGAAATTGAAATGTGACAGATCTTAAGTCTGATGAAGTATGCCAACGCTTCAGATCATAAGTAAAAACAGGCTTTATCGTGACCATGTCTAAAAACAGCTACCAATTCACATCGACGTTTGTATATGTACTATTTTGCTGGGAAAACGCACGTGCAACCTAAATTGAGTGAACACCAGTTATTAAAAACATTTCAACATCTTTCGTTATAATATATGCAAATTTATGCTATGCACAACAATCATTCATGATCCGATACAGTAATACGATTGCAAACATGAATTGAAATAGATGGTACTTACATGGATGGGACGCTGTAGCGTGAGGTATCGAGCATGCAGAACTAGTTAGTGCTGCTAAATTAGTTGGATCATTGACAGCTGGGATGATCACAGTCGTAAAAGTGCGTTCTTTAAAGTTACTTTTTTTCCCTGCAAAAGTCCGATTTTAATATTTATCTTCACACACCACGTCCACGTGTAATGCCTGTGAATCAATGTTTGCAGCAAGCTGCAGCAATTAAAAACATAGTCAAGCCAGGCAATAAACTCAGCTAAAATGACTAAACGACGAAATAACAATATCAAAATAAAATACGTTCAGTGCTTCCTATTGTGTTTAGGTTCTTTCACAATTAAATGATCAATTAGAGAGAAATCCTTTGTCATGTAACTGCTTTGAAAAGATAACAAAATCACATTTTGCTGTTTTTTCCATCTCATTTTCTGATTGGCTTTACCCTCATTAGGGTCACAGGGGGTGCTGGAGCATATCCTTGTTGAGTTCAAGCCAGAGATGGGCAACCATTCACTCATACTTATACCTAGGGGCAATTTAGAGTGTCCAATCAGCCTACCATGCATGTTTTGGGAATGTGGGAGGATACCGGAGTACCCAAAGATAACCCACACAGGTATGGGTTGTAAAAGACCATTCTTAATTCCTTCTCATGTTGTCACCAACGCCCACGTGGCACTTAAATTGGTACACAAGCGGACACAAGTGGGTGTGCATTACAATCGGGGCACTAAAAATAAAATGGAAAAATTCCCTATTTACGTGTTTGCTAGGGACTACATCATTGTGCCGTTTTAAGCCGGCTATTTCTGAAATTAAAATTACATATTTGCAAGCCGTAATTGCACGTCTTCTACCCAATGAAAGCGCCGTGCTCCGAGACAGGAAATGGGTATTAGTAACGCGTTGTTTGTTTACTGGCGGACGCGGTGACGTCACATCCGACTGTCTGAAAAAAGGCCCAACGGTACGGCATGTAAATAGCATGTTTTGACTAAAAAGTCTCATTAAGGCGCTCATTTAAGTTGAGCGCTTGGCTAACGCTTAAAAAACACAGTCGGGATCTGGCGGCCAAATTAATGCAATGTGCTTTAATTTCCAACAGGGAGTAAATTAAGAGCTGATAATGGATGCAAATCTGAGGGAGATTTCTCCAGCGAGGATCCGGCGAGTTTGCTCGCCACAGCAGGGTGGATTCTCGTTCGAGTTTCCAGTACACACACACGTTCCAATTAAATAAAAATTCCATCCATACATCCACGGACTCCCTACCGCAAGAAAACCATAGGAAGCCATTTGCTCATTTGAAAAATAGAACATTTTAATAAAGGCTACATCTCTTCATAATTACAATAATTAAAGTACCGAGCTCTATAGAACGCATAATTTACAGTTTTAAGTGGAGCCGAGGAAAGCCATGTAAAATATTATAAAACACAAAAAGGAGGATGAAAGGGGATATCAGGATAAAAATGCATAAAAATATCTTTAGTTGAATCATTTGTTTTTAAAGCCCCTTGTGAAAACCAAGGGAGTAAGGGGACCCCTTAAAACGGGGTCAAACACGGGAAGAATCCATGTAGGCACAGCTGCTGTACTCCATACAAACACTACGTCGTGGAATAGTGTTATCATATTCATATCATCATCATCATGCAGCTCGGAGTTGCACACAAATCAACTCACGCACACAAAAAGCACATTTGGGGAGCACTTTCTGTTGGTCGTTTTTCTTCGGGGTGTAAACACTTTTTTTTTCTTAAACCCGCCGACCGCCATTGACGGCGATGGACGTCCCATCCGTTTCAGTCCAAAATGTATTAGGGCGTCCACGGGGGTGATTTTTCAAAGGTTGTGGGCTATTTGTGCAACGCCTGCGCCACTCAAACAAAAAGGCACTGCGACGAGACGGATCAAGGCGAGTCCCAGCGAGGAGAATTCAACGGTAAAAAGTGACTCTTGGGAGAAAAATGGGGGTGCGGGTTGGGGGGGAGGATGGGGTTGGTTTGGGCACAAAAAGCACTGCAGTAGTAAATCTCGGATTGTCATTGTTGCCCCATGGAACACCAGAGGTATTTGTGAAGTTTGCAGCCAGGAAAAAAAAGGAATTTTCTTGTAGAAGTGGGAATCACAAAAAAAATAAGTGGAGTACTTTTGTGTTTTCCCATCCATCACCAAGCAGCGTGTCCATGGAAGTGTCAGGTTGTAGGGGGGCCGGGAAATATTCAATAAATAGCGATAAAAGGTCTTTACACTACAATACAAGCGTCACGTGGGGAAGGGTTTGGCAGTCCGGTTCACTTGCTCGACAAGCGGTCATTTTAATTTCAGAGGCTGTCAAGTCCGTTGGTCTCAGTCCATCCTTTCCACCTTGCCCAAGATTTTGCCCTCGTAGGTGGGCAGCAACGAGCCGTCGTCGGAAACTTCCTCAAATACGGCGCCGCACTCAAACTCGTCGCTGGCCTTCTTGAAATAGTACCTGTGGCCAAAATGGAGACGAGAGGTGACGTTAGAAGGTTGATTAGTTCAGATGAATAAGGAAAAACACTTTTTTTCCAGTTTTTCCATTCCTAATCTGGACACTTCATCATCAATGTTAGCCAAAAAGCAAAGGCCAGCTAAGTAAAGGGCGGGTTCATCACTTCACTGGTCCATTAATGATGCAAGCCACCACCAACCTCATTTTTGCGGAAGAGAAACCAGCATGGGGGAGTTACTAAAGAGGGGGGTCTTACACAGAATGCACTCCTAACAATGTAATAGTTGGAAAAAAATGCCTTGATTCGCTCCATATGCATGTACGTGTGTGTGGGTCGGACTGGAATGTTTGTGCGCATTTTGTTTTTTAACGAGAACACGCAATTCTTATAAAAGTAGTCCTGAGAAAAACATGGAAAGGAAGGTGTGGCCAACGAGGACGCGGGTGGTCGTTAATGAAAAACTGAGATCTGGCAGTGAATGGTCGTCTTTCAACGTTTTCGTTGGTTGTTCAGCTCCCAATTCTACCAATCCAAATGGATTGGACATCTATTTTCGTCGATGGAAGCGAATTAGCCTATTTTTAATACGGGGTACATCTGCCCCCTGTTTTTTCTTCTCCTTCTTTTTCTTTTTTGCTCGTGCTGACATCTGGCACCAATATCGTCTGGCAGGGCGCAGCATTACTGTTCTTTGTTGAACCGCTGCCATGCTGAAGAAACGACCCAACTCTACACATTTTCTGGCTGCCATTAATCTCTTCTCCTTAAAAAAAAAGTGGCTGGTGTGACACAGGAAGTTGTGATAGCGCGCCAGAGGGAAAGGAAGCCGAGCGGAAGGAGTAAAAGGGGGTATTAGACGGCGTGTACCAATCACGTGGAAGTGTGCTGGTCACAATTGTTGCTCTTATGTTGGATTATGAACTCTTTCTCCCGCAGTTGATCATTTTGCCTTTTAAAAGGCTAAAAAAGCCAAAAGAGTTGATGCAAAAACAGCAAAGGGAAAAGCCCCCACCCTTTTTGATAGCATCAGTGAAGCATTTGCATGCTGGCCATTTGTGAGAGTCTTTGTTGGTTGAAATGAAAGCGGCCGGAGCTTCAAAGCCGCGTATTAAGTGTGCCTTAGCATGGAAATCAATACCAGATGGGACCCAGATCGCTGTAGTTCGAGCTCTCTTCCGAACCCCCCCACCCGCTACCCCACGCTAGCAGCCCTCCCTTTTGTCCTTCTCACTTCTCCTCCCAAAATACAGGCTTAAAAGCTGAAGCCAACTGATAAGAGAACTTCTTTTTATATCCAAAAGTGACTATTGCTAAGCTTGGCGTGTGCACAGGTGTTGATTTGAATTGCCATCAATAGCAGCACATGCGTTAAGGTGGTACATTTTTGGTTATTTCAAAATTATTAAAACAATTCATGGCTGTGCAGGCAGTGGGCATAGAAGCCCCTCGTATGCTTGTATTTCAGACAGGACGGTGATGTTCAGTTCTGATCCAAAGTGGGATTTTTCATTATAGTTTAGTTTTATTTAGCTATAATTTTGCCCCCTCTGATTCAGTTTTCTTTAAATAAATGGCAATAAAAACTAAAATTTTCCTAACCTATTCTTCCCTAAAACAAAACTCAAGACCTTACAATGAGGTGTCCTAGTACTTTGTTTGTTTATATCCCCCATATTGACTTGTGGAGCATGAAAGTGTCGACTGCAAAAGTTGTTTCAACACCTCCCTGTCTTGCCAGACCGCTTATGATCTCACAGCCACAATGCTGACATAGCACCACAAATGCGTGGAAAAATCCCCACTACGCACCCCTATCATGATGTTTGTAAATAAGCATTGCTGTGGAATAAAAAAGGCTACTCTGCATTGCATTCCTAGCTACACCTCATCAACTTTAGTTTTTTCCCCCTCCTAATTTCTTCAAAATGTATCCAGACACCCACCTGTAGCTTCCCCTCTTGCGCAGCTGCTCCTTAAAATGTCCGAGGGTAAGACTGTGGCTCTTCATGGTCCTCCGGTAAGGGATCTCCTCCCCACAAAAGAAGTAAGTCACCACCGTCTCCCCGTTGCCGAGTCCGTGGCTTGTTGAACTTTTTCGACATTCTGCAGCACTGCAAACAAAACAGAGACAAACGTTATAAATGGACAGTTGACAGAACAACTTCACAAAAAGAGCTAAAAAGCCAGTCTTGGCTGTAAAATAACCAGGCCGGCTGAAACTGCGTGACCCAGTAGTGGCCATGAGTGCAAGCTGCTATGTTGTATGCGTGCGCACCAAGAAAGAGGGGCTACAATGTTATCAATTCCCCTTCAGCTCGGGCCAAGGCTTTGTAGGCCCACTTCAGAGAATCTTTCTCTTTGCTAAGCTTGGCTTAGCCAGGCCAACTGGCAGTCCACTGAAGGACAGCCAGGCCAGTAAAAGTGATACACAGAAATAAAATCTGTGTCTATGTCAGGTGGCGCGACAAATACACAACATTTCCAGATTTTACATTACAGTAGTCGGCGGGGACGTACTCGTCTGATTGGGGACAAGAGCTGGTAGTGGTGGCTGGGTTAGGATTGGCAGGAGACAAAAGGGCAGACGCCCCACTCTGCACAGGCACAAGGTGGGTCTTGTCCCGTTGAAGACTGGACAGTGAATGCCTGTGGAGAGGATTGTCGTCAGTGACCGAATGAAGACAGGGGAGACATCTTTGAAAGTGTGCCGTACCGTGGTTTGACGGTCTTGGTGGTGGAAACCTCCTCCAGTCTTCGGCACGCCTCTTCCAGCTGAGCCAAAGTGTTGGGAGGAGGTAGAGGGGGCATGGCGGGGTCTTGAATGAAGGGTTGTGATGGCTGGTAACTGCGAAGGTGGGCACAGTTTCCACCTCCGCCCCACATGTGGGTCTGCGTTGGGGAGCCTCCGAAGGATTTTTTGGTGCTTTGTGTGCTGCTGCGAGAAGGAATGTCAATTGAAATGACACGAAATGCGACGACACTGACCAAAACTTTAGCAAAAGGCAACCCGGCTTACCTAGACTTGTGTCTGCTTTGACGTTTGCTTTCGAGAAGCCATTGCAAGACATTTTGAGCGGGGTCCGCCGTGTCGCTGGGCAGCTGTAGGGCGCCGGAGCCCTCCTCGGCGCACCTCTCGGTCACGCCCTCCTCGACCCCAGAGCGACACGCACGTCTGGACAGCGAGCTGGAGCGACTAAATAGGGGCAAACATTTGTTTTTAACTCAGGCCGAAGGAGGAACGGAAATCAAAACAGTGGTCTGTCGAGACTGACCCCAGGCCGGCGTCGACGGAGACGGCGCCGCACATCTCTCGGCCCAGGCTGCGACTCCGCTGGTAAGGCTGACAGGGCGGACGCTCGCAGGTGCTGGAGCAAAGCGTGCGAACCCGGAGGGCGGCTTCCCTCTCAAACTGCTCCTTGGTTTTTGGCCCGGCGTGATGGTGGATGTAATGGTGGTGGATGTGCTTTGTGCTGACCAGGGTCCCGCTGGGGCCCAGACTGAGCGTGAAGGCGCCTTGCTCGGGCCCAGAGAGGGAAGATTTGAGTCCCAATCCTGCTCGGGCAAAGGGTCCATGCTCCGGAGAACTGGAGCGGGGTGAGTGCCAGATGACTGTGGGGGACTGGCAGCCCGGGGTCTTCAAGACACGAGACAAGTGATCGTCCAAAATGGCCTGGGGGTCCTCCTCGGAGGAACCGGGGAGGAGGCTCAATGGGTGGGTCTGCTGAGCACTTCCTACTATCTCAGTGTCCTCTCTTTCTTCCTCCTAGAGACATGAAGTACAATGTTTTAGGAGTGGGCTCCATAAAAACAACGTTGTTCTTTGTACTCCAGTGAGAATCACACAAACCTCCTGAATCTGCTGCAGCCTCACCTCCAGAGAGTTGAGGGTGTCCTGTTCCCTCTTCAGGCTCTCCAAGCGCGAGATGAGCTGCGCCGCAAACTTGGCCGGCTCCACCGGGACGCCTTCCTTGGGAGGGCAGCGGGTGCGCTACAGAAAGAAGCAAAATAAGTGTTATCCAAGATTGCCAGACGAGCCACAGTTGCTCCTGATTTTACATTAACTGCACAGTAAAGTCAGCATATATCAACATGCAACACAAACTAAGCTAAAACAGCTGAAAAATCTTCCTTATCTTCCAACAGCATTCATATTTTTTTCATAATTTAACTTATTAGTTGACAATTTGAGAAGGAAATGATTTATTGGTAACCCTCGAAACAGATAAACAACTCGCTTTAACGTTATTCCATAAGTTAACATATTTTGACAGCAACAGACAAATCTTTGAAAATGAACCCTGTAAATGATCAAGGAGTAAACTGCCACCTCAGAAACTCTCACAGATTGTGTTTCAGTGTGGTACACCATTCAAAAAACATCCCAAAAGCTGCCCATTGAGAAGCATTCAGCAAATTAACTCATTGGGTGTCATTGAGAGTGATAGATTTCCAATCCATTTTGAGAGTTTAAATGGATTAAATGTCCGTCGGGACTAAAACAAGATCATCCAATGGCAGGCGTTCAAGTAAAAATGAATGAGGTAAAAGCCAGCTCACTTCAAAGTGACCCCCAGTCAAAAAATCAAAAACTAAGCGGGAATCAGGCCGAGGTGAAATAGGTGTGTGTGCGTGCGGTCCTATGGGGGTCGATGGGAAGCAGTCACATTACATTTAGGAATAAAAAAAAGCACATAACATCGGGGGGTCGAAGAGAACTCCAGGGAGGAAGGATGAGGGATTAAAAACAGGCCCAGATGCAAAGATGAGCGCAGGAGGGCAGAGAAAAGGAACGTGAGGAGAGCAAAGGAGGCACATAAAAGGTGCCACAAAAAAGGATGAAGATCAGAAAGGTTGAGATAATGTATCCCCCCCCCCCCCCCCCGTCCCCTGTCACACACTGGGCAGCTTTGAGCTCCTAAAGTGACAGAGAATACACACACACACACTCACACGCGTATGTGCTCATATTAAATTATTTGCATTTTTTTTTTTTGCACTGAGGCTTTCTTGATTTTTCCTCCTCTTTTTTTTTTGTTTTCTCCCTTTCCTTTGTAGTAGAGATGAAGGGGAGGAGGAAAAAAGAAAGTGAGCAAAAGAAACGTTCCGACGGAGCCC
This sequence comes from Stigmatopora nigra, assembly GCF_051989575.1. Lineage (NCBI taxonomy): Eukaryota > Metazoa > Chordata > Actinopteri > Syngnathiformes > Syngnathidae > Stigmatopora > Stigmatopora nigra. Next base: position 7,113,362 of record NC_135522.1, read on the forward strand.
GAGGCTGCGTGCGGCACCCGGGGAACGGCAGCCATCGCCAAAAATCAGACGGGGGGGAAACAACAACAAGGCTCCGAAAGTGAAAAGAAAGCAAAGCGCCAGCGCCGGAGAGGGAGACGACTTGCCAGAGCCAATCTGCGAATCACCCCCCCCCCCCATCCCCAAAATGGTGCGTGTCGAAACGGTGACGAAACTTGAGGTTACGCCGAGTTTATTTTCACAAGATACTTGTTTTAACGCTTCTTCCAAAACCTCAATTTAGCTTCTATTAAGAGCCTTAAGCAAGCAACTCCCCTTTGACCCACTGAAAGCTCACATGACACGCTCAAACTCTTCCCTTAGATCCCTCACCTCGAGAGAGAGTGAGTGGTGGGGGGGTTTGCGGCGAAGGAAAAAAAAAAAAGGGGGCCAACTCTGTTGGAAGTTGTCACTTTCTCGCGCGCGTGCTCCATTCATCCTCGGATCAAAGCGCGGTTGCGCGTGCACGCCGTCTGAGTATCTTTGTGTTTTGGTCGGGCTCATTTCGGAGCCCTCGGGATAAAGCGGCAGATCTTCCCTTCGTCTCTCCGGCTGTGTTCTCCATATTTGCATGGCGAGTCGGGGAAGAAGAAGAAGAAACCCCGGCGTGTTGTGAGCGCCATGGCGATAAACAGCTTGGAGACCTCCTGCTCTCCTGCTGACTTCAAGGAACCCTAACTGGGGGGTGGAGGTGATACCAAAAAGGTAGCGAGAGGGCTCGTGCATGTGTGTGCCAGCCCGTGAGTGGGAGGCGAGCTCTTCTGACGGTTCTTCTCAGATCTTTTTTTTTTTGCTGTTGTTGGATTGTCGCGTGCACTTTTGGAGCGAGACTATTCATAGAAGCAGGGGACCCGGGAACGGAGGGTGGTATGGAAATGATGGCGCGCGCTACCGGGTTGAAAAAAAGTGCCGCTTGTGAGTGTTAATCTACTTACAGGGAAAGCAGGCAGCGACACTTGGCTGTTCATGCGCACGTTGCGTTGCATCTCCCTCTGAAGCTGCTTCTTGGAGCTCAGTTTGTAAGGCGGGATGCCATCTCTAAAAAAAAGACACACAAAAAACAGACATGGAGTCATAATGAGTCACTGTCAGACAAATTTAAAGATTAGATGAATATATTATGAGGAGATTGGTGTCTGATATTAAAATTAGAGCTTTGAAGGCACATTTTTCAGTGGAAGTATAAGAGGATATTTGAAGTATTTTTGTTAAAAACGTTTTAAAAAGTTTATTCTATGAATGTTCAATTACATTAAATGTTTCAGTTCCAATGACGTCCGATCCTGTGGAGCCATTGAACATTGGTTCAATGGCAATTGATGAGTAAAATGAGGGCCCAATAAAGAGAGAAAACTACTTTAGAACTACCTGATCTTTATTTATAAAAGTATTTTATGTACAAGTGGAGAGTTGGACATAGATGTGTTTAAAATGGATCAAATGAGTCAAATGAGTGCTCTGTAAAGAGTCAAAGTACTTTTAAAGCAACTCATTTGTATTCTGTGTGCTTGAGTGTGATCAAATCAGGTTACTTTATTACATTTTAGTGCTTTGCATGGCCAAATTTCAGTTTTCCCAATTACTACAATAAATGTAAACATGCCTACTGTCTCAACATGATTCATCAATTATTAAAAATTGTCGCCCGTCGATTAGTGGGAAGATAAATCAACTAATCATGACAATCCTGTCTTCAAACTGAACATCTTTTCAGTAACTATCTTCATAAATAACAATATAGGAATAGGAATTAGAAGCTATCTCATTGAAAACTAGTCCATCCTTAACACAACCTATGGACCAAGTTTCCCCAACCCCGATTTGAGCTCATCCGAGGGGCTCGACCGACTAAACTAGAGGGATCAAACGCGTCGGTCTACGCTTCAAAACCAGAACACTTGAGAGAGCCAAACGGGGTCTTTTGGTTTCCCGGTGACCGTGCCTAACCAGGCAGCGCTTTTCTACTTGTGCTTTGAAATGCCACAGTCATGCGCATAAGCGGCGCGGTCGCCCCCGCCGCCGCTGCCGCCGCCGCCTCTCCTCCGCCCTCCCCAATCTTCATTTGGCAAGCGCTGCCTCTGATCTCCGCACATCAAAAGCCTGGTTTGTAAGATAAGGTAATGTTTGAAGTCTGCGCGCAGCTGCATTCCCCAGCGTCCAAGCAAATCCATAAATAAGATATAAGCAAAAATTCCCCCTCCGCCGCTCTCTTTCTCTTCCCACCCAACTGCGTCCTCTCCTGCTGTTTTTCCCCTAGCTTCTTTTCTATTCACTTCATTTTCCGCACATGGGATTCGTGTGTTTGCGGGCCCATTAGGCCCGCATTCTGACGGGGAACAAATCAGACGACGGGGTGGCGTGTCAACGTACAAAGTATACAGACAAATCAAGAAGAAGGGCAGACCCGCCTGTGTTTGACGCCAATTCCAGATGACGTCGTCTCGCGAATAATGACCATCTGTCCAAGTCCAAACAAATGTCCGGCGATTAAGTCAAACTGTCCGTCCCCCGTCATATCCTAGTCTTTCCTGTCCTCCCCTACAAAGATGCTGATCATTGCCAATGTCAGACAAAGTCAATTCATCAAGGTCGGCGGTAAGGAGATTTAATAGAGTGAAACTTTTTGTATGATGGCTTTAGTTGATTGTGAAAAATTTGAGGTCGATTTGGGTGATTAGTGGGGAAGTGTATTTCGTCACTGAAAGCAATCAAAGGCGACATTTTCATGCTCCGATTCCTCTACAATTGGAAAAGAAAATGGAGTGAACGTGTGTGTCAATTGTTGGAGATAACAGGCCATCTTTTATGTGGTTTAATGATGCGTTTGTTTTTCAAGCTTTTAGTTCAGACTCTTTTTGAACACTCATTTAATTTAAATGTTGTTGATTTCAATTGCATTCATTTTGTTTTAGGAATTTACAAATGTATGCATGGATAAATATGGATTAAATAATGAGAAATATTTTATATTCAATAATATAAAAGGTTAAAATATTTTTTTCTTCTTTTATTTTTGCTACTTTTCTTCTTTTTCTTGCTTTACTTAGTAAAAAACAGGAAAAATTGGAAATGCAAGCTATCTTGTATTTTCTGGAGTATAGCATTGAAAAAATCCCAAAAGATAATGAGTTATTGAAGTGAATAACAATCACAATTAAAATACCATTTAAAATTCATGTAAAAAATGGTAGTGCAGATCACACCATAAAAACGTCTTATTTTTTGGAGGGGGGAACTCTCCCAGTTTGACTAAAATTTCTAAAGATGTTTTTGCCGGTACCCCTCAATATAACAATGCAAAATTGTACATCTAAATATTTCTTATTGGCCTAATGACAAACCAATGAGAATATATGAAGAAGTAATGACGCTAGTTTAAAAAAGTGGAAGAATACAACCATATGTTCCATTAAAGTTATTTGTTTCTGTCAAGGCCTGCCATTGAAAGCAATAGACCTACAATATAGGTGAACTGGAATCTTTCCATCAATGCCAGCCCTTCCCAGGTCACATAGATTGGTTGTCTATTACCATCATGTATTCACCTCCAAATTCATCCCTTGTACTCAATCAAAATGCTAACCTGGCCCAGGAACCCCCCCAACTTTTCCATCAACTTACACACTGCCATCCGTCACCGACATGTTGTCATCCGTCAAGGCGTCGCTGGATACCTCGCTGTCATTGGTGCTGCTGACCGGCGCCAAGGAGCCCATGTGGCACGCGTCGATTCCCTTGTACGACCTGAAATGGCGAAACGTGCGGTTAGCGCTAGCACGAGCCAAAGCTAACATCACATCGGTACATCTTACACATGCTTTGCGTCAAAGTTGATGTGGTAGACACTTCGAAACGTCTACTCGGCAAGCTAAAATTGCAATTGGGCTGCAGTGGGAACAAAACCCCCCAAGCCCAGCAGCACCCCCTCCTCCTCCTCTGCCCCATTTCTTCCGTCTTAATAAGCCAGCAGCTTTCCACTTCCCCTGTTCGCACTCACTCTTTCCTCGGCATTGACGTCCCGCTGTGCATGCATCCTTGCCACGGTACTGGGGGGCGGAGCCAGAGGGGCAGTGGGAGTGGCCAGAAGGAATGAAACAGAGGGGTGGGCTAGCATGACTAACACCGTATTGGGCCCCCAGCTCTGGGCTTGACCTTCAGAGGGGCTCGCAAAGAGTCAGGTATTTAACACAGCTGGCCTTGCATTCTTCCCCTCTCATTTATCCTTTCTCCTCCCTCGCTTTATTTCAAGAGGTGCACTAAGCCCCCCCCCCCCCTCTCACACACATACACATACGTCCCCCGTCCCCTTTTCAGCTCCTTTCCCCTCACTTGCGCTCCAAATGCATCCGTGACTTCTCAAAAGAAAACGGATAAAAGTGGAGGGAGGCAGGGGGAGAGCAGCAAAAGGGGGGAATCAGAGGAGAGTTGACGCAAACAAGAAAGAGGGAAGAAGAGAAGAGAAGGGGAAGAGGGAAAAGGGGGTGGGGGGAGTTGTGGCTTATTCTCAACTGTAGCTGCGCTGCCATTTGGGCTTGTTTGGGATTTTTTTTTTTATGTTTTCAAAGCATTAGATGAGAAGATGCAAAGTGACGCGAGAAGGGAGAAATAGGTTCCACATGTTTTGAATCTGGATGATGACAACTGAACTTGTGTGTGTGTGTGTGTGTGTGTGTGTGGATGGGGGGGATCATCCCACTGTTCTATTTAACTCATTGGTTGCCATTGATGGCGCTAAATGTTTTTTCGCCCCTCCCAGTCAACATGGATTGGACGCCTAATGTTGGTGATGGCATTGAAAATTGAGAATTTGTATTAAAGTTTTTTAACTTTGTTTTTAAATGCTTAAAATTGTTTTTTAATGTTTAAAAAGTGTAAAACCGTATATGTTGTTTTTTTATCATTATTTTTTTTTTTTTTACAGACAAAAAGGGAATTTTGAAAATAAACTGAGCTTTATCCTTGTTAGGGTTGCATGGGGTGCTGGAGACATTGTTTTTGTATTGTAAGTGATTTTATTTATTATTCATCAAGATGTGTATTTCTGTTTTTAGTCAGTTTAACTTTCTAAATGTTATTCATTCATAAAATACATAATGATTACTAAAATGACCAATAACAACTTCTGACATCACATTGGTGAACAGGTGTCATTAAAAAAATCATTAAAATGATATAAAAACACAACATTCCTCAAGTATTTGAAAAACGTTAGAATTGACACACGTGATGTCCATGTGTGTATGTCAAAATTTGGGTAAATGTTAATATTCAAGTCTTTATCCTTTGAGGTAAGTTTTGAAAAGGATAAAGAAAAATACTCACTTGTCCTAGTACGTACGGGTTATGATCGGAAAGCTCCAAAATGACACACAAAGATTAAACGGCGACATAACTGGCCATTATACGAGTTGAACTTTGGAAGGCCACTCGATTAAAAGCGCCTCACCGACAGATGATTTGATTTACGAGCCTGTAAACACGTGTTTGAACGCACCTCCGGTGGCACTCGTGACAAAGGTGACGAAAAAGGTACATGACATCATCGCCGTTAGCCAAAAGTGTACTTGCGCCGCTGCCAAAGCACGTCAAGGTCAGAGCCAGCCCTGCACAGATTGAACTTTTCCAGTGGAAGACCCCCACCAACCCCGCTTTACCAGCCCCTTTTCTGCGGAACAATTTCAAAGCGCCGGAAATCCAGTGGAGTGCCAGCAAAAAAAAAAAAAAAAAAAAAAAAAAAGCTGCTGCTCCAGCTCAGGATGGCGACAGCATAAAAACCAGGAATGGAAAAGAGAATTAGTAATGCAAATAAAGCTTCTTTCTTACCTGTAGCCCCTCTCCATGACCTCAAGCCCCCTCGCGGACACAACAGCGTTCCTCTGCGTCTTTGGCGGAGGTCCGTTGGCCGTCTTGCTTTTGAAATCAAAACTCCACTCCTCTTCCTCGTTGAGCGTGGGCAGATATCCGCACATGACCTGCAGGTCGCTGAGGCCGTTGGGGTTGACGTGACCCGGGTTCTCGCCGCCGCTCCTGGCGAACTTGAAGAAAACGTCAGAGGACAGAAACATCTGGTAGGCATTCTCCTCCATGTTGGTCTGGATCTCCGTCTGCGCCTGGTCAAACATAACCGAGTCGATGTGCAGCTTCTTGATGTTATCCCGGATGAAAGTCTTGGTGGCGGGCTTAAGCTGCTTGGCGACCACGCCATTGTTTTCAATGTAGCGCTTATAAATGGCTTTGGCCACTCTCTGCGTTTTGGTATCCTTGATGTCCATCTGCCTGAAGCCGTTGCACGCGAACCAAAAGTCCAACGTGTCGCCACACTTCTCCGCCTCCAGGAAGGTCCGAAACCAGAAGGCGCCATCCTGGTCCCCCAGGAGAGAATGCAGAGACTTGGTCCAACGGGACATGGGCGAGTCCGGGGACGCGCTCCCCTCGGGTTCCCCCAGGCCATCCTCGTTCCTCCTGGTGGCCGAGGAGCCCGGCGGGCTGAGCGCGAAGGATTTGCTGGCGGACTCCGGCTTCATCACGGCGCGTTTGGAAGGGTGGCGGGGCGCCTCGCCCTCCTCCCCGGGCACCGGGGGCCGAGGGGCATCTTCTCGGAAACTGCTGGCGACGTGGTCCGCGAGCGGCCAGCTCATGGCTCTGAAGAAGACGCCCTTGCGAACGAACGCACGTTGTTCCGCCTTCTGAGCTTCGCCTGTAATCTCCTCACTCTCTTATGTCAGCGGGGAGCTTCTCTCAGGCAGCCTATCTTCACTCTAGAACACAAAGTATTGATCTAATCAAAACCCGATCCGCCTCAACCTCAAAGGGAGACTTTTTTCCTCCCTCTTTCGACCCCCCTGGATAACTTTTACAGGAAAAACACATCAGTCCGCACAGTATGCGGGAAATTCTACGCCTCCGTTACGTAAACTGATATCGTTTTATTTTACATACTGTCCACCCACTGCATAAATGGACCCCCACTGTGGACATCATGGATTCCCAAATGGAGGGCTACAAAAATCTCATTTGAAAAGCTGTCTCGTGCAAAATCGTTCAGTTTGTTGGAAAGGAAAATATTACTGGGGTGTCCAAAGAAGTGGGACATGTGCTCCACGTCCTATTAGTACCTGCAAGACTCAATTGTGGGACACACTTAGCCCAGATACAGGAGTAAAACGTGCCGAAAATAGTTTTTTTGGACACCGGTAGTTCAATGTGAAGATTTCCTTCAGATCATGGAACACACGCTGCATTTTATTGACTTTAACGCTTTATGCCATTGACGATTGTGGACGTCCAACCATGTGGCTCTCTTTTCACCCTCCTGTTGCGAATGCATTCCCATTGATTGCAACAGGGAGGGCAGGCAACGAATGAACGGACCATCCAAACTATTCAATTCATGGAGGGGACGTCGATCGACGTCAATGGCAAACAACGAGTTTAAAAAAAGTCCAAATCGGTGTCAAAAGTCCAATACGAGTTGGTGCGTCGTGTTGCTAGCACTTTGGGAAAATGAACTAACTTAAAAAAAAGATCGGGCATTATCAATACAAAAAGCGACGTTCAAGTGCCTTAAAAATGCTCGATCGTTTTGTTTGGAGTTGGAAAATGTTGGAAAATGTTGCTTTTTTAAAAAAGAAACGCCTCCTCCCAACTGGCTTGGAAAGCAACTTCAAAGGCGAGTCAATGGCACATCAAAGTGAACTCCACCAAAGAAGAAAAAGGAGGGGAGCGAAGAACTTACCATCGACCCCGGCGAGTTGGATCCTTAAACGCACTAACTCTTTTTTTCCAAAAGTCCCAATTGTATCCACGGAAGGTTTTATAATCCACGATGGGGACGAGGATGGCCCTCTCCCCGGCTTGATCTGCTCGCCACGTTGGGATCCGTCCGTCCGTCCACGCTTTGGCGGAAAGGAAAATGCACTGGCGAGCGAGAAAGGGGGGTGAAAAACAGCGCTTTTCCTCCCTCCTCCTTCTCCTCTTCCCCGCCTTGCAGTCTCCTCCTCCTCCTCCCCAGTTCTCCTGCTGGCTGGCGGTGCTTTTCAGGCTGCCGTGGCGCAACTGTGGCTCTCGCCTTCTCCTCAAGGCGACTCACTCGTTCGCTCCACCGCACTTCAAAGTACTAAGCAGCCGACCGCCTGGTCCTGGAAGCTACATAACAACCCATACGCTTACGCGCGTCACGTCGCCCCAAATCGCCGACAAAGTGGGGCCGATGTGCCATGAGGTTGACTCACCATACTAGGGGATTGAGGATCGGGGTTAGCTAAGGTTGAAGCTTTTCGGTGAAGTTTTTCCACCGCATTTCGCGGGTTTGAGCGGCCAGGACCTTATCAAAGGCGAGCAATCTTGCGCCAACTCCCCGAGGCTTTGACGCGTCACAAGTAACTGATCCGCCGCCCCAATAGCATTATCACTACAATCCCTCACTTGCTGCATATGCTTTAACCCTTTATAGGGCGACGGACTATTTTTGGTCATTATAAAAAGCAACAACAACAAAAACTTATTTACAGAGTCGAGAGATTTAGGGGGTTGAGGGCACTGCAGTCCCCCCTAGTGGTGGCAAGGTGTGCCTTTGGCACTGGTGGTTTAGTGTTGGAGAAAACCGGAGGACCCAAAGAAAACCCACGCAGGCATGGGGAAGAACATTTAAAGTCAACACTAGTGATGTCCCAATCTGACACTCAACATCAACTATTTTTGGAGTATCGGACTATATCGGAGAATTCCATCCAATATTTATGTGTTTTTTGGCCATTGTAAATTAAATAGTTGGGCAAATCTATGCCCACTGTTTGGGTTACTCTTTATAAACACAATAACTAGCAGGGACCACTTTAATAAAAAATATTTGTCATTTACTGGTTGCATTATATTTTTCCTTTATTTTAATGGGTCTAAAACTATGCTTGTGAATTGGCATTGGATCGGTATCAGCTAAATATAGCTTTAAAAAAATCGGGTCAGATCGGATGTTCAAAAATTGGCATCAGGACATCCTTACTCAACACAGGAAGGCATGAGCCTTTTAACCTTTTGACCCTTGATCTCAGAACTTGGAGACGGATGTGCTAACCATTTTCCACCATTCCATTGACACTATTATGTGCAAAATTGTTATCATTCGCTATGGAAATGGATTGGACGTCTAGCATCGTTGATGGTAGCCAATGGGTTAAATGAGTGTCCCATTGGGGGTCAAAAGAGGTTGTTTTTTTTTGCTCTCTCCTTTTTTCTTTTTTCTCTCCCTGCATACTTTGTCAGATTAACCCATGGGAAGCCTCAGGGAGGCAAAAAGCATGCGGCGACGTGCAACAAACAGCTGCAATATGATCTTGAATAGCACAACAGAGTGATATTAGTATCTATTAACCCTTTTGTTTACGCAGCAAATCCATGCAAGCCAAAAGGTTTGCAAACACACTAATATAAACTGTAAACCACCTTGAACATACTTGCAAAGTAACAAACTAGACTCAACAGCGCCTACCTGTGGTAACATTCTCACAAACTGACAAGGAGGCTATAAATTTTGCAAATACTTGAGCCTAAAACCACCCAATCCTGTGAAGTGGCATCAACTGATTGGGATCAGTTCAACGTCCAATCCCAATGGATTGGACGTCTAGCTCCGTCAATGGTAGCCAATGAGATGTCTAATTCTGTCAATGGCATGCAACCTAGTTATTCACTAAGTGGAAGTCGAGGGCAAAGGACATCGACTGTCCCAAAGGCAATGATCCACTTTCACTTTAAAAGCTTTGAAAATAAGTGTTTAATTACAACAAATAATGTCTTTCTTCTGCTTTTGACATCTAAGGACAGTAACGATAATAATTGCTCCTCAATTAAATGGCGGAATGTATACTTCTCCAGCTAATCAAAAGCGGCCATACGTCAAGGGAATAGCCGCTTTGTTCAATTAAACAGCTATTAATCAGTATATTGGTTAATAAGCTTAGATGAGAACATTATTTCAGAACAGTACAGGGATACTTTTGACTTACTAGTGGAGCCATTTGATTTGATTTATTTGTTGTGTCAACTTATCTAATCACTATAACGGAACTATCACTCCTTTATTTATTGAAAAGGAAATTATGAAGACATTTGAGATGGAAAAATAAGAAATTTTTGTATCAGGGCTGGAACAAATGAAATATAGTTTTCGTGTATTGAATGGAGTTTATCACTTGAAGATGCCCAACCGAATTGAAGTGGGAGAGTGGCAGCAATTCAGTTACTTGAAATGGATTGGACGTCGATGGCTATTAATGGCGCCCGATGAGTCAATTTAAAGGCGTTCAAGCATAAAGTCAGTCCTATATCGCGAGTGTTCTAAACAAAGTGTCCAGTGACTGTCGCGAATTATAGCGAAACAGTTTGCAGGTCATCCATCTGTTGCATCTTTTACTATCTGAATTAGAAGCGCCTCATGCGGGTCATGCGGCTATAAAACACAATGTCAGACAGACAATGCCCCTGTTTATTTAGCTACAGATGGCTAACGTAGTGAGGACTTGAAGCGGCGTGACTGTTCGGCACGATGAAACCATTTGAGTCACGGTGAAAACGCCAATGCCAGGCGAACCTAATCACAATGTAGCGCTTCCGTCAGCCAAGATACACAACGTAGCAGATGGAATATGCAACACTGATACAAATCAGGCCGACCTCAGACAGAAAACACACACATGGGTGGGGAACATTGCATTGCCACGTCAATGGCGTGGACCCTAACGGTCAATTCTTTCCGCCGACCTCGAGAAGCTGACCCTTGGCCTGCGACTGAGTCAAGATCGGGGGGAGTTCTCGTCTACAGGCCCTACCGGAAAATATATTACTGGTACAGGTCACACTCAGCTCCACTACAAAGAGTGCTAAAAATAGAGCAAGAATTGCACACATACATCAGACGTCTGATTAATTCCGCTTGTTCCACAGAAGTAGACTAGCTTAGTCTGTCGCTACTGGCCAAAGTCGTGAAAACACATCCTTTTGGACAACTTTAGAGGCCCACAGAGTCTTTTTTTATGGCCATCGTAACTGCCGCTGGCCACCTCAGTTGCCATCATAAATGCCGGAGTATTCGCGCGCGTCTACGGGCGCCGTCCCAGCCCTGTGATCACTAACTGCTCTCAATTACGGTATTGTGCGCCGTTCCTCTCGGCTCGGGGTTAAACTCTTCGGCGAGACCCCTTTGAAGTATTCATCCCTTTATCTGGAGCCGGAGCCAAGAATTTGGGGGAAGGACAATGGAAAACGAAACCTAGAGGGAAGCTTACGGCAATTATCAAGCCGGGCCACGAGGAGGAAGTCGGCTCATGCGGGCCCGGCAAGGAAAAGCTAGCAGATAAAGGGAAGGGGGCTGAGTCAGTCCATGTAGCACAAGGGGTGGAGTCGGAAGGCTCTGTTTCAAGTTTGTTTGGTGTGTACACACCCGGGGCCACAGGCGACCGCCGCCAGAGGAAATGGAGGCCAGCGCTTCAAAGTAGGTGACAACAGTTGGGGGGGACAATGGCTACTGATGGCTACCAAAAGCCGAACGGGGGTCAACACACCGGATGAGTGAGGGGGTAAAGCTTTGCTTCCGCTCTGTGATACAGTTCATCTGGTCAGGGTTACAAGCTTGGAATCCTCTCCGCTTCCAAATCCAGTGCACGGTCGGTGTAAGATCGATTTTCTAAGGATTGGAGGTGAGACGTTTGCTATTGCATGGCACTGCTTGCTGAAGGATCCCAAGGCATGTTTACAGTAGATCAACCAGTCACAAGCACCACTACAGAAAGTCCTTGAGCTACGATGGAATACACTGGAGGCATAACCGAAATCTCTGCATAATTCAGAAGTTTTGACTGTAACTTAGGTCAAAATAATATACAATAAAAGATAAAAAATAAGATGCTGTACTATTGCTGAGATGTGGATGGCCAGTTAGGGTTTACACATCAACTTAACACATCAACATTGCAACTTGAATCATACATGAAACTTATTTCTTTCCATATTCTCCTTATTTTAAGTTACACGGATCAGAGATCTTTGACTTTGACTATGTTTCTAGGGACTTAATGGCGGTCCTAAGTCGAGAACTCCCTGTATATAAAACACTGTCTTTGGAATGTATAAGAAAGCCAACACAGACACGAAAAGAAAATTTAAATACCAAAGAGAAAGACCATAGACTCGAAACCGTACCACAAACACACGAGCCAGAACTTTCTAACCACTCGTCTACAGCGCTGCCCTTACATGTGGTTTCCAGAACCATACAGCAATTGAAAAAACCCATTTTTTTGCTCTATTTGTCCACATATTTTGGGCCCATCACCTTACTGATCAGGTGAATTTTTTTTTTTAGCCTGATCAATGAAATCTTTGTCATGTACCACAAAACATGTCATCTGCATTCACAGTAAGACTGCCCTTAAGCTGAAAGGAGCAGTGGGTGGCAACAGGGTAACATCTAAGGACCAAACCCAGATCTTGTGTCAGCACCTTGGCTTTAAATTGACGCATGCAGTGGTGAAAACCCACAAAAGGCGTGACTACATGCAAATTCCACACAGAAAGGTCCCTAAAGTTGTTCTTGCAAATTCAAATCCTGTTGCAGGATCAATCTGACGGTTGTCTACCCCGCAACTTTTATGATAGTCTTGCCGTTTGGTTTGAAGTTGAACAGATCCTGTCTTTGGGAGACAGGATCAAAAGCAGGAGCTTACTGACCAGGCGGGGAAAGCAAGTGTTGCTAACGGGTTGACACGCAATTAATCATCCATGTGCAAAGCTACAACAGCTGCGAATTCCGTCTCAAAGACACAAATCAGATCGCGATTATCGTACCGACGATGCAATTTATGGGCAAGGCAGCTATTGTCTAAAGGGAATGTCGCTCCATCAATAAGGTACTGATGCAGTACTATCAGTCTTATGTCTATTTATAAGTTCAGGTTCTTCGTTTCAGAATCAAATGTCTTTTACCTTGTAGAGGAATCAAAACATCCATTTGCATAGTTTGTGTTCTCAAGTTTGCAAAATCCCTGTCTTGATACTACGAAGGAGGGGTGGCATGCATGGGGTCTTCCCTGCTACTCTTCATTATATAGTGCAATACAAAACTAATTTAGATATGTTCAAGACTCTAAGGTGGCATTCAGACTGCAGAAATATGTCCTTCCAGTAAAGTTTCCTCCTCAAATTCAATTTTTTATATTATATTTCATATCAGATATGAAAGTACACCTCTCCTACTTGGATTTGATCATATAAAAATCAGAATTTCTGTGTTTCTTGACCATTCATACCACAAAAAACCAAATCTCTCACCATCTGGACGGGCTAAAAATTTGAAGGTCTAAATCAAGGGTCTCCAAAGCGGTCAACAACAGCCACTGTGAGTTGTGATCTTTGTTCCAACCGATCCTGCACAGACATTTTAAGCAATTATGCTTCTGGTAAAACAAGCAGCACATGAATGCAATCAAGTAATTACACTTAGGAGGACACAAGATTGGTGAAAATGCGTAGTCCTGTTTGGTTACAATAAAAGCTGCATCCACTGTGGGCTTTTTTGGAATAGCTTGGGAGATACCAGCTCCAAATCATCCTAAAATTGAGAATATCTGAGGAGCTTTTCAGTGATTCTGGTTTTTGGAAATATGCAAATGTTTAACCAAGGCAACTGAAACATTTCAAATTCAATTAACAAGGTGAAATGGCAATAGGCAGGTGATCAGTTCAAGGTATTGTCCTCAAAGTCAACTATGATTCCAAACGCGGATGGCAAGTCTACAAAATGAAGGGATGAATAAAAAGCCTAAAGTGTGAACGCTGAGAATGTGAGAGTTGGATGGGAAAGAAAGAGAAGACATATTGTTGTCAAAGGCATGCTGGGAACTGAGGAGGACAATTAAGAGCGCAGTTAAGACCGACTTTGAAGTCGGGCATGGTGCGTAATACCCTTATAAAGTTAAGGGATGGCAACAATCCGGCAGTTTGTGACGAGGGGAGGAGGGGGGGGGGCATAGGGGATTGTTTAGAAAAAGGAGCTTAAAAGGGTTCACTTTAAGGGGAATAAAGTTGCATCATTTGAGGCGCCAATTGAGCCCAGAACCGTGTGTGTTTCTTGTGTCGAAATAGATAAAAGTACGCGTGGGAGTCGTCACCCACCTGCGCGGTTTGATGGCGGGATGAGTGTGTGCAAGATGGACGTGGGAAAGGGATGTGTCAGAGGCATCTACAGGGAGTGGGATGGCCAGGAAGAATGAGACATGAAAGGTTGTGAAGGAAGGCAGAGAAGAAACACAAAATGGAGGAGGGTGGGTACAAGCTGAAGGTTATTTATGCCCCTCCCTTGTTTTAATCCCATTTTGTGCTTGACTTTTAAGTCTTGCAATGTATAGAAACAATGTCGGATGCACCGTCTAATCCCGTTTGGGCCATGAAGCTGGCTCTACTCTGACAGTAATGACTTTCATTTCCTCTTCTTCTGGCAATCCGGCACTTGGCGGGCCGGACATCGCTTTGTCCCTCCGCGCTTGATGGGACAGCCGTCCTTTTCCCCCAATTGGTCTTCACCTCTGACCCCGGACTCCCTCACTCATCCTTAATCCATCACTTGAATCCGTTGGCTTCCTACTCCTTGCCTCTGGTGAGCTGATTAACTCGCTCGCCACATTCGATGTCTTAACTCCGCCCCCTCCCAACAACGCTGCAGTATTTTTTTCATTTCAGACTTCCAGATGTAAGGAAACGCAACTTTCTGATGGATGCTTTGAGTAAAATTGCAGTCACCCCCAAACATTTTGGGTACATTTATGGGGCTGGTCGCCAGCATATTAACGAAAGACCAACTTGGATTGATTAATATAAGTGGCAAGACTACCCCATTGTCTGAAAATACTATGAATAAAATAATTGAAACTTGTACTGCATATATAATGCTGCTACAAGTCTTACTAACACATGACCCTTGTGAAGATAAATGGGAAAGAAAATGAACAAATGAATTACTACTATTACAATCAATAGTAAAACTATGTTACCAATAGTGTTGAAATGCAGTATAATTCTAGTGAGTACTATTGCTAAAATGAATTACACCAATACTTCATTCAAATGCTACTCCAACAACAACAAGAATCAAATAAATATGACTACTACTACCACCAATAAAATATAATACTCTGCTAAAGTAATGACACTTCTACAAAATCATTCAATAATCATATTAATAATCCTGAAAAATACTGGCAAGTGACTTTTAAGGGCTCAGAAGAAAAAGGAGATCCTATTGTTAGTATTATAACAAAAAATGATTTTTTTAATCACTAAAATTATATCTGAACCTCAGTGTATTACAAATATGTTAAAAATATCACTAAAATTAAGAAAATGCATGCTATCGAGGCCCTGAAATAGATTAATGGTGACTTCCCAACTTGTCCATTTTAACATAAACCATTACAACACTGTGTACTGCAACAAAAACGCCTTCAAACTCTGCAAAAAATTGTCCAACTAGCCTAATAATGAGAGAGCTAGCAATCATTATAATAATAGAATACAACAAGTTGCAATCCCAAAACAAAAGTCTATGTTGTTGATCACATTGTCCGCCATACTATTGCGAGCACAATTACTCAGACGCAACCTGCTGCGTCTTCCCAGCTGAGGCAACATCGCTTCCAAAGCCGCTTTCAAAACACACAGCTGCATATCCTTTTCACTGTTGGAGTGACGGCCTGGCCAAGTAGGGGAGGGAGGGAGGGAGGGAAAGAAGAAAAGAAAGAATGGCGTTCCATAAATACCACAGCCACAAAAGCTTGCACAAAGAAGTTGACGCAGTAAAACAGCGCAAGTGAAACGCATCCGCGTCGTGTGGCTTTATTTACACTAAAAGCTTACTGCGTTAATGTTGTCATTCGGGTACTGGTGTCGGATGCCATTGACACAAAAAAATAAAAGAAAATGCTGACCTTGAGTCGTCCTTTTTTTATAGTCTCACTTATCTCGGCCTCTTGTCCTCAAACAAACTGTCGCAGGAACATAAGAAGACTGATAACAAAAAATAAATAAAAACCTGCTTTGAAGAAGAAAAAAAGGCATTGACTGACTGAATCATCTCCATTTTGGATTAATAACATGCCATAAAGCAATTTCACGTGGTGACCTCGCCCTGTAAAACAGATACTTAAGTGTCAGCGGGTGTTTTTTTTTTTTTATCCTTTTGCTGGCTGGCCAACGATGGCGTGCATATTTTGTTGAGAGACAGTCAATTAGCCGTATTAAAACCCGAGTTGGGCGTGAGCGTAAGAAAATGAAAGATGCACTCATTAGAGAGCAATCAGTCGCTGTGGCGACTATCATTCTATTAAAAACAAAAACTCTTTGTTGTTTTATTTTGCATTGTAACTTAAATGCAAGGGAGTATCAAACAATTATTTAAGAAGGCCTTTTGTTCATGTTATTATTATTATTATTATTATTTTAGAAAGGGTGTAGCTGCTAGACGTGAATACTTTTTACACTCGTTGACAGACGTCCAATCCGTTTGGCACTGAATGAACGAATGTCCCAATTTACAACAGATTGGGCGTCTACTAGAGATAAACTGTTAGTCAATATTAAATGATAATAAGCCTGTGTGATCTCAATCTTCTAAAAAAGTAAAAAATAAGCTAAGATTGCTGTTACTCAGATGACATTCCTTTTTTTTTTTGGTTTTGCTCTCATCACTCACTTCGCACAGACAGCGGCCATCACATAAATAAAGGTTGGTGTCAGGTTTCAAGCGCAAACAGTAGAACAGGTCTGGCACACGCACATGTGGAGGGGTGCTTTCGGCATTATGTTCTTTGAAATGGACGTTTTACAAGACCAAAAGTATGGTGGGAATGTATGGAAGGTAATGCTCAGCCGGTTGTATAAGATGCCAATAGAAAAAAAAAAGGCTACCGTCAAATTTCTTTCAAAGATCTCCAGCTTGACCTCTAGTTGAGTATTTGAAGGAAATTAAAATACAAGGACATAATTGTAAATAAAAAGAAAAATGGTTTATAAGACATAAACATGGCACTTCTCAGAATATAAGGTTTAAAATTGATGCTAATATACAAGTATATACATGCAATGAACACTAAGTAAACTTCAAAAAGGTAACAGGATCCAAAATAGGGTTGTATCAAAAATAGTAATTAAATGCACATTGAAATAAAAATAAAAATGCACAAAAGAAAACAGAATTATGAATAGAATTGGAAGAAAAAGACTGCAGTATAAAATGTGGAGAAATTCTCAAAGGAAAAAGGGAAATAACAAAAACAGGTAAGAATGTACTTGACATTATATATGAATGTCATATTTTTACGGCGTGTTAATAGGATCTCTTAGATTTATGCTTTAAGTGATAGGTTTTACGATCTTGCAAAACGAGTCACATTTATCTTTTGCACAAAAACGGGTATCTTATTTTAACTTAGCGTAGTAGCAGCCAAATTGTAATCATTAAAATCTGAAATTGAAAACATTAACATGATCAAATGTAAAAATCACATTCAAACATGGACTATAGCATGCAATTTGCCATATTGAAAAGCAAAATGATACCAATAAATATGTCAAATAGAGCAAGGATGAGTGCTCACGTCTGATTGGTCATCCTGGCATCCCTTGGGTTGGGATCCTGCACAGTAGGCTACCTGAAAAGAACAATTGTCGTCAAGGAGATGGATATAAACTGCTTTAATGTGACTCGATTTTTTTGCGGGTATGATTGACATCTAATTTAGTGAAAGGACTTACCTTTGATTACGTCATCGCTTTCAACTATGCAGAGGCAAACTATGACAAAAGTCCTTTTTATTTTACAGTTTCAAAAGTTTTAGATCTATGTGAGTATTGATCATTTATTTTGAATACTTTTGGACAGTATCCTATCATTTAATGTGATAGAGAGACTTTAAACGATGTTTTAAGCTCATTTTAAAAGTCTTAAATGTCATTTCAAATGAATTCAATGGCCCTGAAATATGTCAAATGTAGCTTCAATTACTTCTAACCTGTTCTCACGACATGCATCCAAATCTTCCTGCAGGAAGTGGGCCCTCCTCTGAAGGAAGTTGACCTGCAACATGAATCCACATTTAGGGAAGAACGTTGAGTTGATAGGAAGGCCTGAGATGGGTTGTGCTTTTGGTAGGAAAAAAAAAGGGGGGTCGGGGTCGGTCACTTAAGTAGGCTCGCTGGATGAAAGGCTCGCTTGTTGAGTCCTGAGGGGTCAGGACACAAGGGTAAGGGTCAGGAGATTAGGGCGCTGAGGTTAAGGCACACGGGGAGCGCCAGGAAGATTATCGGGGCGGTTCGCCAAGGTTAGGACGCAACATGCGGCCGGACTGTGCCAGCCTTTTGTTTGCCTACAAAGCGGGGGTTTATTTATGAAGTGTCTGGCTTAAGTGAAAATAAACGCCATCTACGTTTACACGTCGGCACGGCAGAATGGAGATTGTTCCTACTCCTGCTCAGGGGAACATTCCTTTCCAAGAAGAGGCCGAGGGGGCATCAGGGAAGAAATCCAAGTGCTACTTTTGGCAATCCATCAGAGATTAACTGGAAGTCCGACGCAGACTTGGAAATGTCGTTCACTTTTTTTTTCCATTTGCAGTGGGAAGCAGAGCTAGATAGTGAAAATCTGCAAATCATTGTTGCATCTTGAAAATGGAGATGGAATACTTCAGTATATGAAATGGGATGAATAAAAAATACAAAATAGAGACATTTGAAATGGAAAAACACAGTGAAAAATGAGTACATGTGTAAGTAAAATAATAAAAACATAAAGAACAATGTCAAATAGAGTAAATCAAATATGTATTTAAGATAACCTTTAAAATGAAAGAAGGATGCATTTATTATTAATACATTCTTCCTTATTGTTACATTTTCTGAAAAATCTTTATATAATTCAATAGAAACTTCTCTATCAAATGTATGTAACCAGAATATTCCTTCATAATATAGATAACAGAACTTAAAACTGTTTTAGTGCAGGATATTGTATGAATAAAAAATACTAAATAGAGAAAGTTAAACAGAAAAATTAAGCAAAAATGAATTGGAAAGCCATTCAAATACTCCTTAAAGGAAATATTGACAGCGACATGAACTCATGGTAAAGATGACTTTGACACACCTGGTCTTAATGGCAGTCAAAGAGTTAAAAACGCACCTAAAACGATTCCCCACAGCAAAAAAAAAAAAAAAAAAAAAAAAGGCCAGGTTCACTCATTATTATGTAAACTTTCCCAACTTGAAAGAGTTATATAGCAATTTAAGGGAGCTGCGTGAACACGCCGCCGTCCTTTTCATGTCAAATTCCGCGCATGTTCAAAAAAGAAGTGATTGTCTGCCAGCCCGCCGCAGATATGCAAAGCATTCTGCCAGCTGCATGACACAGCGAATTGTGGGATTGTGTTTTTGGCATATGAAATGCTGATGCCCAAATTGGAAGCATTTACTTGCCTTTGTACATTTTGCCACATTCATTTTTCCATTCCACTGCACAATCCATTATCCATTCTTGAAGCACTTGTTGCAAAGCTAGTAACATCTAGTTTGATATTATAAGTAAATTAAATCATGTTATTTGCTTTTAAGGACTCAGGGGTTAAAATGGTTGCATTATGTGTACATGATTGAGTGAAGGACTTGAGAGTGATCCGAAATCTTAAACTCCAAGTTCTCACCTGAGCTGTAAGTGATGCAATGGTGTCCTCCAGTTCCTGCCTGAGCTCAACAGGAATCAGACCTTTAATCTTCTCCTCGTACTCCTGACGCACTGCGGTGACCTAAAAAGGCAAATCGTGTTAGTGGAATAAACACAGAAATTATGCGGGGACTAGAAAGATCTTCGGGAGAGTGCGTGAGAAGATGCCAGAGATCATATTTACAAAGATGTTTGAGTCGAAGCGATTCCAGTTAGATGGGATTAATCAGTTAAAATAGAATCAAAATAATGATAAAACTAAATCATAATTAAAAAAAGAGCTTGCTTTTATAAAATTCCATCAATTCTCTGAAAATTAATGTGGATTTACCCGCTGAGGTACTATTTAAATATAGAAATACCTTATTTTCCAGACTAAAAGTGGAAGTTTTTATAACCATATGCGACATGTGTATTTTTATTACTCTGTCTGCCAACAGATTGGTATTAAATGTATTTTTTTTTAGGATTTTTTTCAATGAATGCCTGACATTGACTTCCAATCCATTTAAAATAAGACTCCTAAGAGGCAAATATGCATGTTTCAGTTTCATTGAATGGCAATCATTTGCTGTTATCCCCTCCCAGTTTAAATGGATTGGACGTCTATCAAAGTCAATGGCAGATAACATGTAAAGTTGACACAACAAATTACACTCATAAGTCAACACACCACTGAACATAAAACACGAGCTTCTAGCAACTCGGGGCAGTTTTTTTTTCTGGGCCAGGCAACAACACACACATACACATACATACACACACCAGGCATTCCCACTCTATTCTTAGCTCCGACTTCCCTCACTAGTAAGCGCCCCTTTACATCCCAACAGGGGGTAAAACTCAACCCGAGCCAAAATAACACGACCCCCCCTACTGGCTGCGTACGTAAAGCATCTGCAAACTCTGACTTGGAGCGTCTGCATGACACTACGCATGGATGCGGCGGCGGCGGCGACGTCGGCGGCGAGTTCGCTCAACGCGACTCCGCCGGGGGAGGAACTGGAGGAAGTCTGTCTGGGGCTAAATTACACGCCGACCAAACCCCGGTCCGATTATAGAAGCTGAGAACGGCTGGAAAACCGACAAACACACATGAATGGAAAGCTCGGCGTGCTTGGCATATAGCGGCGAAGCCAGCAAACACAGGCTCGGAGTTATAAAAGCATCTGCGGCAGGAATCCAGTTGCAGTGTCAGTAATTCTTTGCAATTAAGAGCACGAGTTTGACGATTGACGTGAATGGACACAGCCAAATTCCTTCAGTGTGCGGCATGGCGCGGTGGCACCCTACTTTTGTTACAAAACCAAAAATACTTGTCAAAAAATACACTTCCCCCTTGATTTGTCCTGACTATTGTGTGTGGTCGTCATGTTTGAGACGGCTAAAAATATACCTTTCAACAAGTCGGGCCTTTTTCTAGTGAAGAGCGTATGAATGAAAGATTGATTTTCCCAAAATAATTTTCCTGTTGTGGATTTCACTGATTGTTCTAGCGTGGGCTAATTAATCTTTGCCGGTACAATACGAAGGAATTGGGAGACACTTCAAAGCGGACCCTCAGTCGAAAAACGATTCTGATTGGAGCGGCTCAAGTCGTTGTTTTTTTCCACTGCAATCTGCAGCCACCGTTTTTTTTAGGAAGCGGCTGGTTAAAAAGGACATAAACCGCAGCAGTTGGAAGACATTTATGACAGTAAATGGATTTACTTCTTGGCATGTTGACTATGGAGGCTAACACTGAGAGTGTCCATTGTGGGATAAAAAGATAATATAGTCTACACACCCTTGTACGAAAGAATAGTGTTTGTGGGTTGAAAATGAGAGTGAGACAATCCTTCAGTGCTCAGTTCAGAATTTAAGGAATTTAAGAAAAAAATGACAAGAGCTACATTATGAATGACAATGTGAAAGATGATTCTTAGCGAGACCATTATGGGCACACAACGCATTCGATATCCGATGCGTGAGGGTAGGCAGAACAATTTGAGATAGTGCATACATTGGATTGGCTAATATAGGGGGATTTAAAAAGGCCTGAAAATGGTTATTTTGCCTGGGAAATATTGACTTTGCTTGCAATTTTCTCTATTATTAGGTTTGGGAAAATTGGAAATGCTGTGGCTTTTGACAACAAGATTCTTTCCACTGAGATGCACTTGATCAAGATTAGTGAATTGAGAATTATTTAAGACCGAGCAGGATTTCCAGTGATGATTTAAAGGATGTTCACGATAAGATCCTAAAATCCCAACAATACCTGATAAGTGAATTGGCTGCCATTAACTGCAATAGACAGTTTTTAATGGCACTGACAAAACACGAAAACCATTTATGTGGCGCCTCTTAGATTGAAAAAAAAAAACTTTTCCGCGAAACACAACAAATAATAGCTCCACTGAATTTTCTTTCTTTGTGAGTCATAATGATAATCACAGCAAGAATTTTTTACAAATAATATGTGTAGCTCATCTTGTCATCAAATGTTCCTCAGGCAATCGGTCAAAAACAAAGACATCCAATACATGATCAGTTAAATGTTTTCACCATATAGTAATTAATATGATTCATCTTCTTAACAACAAGTCACGATAACCACCACCTGCCAACATTTAAACGTCGAAAAGAATTATTCACGACAGATTAATTTTTTTTGTCACCATCTTCCAGGATTAAAACCCCAAAACATGACCGAAAATGTACGAATCCAAACGGAAAAGTCACGATAAGGAATTGCAAAAACGCCCAAAAAGTCGAATATTTCATTTCCGATCAACCGCGCAATTCCGATTGTTTTGAAGAATGCCTCGTGGAGCGTCAGTCATTTCCCCCACTCAATCATCTAAATGATCTAAATATAGTCCTCAGATGGTGTTGCCCCATTGTTACTGTCACGCAACATTTTTTTTTGACAGGTGCCAGCAAAAAAAAAAAAACGATCTCCCAACACTTTCAACACTCAAGTGAAGTTCGTCACGTCGACGGGAAGGGTTGACGTATGCTAATGACGGCGTGTGGAAGTCGTTGCCAGGAAGGCATTTTTTTTTTTGCGACGGGGCTGACATAAAAACTTAGTCACGAAGAAGGCGGCACATCAAAAAAGACACCGCTCTCAAATTCTGCACCTCCGCATTTATGAGTGAGTTCACCGAGCTACCATTTGAATGACGTTAAGCTGAAAGAAGTCATTTTGGGGGAACAGAAGAACATTAAAAGGGGCTTCGTATTTGACTGAAAATGTGGGAACCAACCATGCTTAAATGAGAACTATTGTACGTTTGAATAGTGAGGGGTGACATCACGACAGATGTGATGAGAGATATTTGGCCCACCATAATGTAAGACAACAGATTAAATACTAAATATTGCTGGAAACAAAAAATAAATAAATAAATATATATATATATGATTGCATCATCGGTTTCAACTATGCAGAGGCAAACTGCAAAAAAATATTTTTATGGCACAATTTCGATAGCTATAGATCTGTAAGTCTCGATAATTTATTTTCAAATACTGTTTGACAAGATCCTATCATTTCATTAGTGTGTAAAACGTACGATATTTTCTCCACTATATAATCCGATGCACCTTACTTACCAATACTACCGCTACGACTACTTCAGCTTCATCTAGTGGATGTACACAAACCCATACTACTACCATCACCACTACTCCTGCGTATTATAACCGGGGCACCTTACATGTTAAACAAATTTTAAGAATATACAATACAGTAATAGCAGGACTTTAATTGATTATAGTTTTGCCTTTAAAAATGTTTCTACTGACAACATAGTGTTGATGACCTCTACTAGCCTCAGAAACGTCCTCAAATCTTTCAGAATTCAACGTCCTATTTTCAATACCTGAGCATTCACATTGTCATTGTGATTGACTTAAAACATAACAACAAATAATAACAATAAAATGTGGTGAAAAGTTCAGCCCTGTCTACTCATCATTCTTCCAAACTCATAAAATAGGTTTCTTTGCGGCTGTCTCCGACCCCTCGGTGCGCATTTTTGACGAGCGGACAAGAGAGGTGTGTGACGAGTGTGTGAAGTGTGTACAAGGGTCAGTGGGCAGATCAGAGCGGGGGGTGTCGGGGTACGTCACAGAATGAATGCCTTGGGTGTACAAAGAAAAGCCTCCTGTGCGAATCTAGTCATTAGTGCTTTCTTCTCAGTGTGTGTCAAGGTCAAAACACAGCCTGATTACAGGGCATTCTGACGAGCCACGGGGAGTGTGTGTGTGTGTGTGTGTGTGTGTGTGTGTGTGTGTGTGAGCACACAGGCTTCCCTCTAAACACAGGCGGCGGTGGCATTCCTTGCCCTAGGCGCTGCCTCTTGAAGCCAAATCTTTTAAGAATTTCAGAAATGTGCGAGGGGGTAAATGTTTGGCTGGGAGTTGGAGAATCACCGTCCAGTCAGAAAAAGGATTGGAGGTGTCTTGTGTAACATTCCGGGAAAGGATTTAAACAAAAAAAAACAACAACAACTGGGTATGTTAAATACAAATATGAAGATGTGAACAGGCTCAGTGGGGCGGCGAGTTGTGTAGAAAATTACCTTCTCTTCGCTTTCCAGTTCTTTGCTGAGAAGCGTCTTCTCAGAGCTTCGCAACTGCCTCTGTAGACTTTCCACCTTCTCCTGTAGAGCCTGAGGGGAGGCACAAGACAGTCAGCGTTGTCGGCGGGCTGACGGAACGTCGACCCGAGATGCGTGTGTGCGCTGGAACTGATGTAGGATGAGGCTATATTTGATCATGAAAGGCATAGAAGTAGAATATGAATGAGGCGGCCTGTTGAAACTAGGACAAATATACAATCCCCCATTAAGTTGGAAAATACATTTACAATGTGCTTTCACAAAGATTTACAAAACATTCATCTATTATTTATGCCGCTTATCCTCACAAGAGTCACAGGGGTGCTGGAGTGTATCCTGATTAACTGCAGGCAGTATAATGGGCACACCCAAAGATGACAAAAGGACACAAAAAACATTTAAGCACAGCCTCACATTATATAGGATAAAACATATTATACAAATAATAACTAAGAAAACTTCAATTCAAACTGGAGCTGCATTAAAATGTTTAAAGTATGGAAAATATACAATGAACAAAACATGATATTGACATTTTTCACTTTTTTAAATGTAAAAGTGTACTTGAATTAAGTATTAAGAGCAACCAAAAAGGAGATTTAGGTCTCCTCCATGTTTCTAACTGCAATATTAGTTTGAAAATATGATTCAAAACTTGAGATTTGGGACATTTGTCCTTTCTTTTAAGCAATATAATTTACAATATTTAAAATATGTACAGATTTCATTTGCAGTAAGATTATAGAAGATTGAAACCTTTGTGGTAAGAAAGCTGTTTTCATTGTGCTGGGTGTGTACTAAAAGTCATTCTTGCTATTGTCATTGCCACTGTTGTTGTATAAACAAGGATGAAAGGCCATTTCATTGCCAGTTCTTGTTACCATGCAGGTAAATAACATTGATGCAGGAATAGGAAATACAAAAATGCGATTGAAATTTACTTTCAACACAGTAGAATGCCTTCAATAAAATGTCTTGCGCACTAATTAAAGTCAAAGAAAATCCCAAACAAAGAAAGTGATCAAACTCAATTGCTGCTTGTGTGTTGACGGGTAATAATTATGTCATGACCATAATTACAGCAAAGCTGACCTCATTAAACTGCTTTTAAAAGGCGAGGGCGGAGAATTTCTCACTCCAGGCATTTGAAAACTTTTCGAGGCATTCAGAAACCCATCACTAATGGAATTGATATATATATATATTCCAATTTAGAATCAATAAGAACAACAAAAACAACAACAAAAAGGCGTGGTATCATGTCACATTTGTACCCACAATAAAGTTATTTCCATTTCCCAAATGGACGCCAGCTTTCTATCCTTTTGCTGCTTTGAGATTCTGACAAGAAAAGAAGAGAAAAAGGAATGCGGGCTAGAGGAAAGAAAGTCATTAATACATTGTGTGTGTGTGTGTGTGTGTGTGTGTGTGAATGGAAAGAATGGTGCAGTTTGTGCGTGAAACACAGAACCAGATGTTTGGAGTGCACATGTGGACACTTCATCTTTGATTATTCGGCATGAAAAGCAGAGAGTGAAAGGTGCACATGTGCAGTACACACGCGCACACGTAACAAGCGTGTGAGGGGCGAGCAGGGCGGGGCAACAAAACCCATTCCTCGCCATCAATAACTTCTAGGTCTCCCCCCACTGGAGTTGAGTGAGCAGGGCAGGTGTGTGAGTTCATTTTCTTGTGCTTCAGGTGAGAGGCATGACCACTTCGTGCTCAAGCCACCGCGCTGACATAAATTTCATATTAATAGGTGTTTTGGGCTTCGGGGGGTCAGGATGGAACTTGTGAGGGTGAGGATTGACTTTCAAGTTGTTTGGATTTCACAAATGAAATGTTAAGTATTCAAAAATGTCCAAACTATTAAATGCAATTCTATTTTGGAAATTCGATTTTTTTTTAATACATATATTGGCGGTACTTGTGGATTCTATTCAGGTGTAATGTCTATGTTTTTTATTTTTTGTTCTTATGCCGACTTGAAGTACAAAAAGATGGCCAATCTCAAAACATTGTGATATACTTCAATACTACATTTGAGACATTTTAATTTCTTTACAGGGTTGTCCAAAAGTCACATATCACTACACTTTTAATTTGTCTCAGGTCTCTTTCCTACACCAGATTAAAATTCATATAAACCAAGATATGTTTTGCAAAACAGGATCTGATATTGACAAAACACTGCACTCCGTTTCTGGAAAAAGCCAAGAAAAGCGCAACGGGAGCGTCAATAAAAGTTCAATTCAGGCAACAATTTTAAATTATAACCCTGTCAGATTGTTGTTGCTTGAAGTCTTTGGGAAAACTGGATTGCCTAAAATTAATCTTCAATCATTCATTTAATTGTTGGTGTTGGAGCAGAGAAAAATACTTAAAATACTGAATTACAAACACCCAAAGTACCCAACTTCTATATGAAAAACAAATCACATTGTTTCTTACACAGTACTTCAACTACTACCCTGAATTGGTAGCCACTCTAATATTTGACAATACTAACCAAAGAAGAATGGAATCAAACATAAAAGCATTTCAAGATGATCATGTTTGTCTCCAAGTCATCTGGCAACCCAGTAAAAAATGTTCAAATTTCCTATAAACATTTTCTGAACACTTCTTAAATGATGTACGATCAGTACCTAAAGTAAAGTAAAATAACTCATGTCATCAAGTTAACAATGAGGCAAGGCAGCAGAAAACCCCCTTGTTTCACCAGTTTAACAACCTTCACGTGCCAGTTACATTGGTGGCAATACCGCATTGTCAAACTGATAAAACTCACCACATCAAACGACGCTGGCTTAAGAGTGTCGTTTTTTTTCATATCACATCAACTGAGGAGGTAATTAACATCTTGTAAACATCGGTGGCGCCGACACAGACTATTACTGTGAATCCTGCCAATGTTTTTTTCTCGTTGGTCAATGCTTCTGTTGAACTTCACTGAGTTTCACAGAGAAAAAAACATCTTACCAATTTGCAAACTGAAATTCTTGAATCAGATCATAGACAGCGGCAACTTCAAGGCATGTTTTTGCATGTCATTAAATGTTATAAGGTGGTTTACCGCTTGCTAGCGTCCAAAGTAATTGTTAAAGTGGATGGTTCCCAAAAAGCGACTTTACTGTAATTGAAGGCGAAAAACAGGATTGATGAGTTTCTAATTCACAGGTAAATGTTTTATCTTGTTTTAACACATGCCTGTTAAAAAAAGGCAATACAGTTATTTAACTTTACTTTGAGAGAAAGATAGTTTGCATACTTGAAGATGAATACCACTACCACACTAGTGGGTGTGTTCAAAAATGTATTCCGCAGAAGTTCAAACGCAATCATAATTAAACCTTTATCTTTCACGAGTAAGTAGGCCACCTGTATTCTAAAAGTAATGTATAACTACATCATATCTTAAGCACCTTTGGACAATGTGAGCATGAACAGCCAATATATGAACTACAGCTACAAGTGGATGTCAAGATTGATTCAGATTTAGGGGAGGTTTGATGGGAAAATATATGGTCAAGATAGTTGGTTGTGAAAAAGATGAGGATTTTGGTAATCAGGGTTAGTAATCAGTTTCTAAACAACAACATGACAGAAATGTGCGTGATCACAACCAATCTGCAACTTATTTTTGATTTTATTATCTCCCAAGAAAGCTTCTTGGGAGATAATTTATTGTGGCAAACCAGATCACATCTCACAGATGTAGGGAAACACTGAAATAAACAAAAACAAACAATAGAATTGTGATCAAACCGAGATTGTGACTAAGTGTTAAAAAAAAACTAAACGCAAAAGGAACTTTTTGCCATATATCGCCCACTCCTACCCCTAGCCTGGATTAAATGGTATTATACAATTACAATGTGGTCATAGTGAGTCAACCAAAGTCTTCCCAAACAGAGTTATTCAAGGCATCTGGTGAAAATTGCAAAGTCAGATTTTTCCAATATCGTGTATCCATAATGTTTACCCAATTATTCACCAAATTCATTGATAGGATAAAAGAAATTCTGAAAACACCGAATAGTGACAGCCATTCCATGAATATAACCCATGCCGAGTTGGATAAAAACTATGCCACCATCCAGCGGGACCCTAAATGCAACGCCAGGTCCACACTGATCCCGGAAGAGGATAAAGGATTCAGACAATGCAACAACAAATTCCTCCCCCTCGATTGCTACTTCACAATAAAACCCACTTGTGATTCCCGCAAGTGTGACACAGCAAATTTTGCACGTCTTCTGGGAAGCCTGACTTTCTAGTGGGCCTAACTGGTGTCATGTTTTTGTCTCTTTCATGTGGCTGGTGTATTTATGCTCTTCAAAAAACTTGTGAGGGTTGAGGTCATTACAATAATAGGGACTAATCAGGAGTTCAAATCGGTCCCCTGATGAATCATGTAAAGACAGTGGAAATGTTTATCCGTGGAAGCAGACACACATGATAGATAGCATGAAAGCTCACATATCATATTTAATCCAATAAAAGTCAAATAAAAAGATCAGATGTAAACAGTATAGATATTACTACATATGTTGTGTCTGTTCCCATAGCAGCCTATTCCAAAAACGAATAGTACGTATAGACTTTCCAAACGAGAGAACTCTCATCAATGCTTTTTTTTTAAAATGGCCTACGTGAGTGTATGGAGGATTCTGCTTAAGTGCGTCCAGATGCTCCCGGCGATACGGTTTTTCATCTGCCATGCAGGCTGGGATCGTTGCGAAACAGAAGCGGGAGGATCTGATTTACTTCCTCTGAGAAAACTGCAGAGGCTGCTTTTGAATGACTCGTACTTCTGTGCCATTGACGCCAATAGATGTCTAATGCATTATGGGGTCATCATATTTATTGATTATTGACTTAAAAATATCCAAGCACTGCTCTTACAGCTTCTTAAAAGGTAAATATGATTGCATTTCTATTGTATTTGAAGGAATCTAAGAGCAATCTAGAGTGTTCAACCAGCCTGCCATGCAAGTTTTTTTGGGGTGTGGATGGAAACTGGAATACCCAGAGAAAACCCACACAAGCCCGGGGAGAACAACCAAATTTAACACATTAATGTTGAAACCCACCATCAATCTCAGAACTGTGAGGCAGATGCACTAACCACTCACCCACCAGGCCGCCCCATTTAGTCAAATACATGTAAAAAAATCGGATTAGTAGATAGTCTGTGGCAACCCCAAACTGCAGAAATGATTTTAAAAATTAGATCAAAATCCGTTTTAATCCAACTTTAATTAAAAAAATGTCATTAACTATATTTGATTGATGGTCTAAACCAGGAGTTCTCAAAAGAATTCAGAGCCTTTTTTTTTACTTTCAAAGTGGTAAAATAATTAATAAAATGTCATGTATTTTTACTTTTAAATTCTGAGGATTCCCAATGAATAATATTTGAAAATATGAATTGTTTATGGCTCTCTTCGTCTAAAGGTTTCCCAAACCCTGGTCTAAACGGATGAGGTAAGACTGAAGCCTTATTAAAAAGCTCTTTGGCTTTGGAGTATCACTAAAGCTAACACAAGCTCGCAGCCATGTACAGGCTTGCATTCAAATGAAGTCAAATTAACAAAAATCTAAACGATCAAGAGTCCGACCAGCTCAGGTGCGAGTTCTGCGTTTTTCCACACAAACGTACACGACGCCTCGAGTTCTGCCTTTTTCTTGGGTGGTCTCCTCCTCGTGCAGATAAGGCCGGCGAGCCTCCCTCGGGTGAAGTAAAAGCAACAGAGGGCAGGAGCAGAGGAGGAGGGGAAGAGGTAAAGAAAAATGCCAGGGGCTTCTTTAAACTTGGGTGTTTTGTTAGGAGCCGCTTCCAGTGTGGCGGGGGCCTTCTATTTGCAGCACGCTGTCAGAAGTTTCTCCCAAAGTCGGGATTAAAGAGATCCTCTAATGACACCGAGGTTGCAGTGAGGAAAGAAGTGCACTGCCTCCAGCCACAACGCACACATAGACAAAAAAAGGCAAATATGCACAAGAGCAAACACTACACACTTGAGTCGATGTGCGCATGACGGTCGACTGATCTGCTGGTAAATAATAAAGGAGGTGCTAACCTCAAGGAGTGATGGACGGCCAGAGAGAGGAGTGCCGACTCTCTTTTAACTGCACTTTTATCAAAAGGACTGATGGAAAGGTAAAAAAAAATAAATAAAAAATAAAGTAAGCAGGAGAAGGCCAGGTCTCCCTCCTGAGAACTTAGAAGGTGAAAACTTGGTCTGTCTGTCTGACAACCAGAAGATACTTGAGTATATCAGGGATATAGACTGTCATTTTTTTGGCAGTAGTTCTTCTTGCGTATGTTTCTGAGTAAGAGAAGCAGGAAAAAATGTAGCATTTACACTTTACCTTGTATCTATTGTGACGTCACTGATAAAAACAGTTCAAGGACAGCTACGGTAATAAAGCCAATGTTGCCCACCAGGGGAACGTACTGTTCTTTGTCTCTCAACTGCTGTGAGCAACAGTAGAAAGAGAATAGGAAACAAGTGTGAAATATGCACCATATGCCTGTGTGGATATTTGGGTATTGCAGCGTTCAGGTTTGTGTGGAGCTCAAGTTTAACGAAAGCACTGCGGGCAAAAACACTTGGCAAGACTTTAAAAAGTTGATTAAAAAAATTGCAGTGTAGCAATGTTTTTTTGTTTGTTTAAAAAGCGTTATCGTTATTTCCCACATAAAAGTTGACCTGGGATACATTGAATATTTCACTGAACAGGTGGTCTATAGTTTATGGCTTAACGGGAACAAAAACATCTTGTATAAATGACCTTTATGTGAATCGCAGTAAGTCAAAAGTGTTTCAGTTTTGCAGCTCACGCAATTCTTAGATTTCTGACAACAAAGGAAATAATCACAAAAATGACACGCCTTACTAGTGCAAAGTGACTTACACACACGAATGAACAGAACATAAACACTAAAACGTTTGAAACAGGTATAAATTAGCTAAAAATAGTCCTACCACAATCTCTTTACTCACTGTACCTGTCCAATCTGTCATCGTTCTTATCTTTTCCCTGTTTGAGACACACATGAAGCCTGTGTTGCTAAAGAACAAGTCAATTTTATAGACATTTTAAGACCACTTCAATTAAGTGTTAATGCCACGCTCATGCAAATTTCAGAACAAACCTCACAAAACAATACCTCCTACAATGTCAGAAAACTTCTTTGAAACAATACCCGAAAAACACATCTCTGCTCTCTACTGGCTATTATGTAAACCAGGGGTAGGGAACCCTGGTGTAAACAATAAGCAAGTTAATTAGGATGTCAATGGCACTGAAAAATGAGCAACCACAGCCAGTTGTGTTACTTCCTTGTTCCTTTATAATACTTTTTGGATCATTACATACCTGTCAACCTCGGCCAATTGCTCCTCTTATTAATAATTGCATTTCCCCCTATTGCAGGGGCCAAAAGAATGAATATGACTTGGCATAAGACATTGAGCAAAGTCAAAATCATGATCATTTGCAGCCAACCCCTACCAGAGAAAATGGATGTGACGTCTATGGCGTTCACTGTAACATGATCATTCACTACTAGTGGTTTATATTTTAAATGCATATGTCTTTTCAGGCCACTGTCAGTAAAAGTCATCTGACATCAAGTCTCTCTCTTTCCATCAAGCGTCGAGCGGCTTTATGTATCTGTTAGCACTCGCCTGCCTTAATGCTGACGTCGCGTTCGCAACGCTGCACGTCTGGCCGGTGTTGGCGGATTGATGGCTCTTCCGGCCGTGAGTGAGGGCTTCCCGCCCGCGTTTGATCCGCATATCAGACTGAGGGGAAGTAGGAGCGAGAGAGATAACATTCCAGGATGCAAAGAGGGAACGTGGGAAGTGGAAGCACTCACTGGGACCCCGGCTGCCACCGCAGACAACAAAGGGGAATGATTCATTTCAGCATAAGGCTTTCTTCAATCTCTGCTTGACGAGTCACCGTCTTCTTAAAAAAAATGTCATCACTAAAATATGTTTCCACTTCTGTTTCTGATTCTTCAAACAATGTTTGAAGGACACATGTAACATCTGATCATGAGAACTCTAGTTCAGTCGGCTGTCCATACTTTGGCATCTTATCCAAATTGGAAGTAGACAGTTAGAATCTTCTGTCTTCTTTGAAAGAGCAATCAAGTCTTCTTCATTATTATTATTTTTTTGAGAACCCAGTGAAAAGAATCTCAGCAGTTTTCCAACCATATACTCAGTCACCCACAATGCACTGCACCTCCATAATAGACAATAAGAAGGCAGTATTTTTTGTCTATAACAAGCTTGGTTAAAATCAATATCAGCTTTGTTTTCATTAATGATGACAATAAGGCAATATTTTGATGATATAATGGATGCATAACTTTGTTTGCTTCTGTTTAGTGTGCCAGATTCCACTATAGCTTCAAACTACTGTTTTTTAAAGACCAAAACAACACTACTACCTATATGAAATGTCAAAAAAAGTTTAAATATGATAAACATTTCCACTAACACAAAACACACTAATGAATTATAATAATATGGATAATCCTTACAAATTTGCTTCCTAATTCTATCTTACATATGAAGTAAAACTATTCAAATGAGCACAAAATTACTTAAAGGAAAACTTCCTTTTCATACTGTTACCATTAAATTGGGGATTTCCGTGTGTGTATAGTGTAGGAAAATAGTAGGGAAAAGTGCTATAGTTTTTATGATGAACATTTGCTTTATTTTCTGATAACGGAACTTTTGAATCCAAAAGAGTATGTGTAATGGGAAAATGTAATCGCTGGAACTCTACATTTTGATTTTAGCTGTCAAGTTTTCTTGTCATTGGCACAGAATAAGTCAAAACAGAGGCACCATATGTTCGTCTGCAACTTTTTCCCACATTTGGTTGAATGTCTGGTTGGGAATGTGACTTCACAAGGGCATACACACACTATTTTACTCTGCTTCTTTGGGCACCTGTTCTTGATCCACCACTGTCATTTCTTCCACCCAGCAAAGTCATCCTTTCAACTTCCCTCAGAAACTAATGCATACACCACACCGCCACAAGTACACACGAACTACAGCCCACTCGGATCATTTATTTGCGTGCATGGAAAGCCTTCATTACCGACAACTCCAACATGGTGGCTAAACACTACAAGAACAGTCACCCTCAGAGAAAAGACCAACGGTCATTCTCGCATTATTTAAGCTATCACTTCACTGGAAACATTGAAGAAAGGATAAGACCTTGTTTTTGATCAAAAAGATGCGTACTTAAAAAAACACCATATACAAAGTCTACATGTGGGTGCGTGCAAGGGAATGCTACGCGACTCCGACTGAGACGAGGACACTAACTCAAAGCTATGTTTGCTCTAAGAGCGTGTGGATGGAGAAGGCCTACGTAAGACAAGACTTCAGTGAAACCACGAGTGTGTGTGGCAGGCTGCAGAAAGACGGGAAGCGCTGCTGCGGGGAGCGAGAACAGGGGCGTTGATCAAAGCCCGAGCGGGTGACACCATGGGCGGAGTGCCATTGTTTATTCACCAGCCACCTTCTCCCTTTTGGCAAGATGAGGGGAGCATGTGCGCTTCTGTGTGTGAGTGGGAGGGGGGGGGGGGAAAGAAAGAGTTTGAGGAGTTCTGAGATACAGTCTCAGAAAGACAGTGTCTGTGTGTGACAAATGCAATGTGTAGGTGTGCTCGTGTGTCCTCACCTTTCACTTGGCAAGGGTAATGTGGGTTGGAGTTCTGTCACAATTTGGCAGATTTGCAATACAGCAAGTGTTTGCAAACAGAAACTAATAAGCTTGCCATTATATTGGAGACACACCCAAAAGTTGTGCGTAGTCGAAACCATTTTGACCTCAACGTCTCTTACAATCAATAGCACTGAAGCATGATCATTCATAGCCAGTTCTCCTAGTTAGGCTGGGTGTTCTGTTCCCTATGACTGTTTGTGTTCAAGACAATGCAAAGTGTAAATTGATAATTAAACCATTCAGACAATTCATTTGTCACCCCGAAATTTCTTGTGAATGGAACATACAGAGAACACAAACTCATGCTAAATCAAATTGAGTTAAATTGATTTAAATTATTTACATGGCCAGATTTTCAGATTAGAATAATTGTTAATAGAGTAATCTGCTGCAAACAAAGAAAAATAAATTTGACCTTTTATAGTTTTAACTGGGCTTCTGCCTCCCCGACCCCCAAAAGAAAATGATAATGAAAGAGTTATTTGCTGTAAGAAAATGTAGCCAATGTTTTATGATGGGTACAGTTGGAACAGATGAATCCAATTTACGATATTTCCTAGGGGACCCACGTAGTCAACTCGAAGCATGAATTGAATTATGTTGGACTGCAGTTCATCTATACCAGGCCTATAGACTTGAATTACAAGGTCAAGAGTGAATATACAACTTTTGTCATTTTGCTCACAGGGCTAAACCTTTGTAATGACTTCAAAAGACAAACTCTCAACAAATTGACCATTTTTTAGGAGAAAAGGCTAGGGAAAGAGGGGGATCGATGGGGGGCAGTGGTTGGCTGTCAGGGCCTGAAAGGAGATCTCCATATCTCTCAAGGGAAGTCTCACAGACCTGCCCCTCTTTTACTATATGAGGCAGCTGCAAGCACAGACAGACAAGGTTTGTGTTTGGGAACATGTCCCTTATCCCAGACACAACAAGCCTTTATTTGGCCAGTCACACCCAATCAAGTGCCACAGTGTCCCTGTCGCCCTCCAAGACGGGAAAAAGAAGAGGCGGAAGAACAACTGGACCAAACAGACCAATTAGTTTTTGTATGAAGTTGATGAAATGATGAAGCCAAGTGACATCAACAATGCAGAGAGTCTTCAATGGACAGTTTTATGCATAAGGTTGGGGCTGACATAAAGCAGACAAGGTACTAAACGACACTACGGAGGCCCATAAGTCGCCGTAAAAATGACAGCGCACAAGCATGTTAAATGTGTGATTTGACAAAAGAAACCCACTCCATAAAAGTTGAAGCTAAAAAAGGCTAGTGTTGCTTGCCACTTCATTCTTGCACTAACCTTGTTGGAGAGGTCGGCCCACTGGGTTATATCTTTCTTCTCTTCAGCCCATCGCTGAATGGTCTCTTCGTGTTGGCGGGTCATCGCCTCCCGCAGATTGGCAACTTCCTCCTTTGAGATGCACGCAGACTGTTGGAGCTCAGTAATTACCTAGAGAACAGATATAATAGTGGATATGAATATATAATATAATAATATATGCCACCCGATTGTGCAGTGGTTCTTCTGCCTGACTTTGGTGCAGGCATTCTGGGTTCGATTACCACTTGGTGGCAGTGTGATTGTGAGAGTAAGTGGTCGTCTGTCTCTCTGTGTGCCCTATGATTGACTGGCGACCAGTCAAGAGTGTTGTCTGCCTTTTGCCCAAAGCTGGGTTAGGCTCCAGCAACCCTCACAACCCTTTTGCCGATGGGCGGTATGGAAGATAAATGAATGAATCAATGAATACTATATAATAATAATAATAGAATATATAAGTGCCTGAGTAATATTAGTACATGTTAGACTAATTGATGTTCAGGTTGTGCTTTTTAAAGAAAAATAAAATAATTAGAATCACCATCCCACCAAAAACCCTCCTCAATTCAAGAAATTGAAACAAATTTGAATGAATAAATCAGACCAAAATCCATGTTGTGTTAATACAATTGGGTAAAAACACTTGCTACCAAGACTAAAATAAGTTTGATTAAGAGCTTGTGTGTATGTTGACAACAGAGTGCCAAAAGGGTTGTTTTAAGAGTGCCTAATTCAAGTGGTGATTGAAATCTGCAGTACTTCAAAAGCCATTGGAACAAGAGACCAGATAACGCAAAAGGTCAACAAAGTGGACATTTTGCAGACAAAAGCAAATTAACAAACAACAGCTTTCATCAGGATGGAGTTGGAACGGAAACACTTTAGCATTTGGACAAAACAGAACATATGAAATCATTGTCTGCCATTGGCGATGACAGACGTCCAATCCAATTGGACTGGGAGGCCTGTCTGTTCAATAACAAAGGTCCAGTACTTCAATGTCAATTCTCTCACCAGCCATTAGTAGTAAATCATAAATGACAGGACATATATCAATGGGGGGGACCCCCTTATAAAGTTTGTGACCATCCTGTCCAGAAGGCGAAAACATCAAGCTCCCTCTCTAGCAAAATAGTTCTTAATCTGAGCAGTAATGAAAATGCATTCCACATGTGCAATGGATTTAGATGAATGGACACCTACAATCATTGCTTTCCCACAGTGGAAGAGGAAAGGGGGAAAAAAAGGAAGAAGGAAGAGAAAAAAATGGATGAGAAAAAGGAAAAAACACAACTTCCTTTTTGAAGCGCTGAGCCACTTAGTGTTGGTGAACTTGCGGTGCACGCCAAGATGAAAAGAGACTGCCTTGGCTTTCAAATCTCCCAGTCAAAAATTAACATTCTATTTAAGCCAGCACCAGGGAAAGGCAAGATGAGAGGGGAAAGCCGAGCAGACAGAGGTATGGCGAGTAGGGAGGGGGTGCCTACTCCCCGCTTTGGGCTAGACAGATAATTGTTTACTGTGTGCAAACTCTGAAGGACCAGCCCTGCTGGAATTTGCACAGTGTGTGGGAGAAAGGCAAAAAAAGAGGGATGATTAGTCTTCTTTTTTTTTGTCAGAGAAATCGCCACATGAGTCCTACAAATGGCACATTATTATGGTAATACATCACTTTGAGATGATGATAATTACTTTGCAATATGGATTTCTTTCAACCCAAAGGCCATGGTTTACCTTGTTGAAGGCTTCTTGTTCGTAGTATTTTTACAACTGGTGAGCTTTGTTTTATATATTTAGCTCACAACTGAGTATCTTAATATCATCTCAATCATTCTTGTTGATGGCACTTAAAATATTATGTGCTATTTGTTTCAGTGGTGCCTTGAGATATGAGTGGGATTTGATCCATGGCTATGGACAAAACTCAAAACATTCAATTTTGTGATGCTTGTTGTGTTGTTTTGAATGTCGATTCAATATTGTTAGGTACTTTCCAACAAAATTGAACCCTGGTTGTAGCGCAGTGGTCTGAGTACACCATTGTGGTGGACGGGGTTCGATGCCAATATGTTTGAAGTCAGAAGGGGGATTTCACAGCAATTGTTTGGTTTTGCGGTGGTGACCCCTGAAGGGATAAGCCGAAAGTCCAGTAAAAGCAACAATGAATTAGAAAGTATGAAAACTTTCATACATTCATTTTTTGTACTGCTTATCCTGCCGGGGATGCTGAAGCCTGAATTGGTTGTGAGCCAATCACAGCGCACAAGGAGACAGACAACTAACTGACAATTTATAGTGTTCAACCAGTGTTCTAGCAAGTCCGGGAAGAATATACAAACTCTTCACAGTAAGGTCCCAACCTGGGGCTATACTACAACTTGTAGAATACTAAATCCAAATTTGTTTATTCATGTTTCTAAGGTCATATGTTCACATTCTTGAAGTAATTTATCAGCAAGTACTCTGGAAGAAATAAATCCGTCCAATTTGCATAGTCAATTTGAACTCTAACCTCATTCTACGAGAGTGTGATATATTCTCGTACAGTGTCTGATTCACTGCGCCTTCCGCGGCCAATTCCCTCCTCCTTCCTCTCTTGATGGATGGTCAAGGATAAAAGTAATGATCTCCTACTGGTATCACAGCTCTGACCCACAAAAGTGGAAGAGAAGAAGAGAGAGAGTGGTTCACAGGTCATCCACTCGCGTTGAGATGCTGCACACTAATTAGTGCTCGTTTGCACATCGAGACAAAAGCGGAGGACTGCTGTGCGATACGGGACGTGGGTTTGCAAGCATAAACGTGCCCTTAATGGACCTCCCTCTGGATAATGTATGGCCGTGGTATGTTTTTAATTGGCCGATTAAGCATGCGGTGGATCACGGGAGGGATGCTCCCTGTCAGAGAAGGAGGGGTTAACAACTGCAGTTAGCCTTGTGGTTCAAAGGCCTCTTGTTTACATTTGACTGGGCTGCTCCCCAAAGTAACATACCGACATGGGACCCTTCGGTCGGTGTGAGTATTTGGATCACAAACACTCCTGATCTTGGGACGAATAGCCGGGATTAATCACACTCAACTGTATGTTAAAATCATTGACTCAACGATTACACTGTGAAAGACAGAAGAGTGGCAATGCTTGTGGAGAAATGTTGTAATGCCAGGGAAATATTAATGGTCACGACAGTCATGTTTGAAGGTTTTGAATGATCAGTGACCACTCACAAGAAATATTCATGTAATTTATGAAGACTTGATTACCTGTGCAGATCTGCTAAGTGTCTGATTGTACTCCTTCTCAATGTGCTTCAATCTGCTGTTGATCTGTAAAGAGAGAGAGAGAGAGCAAGTGGGAGTGAGATGTGGGATTCACACAGTGTTTAGAATTGCAATTAACCTAGACCGCCAGGAAAAAAATACATTAAATCATCAAGGCAAATGTATACTTCCAAAGAAGTAAATGCAACAAACTTTTGTTCTGTAATGAGCATCAGTATTTAGAAAAAACATATATTTTTACCCTTTATATGACAACATTCTTAACCATCATTTTGTATGGTCTGGAATTGAAGAATTAATAAATCCCTCAAATTGTATCCAGAGATCTAAAAAAGAAATGTACTAGGTCAAAAATTCCCCCGAAAACAAAACAACAAAAATGGGAAATAGTATTATAATTCATCAATCAGAAGGAGTTTAGTTTCCAAGGTATTGCAATGAATTAATACTAAATAGAAAAAGGTTGGACATTGATCAACGTCTGTGTTACTGAAACAAGATCATTCACTGCCAGAAATATAATGAGGTGACCTTGTGTGCCCTCCCCTCTGAAGATGATACCTCTTGGCACTGAGACATTAGGGAGACAAAGTTGGAAACCTTCACGTGGTGTCTCCTGAGAGGCCGCTCGCCGCGGCCTGCGAATTCCAACAAATACCACTCAGAGCTGCCAACAAGGAACGTGGCACCCTACGTTTTTCATCCAGCCGGAGACATTTGACTGCCCCTCACCTCCGACTACCCCCCGGATGAAATAATCCGCGTTCCAGTGGCAACTCTAGCGCTATCTGAGGGCAATCCTCAGGCGCTTGTAGTGCAACAACAACAACAACAACAACAACTGAGACATTAGGTAGTGACTGTGCAAACTGGATGCAATTTGTGTCAACAACACATCAGTTAACAACAAGGTTGTAGGTAGGGGGAAATTAAACCCAGATTCCAAATAGCTACGGGAACAAGCAGTGCCGATCAGGCAAAAAGTGGGGGCGTTCGAGCGAAGACAAATGCAGGCTGTTGTCAGGAGTTCAATGAGCGCCGCTCACATCTTTGTTTTTCGTTGTTTTTCTAATGAGAAGACGGCCAGCCGGGAGGCGAAGGTTGTAAAAGTCCAATACGAAATGCGCCTCTCAGTGGTTTCAAAGAGAAGCTTAACAGTGAGTGGAGGGATATAATGAGTTGCCATGTAGATGTCAATGATTGCTCGTTTGCCAGGTGAAGAGGGTCAGAAACCATACACTAATGCTGTCTGTGAAATGTAACGCTTTTCTGTCGAAACATTGCATTTCGACTCAGTTTTTTGCTCAATTTATGAGTTAATTGACTTGCTATTGACCCCAAAAGATATCCAATCAATTAGAAATGGGAAGGGTTGGCAAAAAATGATCAAACTATAGTCATAGTTAATATGTCCTTTGTTTCTAGTTTCTAGATTTTATAAGTTAGGTTTCATATTTTGTACATTTGGAAAAATTAGACATAGTGACATAATATTAATAGTCCAACTTTTCACAGTGAATCAGTTTTGTTTCCAATACAATTTACATCTAAAGCATAAAACCAAGAGTAGTAAATAAAATTTCTTATATAAGAGCCAATTAGTAAACAAATAATCTTGGATGAGACAACTACCAGATTCAACATTTGTGGCCTGCCCAGTGTTTTTCTCTGTACATAATACGACAAGTTTTTTTTTTCTTCTTACATTGTACACACAAACAAAACAACACGTTCTGCAATCAATTAGCGTTTGTACTCAAAATCCTTTCGAGTAACCATTGCCAATCCATTGTAATAATCTGAGTCTACATCCCACTGGATTTCAACATTAAATCATTGAGCTAACCCCAACACTACCTCAGTCTTTGAGGTCCTTCCAACTGTGCGTCGCAAATAGCCTCACTCCCAGACATCTTACATCTGACACCAACTCTCTGTTTCCACTTTTTTCTCCAACTTGATCCTCTTACTCTGACAAGCAGCGAAAGACACACAACATACTGTAGAAACAAGTGTCATTGAACGCACCGCTGGCTCCAATGAACAAAGCCAACCTTTGGACTCCAAATACTTCCTGACAAAAACTGTAGTCCCGCTTAGAGCGGACACACCTGTCACCACGGTAACACATAGCCATCACCAAGGAAACGGGACCGCCTGTCTTCCCGTGCCAGGGCCGTGAGTGGTGGCACTCGTCCCTCGGGGGCCCCCGTCGCGGCTGATAAGAGAGAGGGGCGGAAAGAAGGGAAAAACTGAAAATCGGAGAAGTGGGGGCTTCTTGAAAGCTTCTTGACACATTTGGCGTCTTGTGACGGAACCCACATTCACTACAGCGGTTATTATTAGACCTTTATTATCTATTTTTCCCATTTTCTTTTCTGTTTTTATTCAATAATCCTAATAGCTTTGTCTATAGTCCTTCTTAGAACGGTAAGTAGGTTGAGAGTGTGACTTCTTTGTAATGCATTGGCTGCCATTGACAGCCTTAGATGTCC
The DNA here is from genome assembly GCF_051989575.1 of Stigmatopora nigra. Classification (NCBI taxonomy): domain Eukaryota; kingdom Metazoa; phylum Chordata; class Actinopteri; order Syngnathiformes; family Syngnathidae; genus Stigmatopora; species Stigmatopora nigra. The sequence continues at coordinate 7,154,619 of NC_135522.1, forward strand.
AATTCATTTAGTGATAATAGCATGGCTGTCATAGACAGCTAATGAGTGACACTTCATCCTGCCAGGTCAAGCCTTTATTGTCATCATATTGTCATCTGCTTGTACTAATGTTATAAAAATGGACAGCGTTTTCAAATTAATGCTGTAAAATGTAATATATGTATATATAATGTATAATATCCCACAACCCTAGTGAAGAAATGAAATAAAATACTATATAATATAAATAGTGTGATATGATTTTGATTGTGGTTGTACAACCAGTTATCAAGTAATGTTGGCAATATTATTGCGACTACTCATCTTTTAATACATGATTAAACAAAAATGACAAAAAAATGTAAGAGCACGATATCGATTAATCGTTGCACCTCATGTCGCAATATGATTTTGGAGGTATCGGTACTAGATAGCATGCTTAAAAACTAAACAAAAAAACACCAGCGCTTGCTACTTACAAATTCCCTTTACCTTCAGCATCTCGAGGGAATATAGCAGAAAGAATTACTACACAACATCATGCATTATATAGCTCAAGCTTCCCCAGGAAAACACAACAAAACTGAAATACAGATGACAACTGATGAACTATTTCACTGTCAATAACAATGCTAAACGGCCAACAGTGTGGTACTTTTCATCCATCTGAGGTAATTTTATGTTTTTTCACTCGTAGACATCGTCAATTGCAGCCAGGGAGTTCAGACGAATCGTAACAAGCGAAGATCAAGATAAATAAAATCATAAAAACCAAGCGCGAAATTGAAATCTGAACCGTTTGTACGGTACGTGTCCGTGCGTGCCAGCTCTTTCAAAGCGACTACTTTTGCCTTGCCGAAGGCATTTTAGAAGCACTGAAAGGCCTCATCGGCCTCTTTAATCGGACCGACATACTAACGGCCACAGCTTTAAAGAATTGTGAGTTTTTGAGAGTTAGGCATACGGCTTTTGTAAAACTTAATCCATAATCAGGCTTGGCGAAGGCAGCAAAACAAGCAAAAAATGATATTTAGGGCTAATCAAAACTGAAAATGAACATTTGCACAAGGTGCGAGCTTCATTTCACTCACTACAGAATGTTACCACCAAAGAAGGAAGAAATCCAAACGTCAACACATTAACACTGCCAACGCGTGATAAATACTGTGTGCCTTTTCAAGTCAGTGGGAAAGAATTTTCAAGAATCTGTCGAGCGCGAGTCTGTAACCCCGGACAGGATATTACATCCATATGCCCCCCCACCCCCCTGATATGTTTCCAATCATCTTGCATTGCTGAGAAGCACTTGTGGCTTTTTTTTAACGTTGTCCTACAGCTGAACTCGTAATATCAAAGTACGCTGGCCGACAGTATACACGTGAGGGCGGTTCACAGGTAATCAGACAAACCAATAAGATGAACATGAATGCCTCTCTTCCATCTAGCTTTGAGCGCCACCGTTTATGAGCATTCCAAATCCCTCCGTCGAGTTCAATGTGGCAGCAAGCGAGCGCTCGGGGAGACCCTATTTGCTCGTTTGTCTGTAATCATCGGCGTCTCGCTGCACTCGCCTGTGTAACTCTGTCTGCGAGCCAGAAAAGCCGGTGCCGTAATGACGAGGGACTCTTTTACATTTCACAGTGCGCCATTGCTGCCTGTCAGTAGACATTCTCTTCATCCCCGCCTGCTTACTCGCTTGTCAGCGGCACACGCCAGATAGTCCGTAACACTGACGGCAACATCATACAAGAAGCTTGCCAGTTAAATATTACACCTTGAACTTAGTATCCAATGACTAATACTAGTTGTCTGAACGGATGGGTTTGGACACATGCCTGGAAGTCAACCATATTAATGGTCTCACAAATACTCTTCTATTCCGTGAGTTTCATGGCATAACTCAACTGGCGTTGAAGGCCTACTTGGATGGAAAATGTACACATGAAAAAGAATGGAGAAAGTCTGGACACTCTTTGAACTAACCACACTGCTCTGTCATTGGTCAAATTGACGTCATGATTCCATTACCTAAATGTTGGTAATATCGGCTTGTGGTACATTCAATTTTAAGCCTTTTTTTTGGGAGTTTGGTTTTGCAATATTTTGGAAAATTATTTGTTGGGTAGGTGTCGGCTGTTCCACTTGTCCAAACTCGTTGGCTGCCATTGACTGCGACAGACTTCCAAGCCACACTGAAGCATTCATTCATTGCCAGCTCTGACAATCCAAGTATATTCGTCGCCAATTGCTATTTTGTTTAAAAAAAAAATGTTGTGCGCAAATACTTTTTTAACATATCAAATTTCTGAATCCATGTTTCATAGAGAAATGGCAGCATTTTAAAGAAACCAAGCCATCTGCTACAGTTGATTATACACAAATGCAAACAGATAGAAGTAAGATTGTCTACTGAAAAGGTATGGGGTTTATTATTTTTGGTGGATCTTGAAAAATGTATCCAAATGCTCTTAAAAGGGGGTGCAATTAAAGGATTTGTTCATTTGAAAAATGGCTGGAAGTGAATGAGTTGTACACAGATACTGCACACTAAGCATAACCTGACTAATATTACTTTCAAGAGAGATTCATTGCTGTGCTGATTTTTGCCACTTTAACTTGCGAGAGAAATTATGATATATGAGCAGTGAATTCCAAACTAGTAGTCAATTACCATTCCATCTACAGCAAATGGCATTTGGGAACACAAAAAACTTCATGTGAAATCACAGTGTCATAAACCCTGTTTTGAACAGGGTCAACATTCTTTTTTCCTTGGTAAGGAAGACCACACTTTGCCTGATTTACGCCTGCCTTCCGCTTTGATCAGTAAGTCTGCCTGATGCAAAGATGCAAGTCTATTCGGAGTTGAACGAGGAACTAAAAAAGCCGACATCCTGGTGTCCCATTTAAAACTCCACTTCAAACCAATGTGTAATCTGTAGCGCTCCACGAGATGGAAGCGGCCTGATGCCATGTTTTAATGCGATTGAGAAACTGTGTCGTTTGCCTGCCTCCTTTTGGATGACTTCAAAAAAGTGGGCAACTGATGTGTGTGATGTTTTTTTTCCTCTCTATTATTTTTCGGGAAGGGATGGCAGAGCCTTTACTTTGACTCTTTCATCTGCTGGGTGAGTCACTCCCTCACCGCCATCGGGCCTGTTACTGCAAACTCCGATTTGCGTGGACTCAAATCAACAGACAACAACAGAGAACAAATCTTTCTCTTTGAAACAGACCCAACATAATATCACAACAGTCAAAGTTGAAACACATCAAAGCACGCCGACGGTTAACCAGGGTTAATCCACCTACGTCTCAAAAACTTGAACACTTTTTCTACCAAAAAATCAAATCATTTTCTCTGCCACCCATCATTTCTTTTGTCTCACGTTGGTTTGTCAGCACAAGGTGAACGCAGGTCTTCTTTGATCATCCTCTGGCCCATGTACTTCATCTTAATCCATGACCGAGGGTGTAATGTGATTTAGTGTATCTCCAAATGGCAGAGGACCGACCCTGTAAGTCAACAGCGACATAGTGGAGGCAAAGTCACACTGACAGTGATTGGGACCATGTACTCAAAGTCCTGATCGAGGGATTCACAAAGTTTTAACTCATTGGCTGTCATTGACGAATACTGACGACAAATTCATTGGAATTGGGACATAATTATTCACTGCCAGAAATGAGAGGCAGTGAAAAATGAGGGCATTTGATGTTAGATGGTGAGGGGAATAAGTGCATATAGGTCAGTGCCTCACATTTATAGGTCAACCTATCTGACCAAATGTGGATGGCTAATCTCCTCCGGCAGTTTTAAGTGCCACGGTCTGTCGAGTAAATCCGAGTTCCCGGACGCTTCTCATGTGCTATCAAGGCCGAGGCCTCCTGACCTTTTGTCACACACCATCAGCGGGGAATGAGCAGAGTGAAGCAAAAGCTTCATGTGAGAGTTATGTGCTTATGTTGAAGATAGGATTATATCTTCCTTCTTTTGTTATATTTTTAGGTTAATATTACTAATATAAACTTTACTCTTCTCTGAAATACTCGTACTTTTACACTAATTCTGGCAAAAAGGCCACTAGTTGCTCCTAAATAAGCAAACAAGGAATGTTATAGATCACCCCACAATACAAACACATGGTACATAAAAAACAAACAAACAGATCATGAAAATTCTATTAAATCATGAGCCATCTGGAGAGAATTCACCCCAAACAAAAGGCAATAACAAAGGAATTATTAACAACTTTTTATAAAAAGCTGGGAATACCAGCATCACTTCTATCTTAGTCCATTTGTCTCAGCATGGTCCTAACTAGCGTGATGAGTGATGCAATCAAAACAATTGGAAATAAGTGTTCTAGTGCCAGTAGCTATCTTGACATTGGTGCAAAAATAAGCATGCTACTGTGTCGCCTCTTTTCCCAGGACATTGATTACTACACTATAATTTTTTCTGTACTATTTTTCATTAAATCATTGAAAACTTTTGTAATATCAAGATAATTCATTTTCGAATATGTCAACAGTTAGGAATCCAGAAAAAATTGTAAGTAAAATAGATGCCCAAGAATCCTCTACCTACCATTTCACAATGATTGTAGGCAACCAGTTATTTAAGCCTATAGTGATTCAACACAAGCTTCTGCACCCCCAGATCTTTGTTACAGATAATGGATGTATGCCATATGGTTATTGTAATAGCTGGGGCAGTCATACTGACTCATTATAAATATATAAAAATGGTTTATAAATAAAGTTTTGGCACACTTTTTAAGAGAAAATGGTTTTGTGGAGGGGTGTTTGTCAGTTGGAGGTGGATAGAAACAGCCACAGCCTGTTGTGCACCAATGAAAGAGAAAAAAAAACTAAGATAAGGAGGTGGTGTGGGTGAGAGAGGGGAGCTGGAGCTTGACTGTACCCTGAGATGAGGCATCTTTATCAGGCGCAGAGGTGACTTCATAGGCCTATCAGTGGAGCACAGCGATTGGAGGGCACACATACATTTCCAAAGATAAAGTTCAATGGCAAATCCCAACAACTCCTCCCTACACACCTTCTCCTCACGTTCCCTTTTCCTCTATATACTTACTGCTAAACTAAAAAGCAGGGAACTAGCCTTCTTTTTCTTCTTTATCTTCTCTGATATTCTGTTTCTCATTATTTTATTCCTAACCCCCCTCCCACCTCTCCACCTCTGTCCCCCACTCTTTTAAAGGTCTTTGATGAGAATCCATTCATGGATTTAATGGATTTTTCGGGCCTTTTTTTCTGGAACGTGTTTGTAAAAAGGAAAAAAAAAACCTGGTCTGCCCAGGCTGTGCTTCCAAGAGAGCAGCGGACTGCAGAGGACAGCGTTTTTCGTGGGCATCAAATAGAAAGAGACCTTTTAAGCTTACCAAACAGGGCGATTGAGTCAATATAGATGTGAGGTCTTAGCTGACTTCAGTCCCATGTGGGAACAAAAACAGGGTGCAACAAAGTAGGAAGTTTTCTCTCGTCGGTATGGAGTTAAACTTGGCGACAGATTAGAAAGTAAGCGGAGGGAACGTGGGCACAACTGTAAGACGTTTGGTGATTTTTTTCTCTTCTTTTTCATAAGAAGCCTACACTAAAAAAAGAGAGGCGAAATCATTCATCTATTTGTAAAAAGTAAAATAGCTGATAGTGTTATCAGTGCAAGTTCAACATGGACCACTTTGAATCCACTCCAGATTCCCACACAAGTTAAAGATAAAAAAAATAAATAAAGCACCCTTGACGTATCCAAAAGTAGAAAACATCAGGGAAATGGGGAATGTTTCCCCTCTTTCAAATGAGAATTACCCTGTAATAAGCTCCTTCTCTTCCTCCAGTCCATTTCCTTTCTGGCTCTGTAGGCCACATGAAGCCAAAAAAGGCCTGAATTTGGGAGTTAATGCTGCACATCTGGTACATGGATGGTGTCTAAATGAAAAACTAAGGCTTTGATTGGCCCAGTTGGAGAGATTAACGTCTGATCAACACCACCTTAAAGTAGCTTCCTGACCAGGGAGCACAAAATTACAGCAGTTTCTTAAAAGGAGAGAAAGACATCAAAACAAACTATTTTCATATAATAGATACTCATGATTTGATGCTTCTACAATGAGGATGAAGGTATGCGGCCCGAAAAACCTTCTTTAATAATTTATTTAGAAAAAAACCCTTTGTTATATTATTAGTTCATTGTCGGCAAAGTCAAGGATTTAACATTTTTATCTTCCTTTTGAAAATTTCACTAATTTTGTTGAGGGGGCTTGGTGAATATGTTGGCTATAGAAATTGTTTGGGAAGCCATGTCAGTCAAAGTTGTAATTCTTTGACATAAAAACCAAACTTTGCACCAAAACACATTTTTAAGTAAGTTTACCTTCTCTTCAGCTGCTTTCTTTTCCTGCTGATGGCTCCTTTTGAGGTCGCGCAGTGTCCGTTCCATATCACTTCGGAGTGTCTCTTCCGTCAGGTAAAATCTTTTCCGCTCCTCCTCTCTGAGCGCCGCTGAGTCGGTCAGCTGTTGCTTGTGCTGGACTCGAGCCACCTGGAGATCCTCACGCAAACTAGACAGCTGGGCCTCCAAGTCCGAAATGGTCTGGAAAGATCACAGATGCAATTGTTATGGAATGAGACCATATGTGTGGCTAAGTATGAATTGATTCGATATGACATTTGTCTTGATAGTATCAGAATCTCTATTTGGGATTGTTAAGCAGAAAGGAGCCAAAATTTGGACTGCATGAAGGAAAAAACATGAAATGTTTAAATTTATTCTAAGTGCAGGGACCTCTAGAATGGTTGTCCACCTCTATTGACCTCACTCTTTTTTTTAACTGCTCACCCTTGACTTTGCACAGAAGTGCCCTCTAATAGCTGCCGGCATTACAAAGTGAGATTCTAACAAGAGCCACTGAGAGCTCAGAAATCGACAAGACTTGACAGATGTAATTAAGTCTGTCCTGAAGGAGTTTGGAACATGTCAAAACTTCAAAAGGAATCCATGCACATTTTGTCCAAATGGCAATACTTGGCTTGAATGATGAAGACTACTTGCCTGGCAGTCATCATTTGCTCAATGCAGGATGACAAGGTGCTCCAGCAAGAGGAATAAACAAAGGCACACAATACACCGTCCATAGACGTGCAATCCATTATGCCTAGAAGTGAATGATCAATCACCTATCTTCTATCGCTGTCCATGGTAGGAAATGATGGTGTAAATCTTCCTTAATACTTTTAAGGAAAATCCTTACTTGGGGATTTGTTATTTAAATTATTAGCTTCCAAATGCATTGGCTGAAACTGCCATCAAGATTGTACATTACATAACAAAAACAAAAAACGATCCATTTTGCTGAGGATTCACAGCATATTTAATTAATCAATCATGGTGGAGATGCAAATGGACTGTAGCTTAGCAAATACCTCATAATCTCTCAAAAGAGTACAATAATGGCTTTATCTATTTAATTAACTGCAATACACCATGTATTTCAGTTAATTATAATCAAGTTGCAGTAAATAGATAAAGCCACTTAAAGAAAACTTCACTGACGGGTTCTAAAATACAAAATACGTACACTTTGATTTTCAAAAACAACAGATTTATAGATCTTAAATGTTAATTTAGGCAAAATTCACACACAAACAAAAAAATTGCTAAATTTGGCTTTAACTCACAACAATTACTTCATATGTAAATAAAATGTTTAATACTCTCTAGTTTCATTTTTTTCCACACACATGCCGCAAAGCATTGATTGGGAATCACTCTCAAGTTGCCATGGCAATGACACAGACAATATTCTTATAAATAGTTGTTTATCAAACCCAAAATACACAAAAATGAGCACAGCTTTCCTCCCTGCATCTGCATTGCAAGTACTCTCCAACTATTGCATCTCTTCAATATTTGTCCTCAGTCTCTTTTGAATTTGTTTTTATTTCTGACTGCTCTGTTCACCCCTCACTCAAAATCACAAAGGACAACATAGTGTGAAATCTATTCCAAGGGAGCAATGGGAGAATCAACATGCTTTTTTGTGCTTTGTAGCAACACTGACACGCAAAGTAAATCCACTCATTAGAGCATTGCCCTTGCACTGTGACAGAAGCGGAAAACGGCATCAGTATTTTCCCACAGCGACATCGCCAGTCTTTTTGAGACACCTCACCCATCTGAGGGCAAACAACTATTTAATCTGAGACCCCAGGAGTCTTTCTAATTCTCTCATCAACAAATATGACTGCTACTAAAATGAAATTTTAGAAAATCAGCCAAGCCAAAGCCGTGACATTGGAGATGACATCCATAGAAATAAATACAAGAGGCTGAATGATAGCATGCAAGCGGGTGGAGGGTGATGTCGAGCTTTTCTACGGGTAAAAACAGGAGGGTTTGAAATCAAAGAATGTGGGTCAAGGTTTGTCAGCGCTGAAGAACAAAAGCATGAACAAACATCAGAGTGAAAAAGTGGATCAAGAGAAAGTATGACAATTTTTTTTTAAGAAAACATGTTATGCTGCACAAACTTTACTTGCTACATAGTATACACACACAAATCGAACAAGTTGTTTTTTTGGTGGGTGTATAGCCCCCAGTGCAGAGCAATGTGGGGGAAAATGAACAATCATAAATCAAACTTTTGCTTTCATACTTGGTTGCATTTTTTTGCTGTCAATTACAGCCTCATTTCAGGAACTTTATCATCACCAGATGCTGGATTTCATCTCTGGTAATAATTTGACAATGAGAAAACACCAATGGGATTGAAGTATTTCAGTTCGTCTTCAGCATGTGAAAAATGCATACTCAATCAAAGCAGGTCAGGGGATTGGCTTGATCATTACATATAGTAATATTTAGCATATTTTCCCTTCATTTTCTTCATGTGCTTGGTAGCACTTTCCACTATAAGGTCCTTAAACCATTTACTGCTATTGACGTCAATATAAATCCAATCCAATTGGATTATGGTAAAGTAACATGATCATGTACTGCCAGCTGTTCTAATTTAAATGGATTGAACTTCTATCAGCATACTCTGCTTTAAATAAATTCATTAAACTACTATATGCAAATATTTAATATTAGATAAGCAACTGAAATTCATATGCAAGTCTAGCCCTCACTTCATATTCACTTTAATGTTAGAGTGCTGTCAATCAAACAGAATCCACATGGTTTATATTCAAGGTCTGATGTATGCATATATCTAGCCATTGATATTTAAGCGATGATCAAATGCTACCGTGCAAGCTCAGTGAGACACTTGTCCACTGCTGCAAATCAGTAACTTGGCAATCCGAGATCTAAGGGAGTAGTCAGATAGTCACTGACAATACACAAGAACTGGAAAAAATCTGTATATTTGTGGGCCTTGTTCTCTTCATCACACTCATATTCCATAGTCTTTGTCATCTTAATTACATTCCCGGGATAGAAATTCTTTGAAAAATTGACAGCATCCGTATTTAGTCGAAGGAAAAGTCTCAAAAGACTGTCACTTGATGCTGTTTGATGACCAGATGGTGAATACTTTTAGGAGATATTATTCAAGACATGATTCGAGTAGGAGGAGAAAAAGAAAGAGCTATGTTATGTTATGTCTCGGCGACATTGACGGAGATTGACGTCTAATCCTTTTAAAATGGTTGTCTATTACATTTAGTGGGGATAAATGATGGTATGAATGAAATAAGAAAATTTGTTTTTGATGATATATGTTGAAAAATAATTACTGAAAAAATATGTTCATAGACGATGCTGTAATCCAATTATTAAATACATTTTCCAATCATAACAACTATAATGATAATAGATTACAAGAGAATGAATGTGAGCACCTTCATTCATTTTAGAATTTTCTAATTGATAATTTAAATAAATTCTTGATTAGACATTCATGAGTTTCGAGAGTGATGACGAATGGTATTATATGTTTTACATTTTCTAAAGTTGTTAAATTTTCCAACATTCAAATTTGGCAGGGTTGTTCATTCACTCACTGAGTTGAAATTGGGGTATTACTTTCACTTACATGCTATTTGCTAAAGCAACATTTTCCCTCAATGTATAAACACACATAATCCCCCCAATCCAGTTATCTTGTACATATTGTCTTCACTGTGCTGTCCATGGAATCCAACAATTTTTCAGTGAGCGCGCTTGCCATAGCATTTTGTAGCCACACGGGGGGTGAATCTTACAAATGACTGAAATATGTCCCAGTGTGACTCCCTAGCAGACTTCTTTGGTCATTATTGGCACCTCATAGGGAAGTGTCATGAATGCTATTTATGAAAAAAAATAAGTGGCACTCAGTTATCTCTCCTCACGGAGTACGACTGACATTTGATGCTGATTTTTTTGGCTTCTCTGTGGCACCTGTTCCTCTCCTCCTCCCACAGGACACAGATAATGATGCCCTAGTTGTATTTTTCTCTTGCTTGTGGCAGTGGTTGGGAGTAGTTGGGGAATGCAATATAACACAATCCATGGTTGTCGAGATGTTTAAAATAAAATTCCCAAATATTCCTGTTTGATCCTTGTTACTAGGGAGACTTTTACTCTTCTTTCTAAAACGGTTTGAAATACTAGAAGATGGGGACGATAACTAACTACTAATCATGTCTTAAAGCTGCATGAGCTAAATAAACTTCATTATGTACTGATTTAGAGAAAAAAAAACTTAAAATAATAAAAAAATATGCTTTATGGTATACTGTTTCCATACAAATCCATTGTGGTTCTTTGAAATGAATGAATACAACATTTTGGCTTATATATCAAAAATTCTGTGCTCAACTGAAATACATTGGATCTCACAAGTAGTGATGATAGATAGATACGTGATGTAAAAGATCCAAAGATCCCACATCGCGTGCCTTACATTGCCTCTGGCGCACAAACGTTTAAATTGTCTAAGGTGCTTATTAGTTATACATACCAGTAAAGCAGTAAAAAATAGAATAGGGCCCAATGATTCTATGCAGCAGCTTTATTTGATTATAATTGGAATACACTGCCACGGGAGCGAGTAATGTGACATACTCGAGGGATATTTGCAAAAACTATACTACTGTAATTGCTGTCTACATTTAAAAGGAAGCTGTTTTTGCTCAATTCAGTTTTTAAAAGAGGTATTTGAGACGTTTTGCTATCATGTGGCAGATCTAAATTTCTCTCAGGGTAAAGCTTGCTAAATTTTAAAAATAAAGGAAGCTTGGAACATTTTATAAAAGTCCAAAAGCGGTATTTGCCTAACAATCAACACAATCCTTTATCTGTATGAAACCTTAATAAATGCCAAATATCTTTGCTACTTTCACACCCAACACACAGCAGGTACCTGATCGCTATATTTTAAATTTTGGCAAGATGAAACATTTTTTTCCTAATAGTGTCCTGAAAATGAATTTGGAAAATAAAAACAAAACATAAAGGAATGAACTAAATTTACCGGACAATGTATGATGTACAAAAAAAACCCAAACCTGCCTAAATCCTTTATCCAGAGTATTGTGGATAAACTATCTTTTTAGAAAACCTTTTCTAATTGTGTACTGGTTCACCAAATGGTTTTCCCACAGAGCGAAAAGATAGCCTTACCTGAAGAGAAGAAATGAGCTAGGGCATTATAGGAGAAAGATTTGGAGTTTGGCCCTTCAAATGTTAAATACATTTAAAAAGATCCATATCTCACTGTTGCAATTGATTGTTATGTAGTGACACAAAGATACAACATTGCAAGAGTCCATGAGTAATCCAAAATTCTAAAGAAGCTTGACCATTTGAACCATGAATAGAAAAAGACCCTTTTCGTGCGCGCAACTCAACGTAAAAGATTAGTTTCCCGACATCTAACTCCAAATAGTTTCCAAATTTCTCTCTCTACAATCACAAAAAGTTGTTCTAAAAACATTTCAATAAAATCAAAAGTATAAATCGACTAATTTCTTTCAATTAAAAACTGTTCTTCTACCACGTGAATGACCAATTTTCTCACTCCGATGATTTCAAGCATCCTTTTAAAAATTTCTACGCCGGAATATGAATACCAAGGCTTGTAACCTGCTGTGCTTTTGAAACGGCAGGAAAATGGGGATCATAAAAAATAGTCGTCTACAGGAGTGCGGGCGGGTCAGCATGTGTGCAAACATGGATCAGTAGAGGACCCCCTACCTGGCCATCACGCTTTCTCCACTCCTGGGTGTGTTGCTGATGCGTCTTCAGGACGGCCCTGGCCTGACTCTCCAGGCTGCTCACCTCCCGCTGGCGCTCCTGGACAAGGCTGTCCTTTTCGGCGCAATGCTGCTGTTGAAGGCGCGTCTTCTCCTGATCATGCTGCACACGCTCCTCAGCCATCTGATTGGACAAGCGGGCAAAGAAGACTTCATCAGCCAACACACACTCGGCAAACCATGTCGTCATGACAACTTGTCCATCCGTCTGTCCGTCCATCATTTCTGAAGGTACACCTGCACATGGCACTTCGGTCCATTTGGCCGAACCACCTTAAAAAGTTTCCTTTCGCTTCTTAACGGTGTGGTCATGAGGTAGAATGTTTACGTCTGGCTGGCTGGATCCCTCCGCCCTCTCACCTCGCCCGCCCGTGTAGCCCGGCCCTAAACGTGCCATTCGTCTCCCTTTCAATCGGCCCCCCCCGCCCTCGCCTTCTTCTTCTTCTGTGATCGGCATATAAAAGAGTATCTAGTGTGGGGTACGTATGGAAGCTGGAAGGGGGTTAGCCATCTGGCTGCAGCAACAACCCGATGCCCCATGCTAAGTATCTGACAGCATGTGAAAATCGGCTTACGACCATTTCAAATGGTATATGGAAAGAGACAAGGAGACGGCAGAAACTTGAACAGGATAACCAAAGACTTGGCCATTGCTGAAATGTTGGGTCAATCCGGAATCACAGAGACGCAGCGTGACCAGAAAAATAGTGTACAGTGGATCTATAAGAGATGCTAAAACAATTCGCCTCTTCTTTTGGGATGCAAAGCCACCATTTCTCAGGGTTAATCATGCTGGCAGCTCAAGCTCAAGTTTGTATCCCATCACAGCTGAGAGTGAAGTCACCTGCTGAGAGGTGAGTCTTTCCAGCAGCCATCGAGCCTTTCCCAGGCTCCGCTCTGTTCCCAGCGCCCCCCGCGGAGGGACTGGCGTCCGAGGGGACCGGTAACCCCTACACAGGCTTGCCTAGATGCCCCAGCCAGAGTCGTGGAAGGACAGCGAGGGGCCGGGGGCCTATTTGCCTCCCCGCTTTGAAGCTAATCCCCCGAGCACATTGTGTTTGACGGCACCCTACCTGGCTCGCCGGAGGGACAGAGATTTGGAGTCTCTGTGCCTGGTGCCTAGTCTATCCCTAAACATATTTTGAGACCTTCTGTGCTTTTCAAAGCAGGTGATGAATGTATGGCTATCAACAGAAAGCCGGATTCTGTTCTGGCTCTTGAGGGAAAGGCCACAATGGACACTATTTTAGTAGCCAAGTTTCTACCCTGCAGCTTTCTGGGGTGCTTTTGTTACATTGCTTCTGAAAAGGCTTTTGGGGAGAATTATAGTCGGATGCAAGTTATTTAATCCCTTGGAATTGGTTTGCAATGTAGCAAATGCCGTCAGCAAATGTACCTTTTGTCAACAGCAAAACTGTTTACGAAGTAGCAAAGTCTATCACATGCTGTCACTTGCAATGCAGCCACGGTTATCCCTTCAAAATAGCACTTCTTTCTTAAACACATAATGGATACAAATCAAATCTACAGTCTGAATGCAGAATGACAGTCTGATACATAAGCAAGCACATTTTTAGGCAACTCCGGAAGCAAAAACTGGTGCAGGACATATACTGGAGTTACTGTACGTGCCTGCTAAGTCTCCTAAACCAATAAGAATTGCAGAATAGAAAGGATCAGAGGTGAAATTGTGGATAAGAAATTGTTGAAAAAGATCCATTGTAAGAATAAGCAAAGGGAAAAAGACGGACGGGCAGGAGATGACAGAGAGCCGACCCATCGAGACGCCCGGCTGTGACATCACATGCTACCAGCATGCAGCGCAGCGGAGGATTCGGCGATTCTTAAAGGAGTCGTGTGATGCTTCGGAGGCAAGTCTGAGTAGGTTATGACACAGCTTGGTGCCAGAAATGCAGAGAAGTTTGGGGTGTTAGTGCACAGCAGGACTCCTGTTAGGCTGTCTTGACATGGATGTGTGCGCGGGACAGTGAGGTAATAATGGGCTTCTCCCAGAGCTCAGCGGGGGGAATATGAAATGTTTGGCAAGAAGGAGGGTTGTGGAGGACAATAAACCAGATGCCCTGTCTGTTCTCAGCAGGGGATGTCGGTGTGACCGTGAGAGGAGATCTGGAGCGCTTTCTTTGCAGCGACTTGACTACCAATGACCACGAAAATTATGGACAAATAGATATTATACACATTTATAACTAAATTATGAAACCCACAGTAATACAACTGTAAAATATTGTGATAACACCAATTAGTTGGCCAATAGTCAACTATTAAACTTATAATTTTTGGAATCCTAAATGAAATTAACTACATTGATTGCCAGTACAGAGCATATTATCTCTAATATCTGCCCTAAAAAGGAAAAAAGAATGACAGAAGTTGCATATTGGTTTCTAAAGGCACCACTGTTTCATCAAATGAACACCTTTCAAAATGTATTCTGAAAATGTGAATGTTACAATTTTATGACGGGTGGCTTGCTAATCCTGGTCTTTGAGTTTCGAATAAATATTGATTCTGACAATACGGATGACAGCATCACCTGAATAATCTACATATGGTGTATACGTTTCCTTCATTCCCTTTAATCAGAGAAACTGTCGCAAGTATTCATCCCTTCATCGTCATATATAGACAGGCCCTTCATCCCTTTCTGTTTTTATCTTTAAGACAAAAGGCTCCCTGATGTGCTGCTAACCTTTTGTAGCCTTCTGTCAACTGCACCCTCAATTCCCACTTTGATTGTGTACCTCTCCCACATGAGACGTGATAAAACTACACAAATACTTCAATTGAAAAGTGGCATGAATGCTTCAGTCTATAAATAAAAGGAATCTATTTAATGGTTGGGTGGGTGTATGAATTTCATTGTCTAAATTTTCAAGGATAGAATGAACATTTTCATCCTTAATCAGCAGCGATTTACATGCCTTGCAAAGTAATCCAAATTCAAATGAGAGTTTGTCATGCGTGCGAATGTGGTAAATACCAATGTTACACCCATTACAGCTGCATGCTGTGGTCATTCTGTTTCAAAACAGCCAATAAAAAATGCAATTGTTTCTATAATTGAAATGGGTGGAGAACTAACAGCCCATTTGATGAGTTTGTAAAAACAATTACATCTGACACACCACAAATGCTTGCGAAAAATAATGAACAATTGTTTGATCATTTCTTTTTTTTTGTTTAAACCTCAGATACTTTTGGAAACACAAAGGTTTTTTTCTATCTTGTGTACTAAATCTTTCTTAAATTTTATGAAAAGTGGTCCTATTTCATTAGGCCAAAACAAAAACTAAACCACATTCATCAGATGAATCCATTTTAAAGCAACACTATGTTGTCTATGGGATAGTGTCGACAGTTTCTGCAGCGTATCGGATTACATGGGATTTTGCAGACATTTTTAAGGCATATTGGAGGATTATGTGTCATTTCTAAACACAATTCATGTTTATCCTTAAACTTTTAGTCATTGTATTTGTTTTTGCAGTATAATTTGTGGGATATCAGACAACGAATCCATCGTTCAAGTTTGTTTTTACGTAAAAGCAGAACTAAGCCATACTCAAGCATGTCTTTCCAAAGGAAAAAAAATGCTGATTACGTGGCCTCCACAGTTAATACCCAAATCTGGAGTTTAATTGAATCCAGTACTCGGTGAAAGATGTCATCCTACCAGCAAGCGAGATCTAACTGGCTTGCGTAAATGCTTTCTCGACCTCTAATAGGAGAGGACAGATACAGCGATAGGGTCACAACACATCTGCGACACAGATTACCTTAAATATTCCGTTTTAGTTTGTGGCAGCCAACGTTATTGAGATGCGATAGAAGCTTAATCAAAAGCGTGTCCTTGATCATAAAGAATTAATTTGATGGAAATCAGATGGACGAATAAGATGATTCCATTTGGATGTCTGTCACTATGGTTGGCGCGGTGAGAGGAAATACTGCCTGATTGCCAAGGAATGCGGCAACAAGTTGGGTTTCAAAAAAAGAAGTAAACACAGACCTGCTGCTCATATTTTTTTCTGAGGGCGTCGAGTTGTAACGAGAACTCCTTGGATTGCTTTTCACGCAGAAACCTGGATTGCTGAAGGTCCTCCTCCACTTTCTCCATCTGTCGTCAATATAAGAAAAAAAGTGTCAAAATTCAACAAACCAAACCAAATTAAGCAAATCTAAGAGACTAATCAGTGGTTTGAGTCATTAATAATGGAATACTGAAAACAGTATGTGGGTCATATGTGTGTGTGTGTGTGTGTGTGTGTGTGGCTCTGGATGTGTGAAATCTTTTTTGACTGATCTGTCAAAAAGAAATTATAATTCAAAGCTTCCTTTAAAGTATTCACACAACAGAGAATGCCAGCTATTTCTGGATTTCTTTTTTTTCTACATCTCTAAGCCAAAGTGCATCACAACTGATTTGAAAATGGTGACAGTGTCATGTTTTGAAGTGGCAAAGGAGTAAGTTGCTCTCCAATGTCCCCTGGCATTTAACTCATTTGGCAATCATGCATATAGGAAGTTTAAATGGGACAAAATATGGTCATTTTGCCTATAAAAACACTTTTAAGGGGATTGTTATGTCAATGAATTCAGAAGAATTTGTTCCATATCATGTGGATCTACAAAAAAAGTGTTATTTATTGGATACGAATTTCACTGCATTATTTTCAATATTGTGTTCATTTGTACATCAATTTCAATCATCATCAATGGAAGCTGTTCTTAACAACTCATTTATAGAGTCATTGGCTGCCTTTTTGGCCAACAGACCTCTAATCGATTTGAGGTAAGAGTTCTACCAGAAATGTTAATTCACTGCCAAACGTCTCAGTTCAAAAGAATAGTGAAAACCACAGTTGAATTCACTGAAAGAGTGGACTGCAATGATATGACACTAGTATTGCAACATTGTACTAAATTACCTTTTATTTGTCAAAGCCATATGTGTGTTAAATAAACACATATTTCTCATTTGGTTTAATTTAACAGTAACTTTAACTGGAATTGCCAATAAACAGCTTGGACAGAATGTCACTCATTGTAAGTGAGTGTGGATTGCTGTCTTATATTTATAATAATTGTCTCATTATTTCCAATTAAATTAGTTCCAGTCACGCACCTGATGATCTCAGTTATTTACATTGGAAAGGTGTGTACGTATTACTTCTCTTCACTTGTACCACCACAATAACTAAAAATAAATAAAAAGCATCTGGACTCATTAGTATTTAACAAGGCTCATCTCCCACACATGAAGCCATTCGAAATTTTCATGACCAGTGAGAACATGATAAAATGCAAATTTAAAAGAAACATGCCGGTAGCCAAAAAGGCTTCCTGGACAGCTTTGGGAGGTTAAAAACTGAATCGATACGCCTAAATAACGGCAGCTCACACAATTTGGAGGGCAAATTAGTGTAGCTGTTATTATAAGGACACCCTGTTCTTTGTCACACCCTTGGCACCTGTTTTTTTAGCATAACATGCTTCATTGTTTAAAAGAAATATGTACGTAAAGAACAGATCTACAATTATGTAATTATTGTGGAATTCCTTTGTGAAAAGTCAGTGGGGGTGATAGACATCCCATCAATTTGAATAGGGAGGAGCTGGCAGCCAATGATTGCAAACAGCTCTTAAGTTCGTCAATAGCGAGTGTACATGGATAATAACAAATATGATTTAATAAAGTGGATGAACAGAAGAATAAAAAGGGTGAAGAATAAACAAAAACATTTTTAGGACAGTCAGAGTGGCGCCTTCCCTACATCTGCAGTCAGGCTGTGCTTTCACCACTACAAAACAAGAATGGGAAAAGTGTGCAAATCTGCATTGTTTTGGTTAAACCCTTTCAAATGGGCCTGCTCGTTCCGCTGTAATCACAACAAGGAGGTTAAATGCGCGTGAATGTAAATGTATTTGCAAACGTAAATCGATATGCATGAATGTCAGGGACTGGTCAGGGCATAAGGATAATAATAAACAGGTGCATGTATTGCGTTGCATTTAAACTATTGTTGCTTTTGTCTGACCTGGAGCTTGAGTTGGGCCTCAGCCTTCTCGGAGCTGAGCTTCACCTGCCTCCGGAATTGCTCTAGTGCTGCGTCAGCCTGTTGGAGGTGTACCCTGTGACTCTCTTGGGTTTTGTCCTGCTGATTCTCCATATCTCTGTGATAGAGAAAGAAAGAGATCAAAATGAAGTGACTGAAAAAGTAAAAGGCATGCTGCTGCTGTTTATGATGAACTTGTTGCTTTGGGAGCATTTAGTTTTCTAGCAACTCACGCAAACAAAACAGATTTTTCATATTTAGCAATGAAAGCTTGGTTGCATTGTTGGTTGTGTTCTTTGTTTGCTAGGGTAAGCTTTCCGGAGGCAACATTTATGAGACGAGAGTTATTTACGAGCACATGCAGACTAAGGATTTTAATAGCACTCCTTCTGCTCCCAACGATGAAGTCAAGGTAAAGTAGATTTAATTTTGTCTTGGATAATAAAATTGTCTAGGTTTTTAAGTGCTTGTGGAATTTTGGACTTGCTTAACACATCAGGGACTGTTTGGCCAAATCTCAATAAAGTGTTCAGGCCCATTTAATTTAATAATTAGAATCTATATCGTTCCAAGTTTTCTCAATAACGTGTAAAACTGCAGCTTAAAGTTGGGTAAACAGTATTCTGGGGAATTTATGCTATATCACCACCAAATTATCTATTTTTCCCTTCTCAAATAGGCATTTGCTTTTATTTAAAGCAAAATAAGCACCTGAATATATGCTCTATTGACATGTGTGTGTGTGTGTGTGTGTGTGTGTGTGTGTGTGTGTAGGTGTGTGTGTGTGTCTAGCACACAGATATAGCGCACTGGCATTGTCAGAAAATGTCAGGTCATATACTTGGCAACACTGAGACGACTGACAGGAATAGTGAGAGCTGTCAGTGCCGAAGCAGCAGATGGCAACATCCTATACAACAGTGGCGAACAGTTGTCAAGTCTCCAGGTGGGGTGTGGAGAGTGGATGCAATGAGCGCAAGAAAAAAAATCATATTTTTCTAAAATACATTTAAGAGTCCACCCATGCTAATAATTGAATTAAGACAATAATGTGTCCTGATGGTTTTAACTTTTATTTTTTGTATTGACCAAAACTCACATTAGTAAATCAGGCTATTTTACTATTAAAAATGATGTCAATTCAGTAATTGATTTTAATTGAAAAAAGAACAATTTAATTTTAATATAATAAAACATAATTTAAAGAAGCTAATTTACCTTATGAGCTGTCAATGGCTTTTAAATGGTTTGGACATTGGACATTGGTCAATGACTATAAATAACGATTGGATCTACAGTGTAAATTCAGCTGGTATTGTCTGCACCATTTTAATGAATATATTCAAAAATGTAAATAATTAATTTTTCCCTCAAGGCAGAAAAGCATGAGGGAGAACATTTTGGAGGGGGCCAGCGGCTGTTACTTCAAACCAATTACAACAAAAACACAAAGGGGGCAAGGGAGCGCTTTAGATACTGTACGGCACATTAATCTGTGTTTAACAGACTATCAAATGTACGTGTGTATGTGTGTTTCAATGTGTAAGGTTCATAAAGGAAGGAGCACATAAAGGAATGAGGGCAGAGGATTTAAAAAAGAATATGGAAGCTTTTGCGTCTCTTTATAGAGTTCAGTCTCTTTGTAATTTTGGTCTCTCTCATGTCAGACATCAAACGACAAAGAAATTGTTTTTTTTTTCTACTTCCCTTCCCCAATTTTGTGTACTCTGTAATTATTAATCAATGCATGCGCAGACTCAAAAAGACACAAAGGATCAGCCGAGAGATTACCAAAGATATTCTTCGTATGACTTTCGAGAAAACGCTCAAGACTTACAACTTAGCTCGAGGAATGACTAAATAAAACCTGGTACGCCTAGACGTTATCTCTGAGGCTATCCGGAGAAGAAGAAAAAAATCCCCCCGCAACAAACATCAAAACTGTCTGACACACTGAAACATATTATAGTCCAAAGCTGAAGAGCCCGTGACCACATGGAACCGACAGCAATTCCTGGGAAAATAACTGTATTTCTCTGTGAGTGTGTGTGGTCATAAGGGTGGTAGACAGCGTGTCACCGTCAATAACAGAGCAATGAGGCCGAGATGAGAGGACAGAGAAAGAAAAAAACTTCGGGAGGCCTGGCAGCAAGACACACACACAGGGAAAGAAAGAGCTAGGGTGCCAGCGCTGGGCTTTAAATGGATCCCTGGTCAGGAAAGTGGAAGGAGACGATGCTCAAATTAAAGATGTGCTATTGCGAAAAAGGAAGTCTTCTCATCCTTAAATTCTAAATGGCTATTTCTCAGGCAGGAAGAGAGGGCGGTGGAGGACAAGCGGCAGGCCAAGCAGTCTAAACCACTAGCATGGCAGACAGGAAAGGGCATGGGGATTACAGCCTTTTCCCAATGGAGGTGGCCACGCATAACATGCTCAATATAGCACACGTACTATAAATAAACCTGGCAATGTTAATCCAGCAAGAAAGAGCAAGTTGTTGTTTTGTTGCTGGTTGGTTAGACCACTTTTCCCTAACATTTACTAGAGAAATTAGGTTTTGGTGTGGGTTTGACACTTCTTCACGTCTATTCTGGTTTTGGTACAACCTTGAAGAGTGGATTTACGCAGCATAATTAAATTATTCACTCATTCTCTAGTGCACCTCTTTGTCAAAATGGATTGGATGTCCATTGTTGTAAATGCACTAAAACCTGAGTGCCACAGAGAGAATGATAAAATGATAAAGCATTGTAAATCAGTAGGCTATTTGCAACCAATACCCGACCTAAACTGTCAAACTGTTCAGTGGCACTTCATTCGTGTGGGACATACAAAAAACAATTCAAAGGGGTGGAAAAAAAATCAATTTCAAAGAAATCCTGTTATTTATTTAATTTCTTGAGTGGCAATTTACATGCTGTCTAACTGGTGTGGTATGATGTAACACCATGTCACCCCACCTTTGCAACTAGCAAGAACAAGTCATGACAAACTGAATGGAACTCAGTGGGGAAATTGTTTTCAATAAATGTTAAACTTTAGAAGTTTTAGAAGGGTACAAATCTCCTGCCATTTTTATGGGTACTCTTCTAAATCCGGATACTAAATTATGGAGAAAAGTTCATGAGTTTGAGGCGTTGTTAGAAATGGCACATTACCATTACACCAAAAAGCATTCTTAAGTATGAATGCCTTTGTTCTATTGTTGTGTTTAAAAAAAAATCATTTGTGCATCTGTGAATTCATCCAATTGGAATCATAACGAACCCACAAAAACTTGAAAGGCGCCCGGGAAGAGGAAAAAAGAGAAAATAGAAAACTGAAATATTCCACATCATCTGAAGAAGAACACAAACCAGGCTTGTTTTTCATCCCCTGAGAAACAGATTGAGGGGAAAAAAGATGACACAAAATCCCACAGAAGTGTCCACATTACACAAAGACAGAGCAAAAGAAACGACCATGTTTCTAAACCTTTGAAATTTACCACTGTCAATGGCAGTCAATGAGTTAATTCAAGTATCCAGTTGTAGTATTTGTTAAGTCCCTGCTATTGAACTGTTATGTAACCCACCCCCAAACAAGACCTGTCATTATCAGTTTCAATGGGTGTGAAATATTGAGTCAACTGAGGCTTTTCCTCTTCTCCAATATTCTAGATCAATAACTCCACCCGCTCCTGCAGCTAAGCGAGCCTTCTAAACCTCAGTTAACTAACCCGGGTCCCTCAGTGGCCCACCATCATCTACACCTTGATGCCTGCCTTTCCTTCCCTCCATCAGCACTGTCATGGGAAGGCAATGCTGGGGAAGATAAGACAACTTCAAAAACCTGTATCACATATGCACACATGCATGTGTGCATCGTAAGAAGCTTCATGCATGAAGCACCTTCAATTCTACGAGAACCGTGGCATGCATGACCAAGCGATAACTTAACAGTCAAATTGGCTATTTAGCAGTTCAAAGGATGAGCTCCATCAGGAGTCCAAGCTTGAGGACCTTTGCGTGTTTAAAAAAAAACACTTCTATTAAATATTTATTTTGCTTACACACGTCTCGACAGTGTTTAATTTCTAATGTGAATTCGTTGTTGTTGGCGTGGTAAGATAACACTGACCAAAAACTTGAGGCTTGAGTGCTTATTGCATTTCAAAGCGGGATGATGAGGTTGTTTTTTATTTTCTGAAACCAAAAAGCTAAAAGTTTCAGATGATCATTTAGGAATACTAAGAAACAAAGAACAAAAGAAAGACTTAAACACACTCATGATCTGATTTACACAGTTGCAGGGATTCTAGTATTGTGCTTTTTGTGTTTGTTTATTTTTCTTTGTATATACACACATATATGTATACAAATATAAATATACATACACACATGTTGTACACACACACACATATATATATATATATATATATATATATATATATATATATATATATATATATATATATATATATATATATATATATATATATATATATATATATATATATATATATATATATATATATATATATAAAGATCATCAAATCATGAGTTGTTTAATTGCATCCAACGTCCTTCCATCTTTAAACAAAAATGCGTGCCATGTAGTTTTGACTTTGAAGTCCTTCTTGATTGCCTATCGTTGTTGCCTTAGCAGCAGGCAGGTAAGTAGCAGACATCAGACCGCTTAAAGAGCGTGTGCGCAGCAAGCCTGGGGTCTTAATTAGACAGCAGCCTGATGGGCCATTTTCTCAGCGTTTAATGGCCAAACGAGGTAGAGATTTGACTTCTCACTCATACTAACGGCGAGCGTCATTAAAACGCCGCTGGATGTGCTCACTGCTTTTAAAGGCTTTGTTGCTGGGCGGACTTGGAAGAACGCAATTTTAAACATTATAAGAAGCATTCAACAATGACTTGCATTAGTTCACTCTGCATGTGAGAGCTCACTTGGGTTTATTGCACATCCAATAGTAGAAACATTTGGAGAAAGAATTGGGCTGAGACACAAAGCGCTTCCACCCACTGATGAGCATCCAAGAAAGTAAACGGAGCCCCGCACAAACTAAATCTCTTTTCTCCTCTGACTTGCTCGAGAGCCAAACAGTTTTAAATCTCTCAAGGGGAATCATAACGCATCATGAGTGGACAGCGCACGATTTAGAGTGGGCCTGAGTTTGTAGAATGGACTTAGCCTGAGATCCGCATTTACCCACAGAACTGTAATATGCTTGTAAAGTTTGCTTCATGTTCCGCTTTGTATTAAAAGTGCTGTTGGCTGAGAGGGGAATGTTGTGCTATTGTACAGCTAAATGGCAAAGAGAAAACGAGAGAGAAAGAACATAGAATTCTGAGGGTCAGAAGACTATGAATCTAACCTTATTGTCCACAATATGTTGGACTATCAAGCACTGCTCAAATAATGATAAGAAAAGGGTAGAACCCCCCCCCCCCCCCCCCCCGTGCAATTTACATGATCAATAATACCTCAAATCTGTAATATTTTGTGGTCAGTACAGATTTGCAAGGGACTTTAAAAACTATAAGGCCCTGTTGTACTCACATGACATTTCAAAAGCCATCAGAGGGAAGAGTGGAAGGGCTAAAGTTATTTTATGAGAAAATCAATTGTTATTTAACTTTTCAGAAAAATATATACGGGCACATTGTTTAGGAAAAAGGGATCCATCGTGACCGATACGTCTATTTGGCTAATATTAGTTTTGTCTGTGGTTGTTGTTAACATGCTGATGGACTCTTTGAAATTGAGTAAAGTCTTAAGAAAAGTGGATCACACAAAAAGTACTAGTTCTGTACCTGAGTGCACCCTCCAGTTTGGCAATCTTCTTCTTAGCCTCTGTTTTGTCTTTCTCTGCCTCACTGTGCAGTGCCAGAACCTGAAAAGAGAACAAAAGTTAAGGGAAAGGAAGGTAAGGTTATGTGAAGTGCCTTCAAACAAGATGCACATGTCCTCGCAACAAAACTTAAGATAAAGAAAGGTAAGCTATGTGAAGTGCCTTCAAACAAGATGCATGTGACCTCGCGCACACGGTCGCCTGCCATCCTTGGAGAGCCCCATCAAAAGTAGCATTTGAGCCTGTCGGGGCCTCTCAGTATATGGCTGCCATATGAGCGAGCCCCTTTTTATGTCCACCAACTGCCCCTGTGACCACTGTGGAAATACATGACAGACTCCACACCGGTTGTTAGCATGTGGCCTTGACTATTGGAAAATCATCAATAAGACATGGCTGGCTTTCATCTCCAGAGAGTTCAATTAAACTCCGCTTGAATTAAGTGTGCGGGGGTCCGCTAAGTTCTTGCAGGTGGATCGGCCAATGGGAGGAGGGAGTGCGGGCTATAGCATACTTTGAAGATGACCCAGGTGCAGTCCAGTCTTTTTAAACCTGATCTTAACCCAAAAAGTCTGTTCATTAACAAAGGTTACTTCATGAAGGCTTTGAAGAGGTAAGGAAGTACGTTGCCTGCAATGAATTCATTGACTACCATTGACGGTGACAGACGTCCAATGCATTTACTCAGTCATGTCAAATCATGTTTCAATCACATCGATGGTGACCGACATCAGACATTCAATCCATTTTGACTGGGAGTCCCTGACTCAATGGATTTGACATAGGTTTGCGCAATGTGGAGTTTAGTGGATGAGTATTCCTGCACCTTTTTGTCATAGTTTATCTGCAACTCGTCTTTTTCCTGCTGGAACTTCAGATCCTGCTCCTAAACAGAGGCAGAGAAGAGTGTAATACGTAATCAGTCAAAAATGTAATGAGACAGATTATTTAGTGTCTCTTTCTTACCCGTACTTGCGTCTGCCTCTGATGTTCATTGACCAGGAGCTGCCGTTTGAGCTGAGCATTAGATTTCTCAAAGTCCTCTATTGCCTCAGAGGCCTGGAAGAGAGAAAATATTTTCAGGTGAGCTTGATTTAGTAAATTCTGGATTCAGACCAAAATTAAAGTTAAAGCAAGTACAGTTATTATCTTGGAAGAACTGTTTATTCTCATCAAATGCATGTATTTCTTCTGTAAGACTATAATACACAATTAACAACAGTCAATCAGAAATAAAAGCAAGACAATCATTCATTTTCCGATCTGCTTATCATCACAAAGGTCGCAAGCGGTGCTGGAGCCTATCCCAGCTAACTGCAGCAATTTAGAGTGTTCAACTATACTGATGTGGGAGGAAACCAGAGTACCCGGAGAAAACCCATGCAAGTCCTGGGAGAACAATGAGGCCAACGTGCTAACCACTCATCCACCGGACAGCAAGACAGTTAAAAAGAAAACAGCATAAAAAAAAATTAAAAGAATGTTCAGCTTTACCTTTGCTGCAGCCAATGCATGCTCCTGCTGCAATTGGTTGACCTCAGCCTCATGTTTGGCTTGTAACCTCTTCAAGTTCTCCTGAAATAAAATACCCTGTTCGTCCTTCTGGAGGACAGTCATTCTGAAAATATAGTGTTTGTTTGTATCATTTTCTTTTCATCATTAATATTTTTGAAATAATTCAGTACCATTGACAACGATATACAGGCAAACCATTGTGACCTCTGATTCACAATGGTTTGGACATCTATTGGCGTCAATGATGAGTTCACATTCAAACCTTCTGTTGGCCTCCTTCAGTTCAGCAAGGCGACTCTCCAGCTGTGCCTTCTCTTGCATCACCTTCTGAAGTAACGCGTCGCCTTTCTCAACTCGGGCCCGCTCCCATTTCACTTGTTGCTCCAACTCGTGTGCCGTTTGCACCTATAGACCACACAAGTGGAAAGGAAGATATAATAACTTATACAAGTTCCACTTGATAAATTCTGGAGTACGAGTCTGTCAGCTGCTGCTGCGTTTTCGCTGTTTAGAAGCAAGTTTGAACTTGTGCCGTGGTCGACTTCAAATAAACTCTCTTTTGCACTGATTTTCTTCCAAGATATGTGAGTCATCAAAAGCAAAAAACATCTTCACTACACAAACTGTGCCAAAGGTTGAAGCAGCACCACAGCAGCATGGGAAAGATCTTATCGTGTGAAGCTGTGTTAGATGTTTTTTTTTTCTCCCTTCACTGTAAACGAAGAAGTGGAAAGTACAGTACAGTGTTTGTGAAGTGTATCATGGCTTTGAGCTTCAGAGTTTTGACTGCAAGCTATAGTTTCAGTAGTGTTTAAAATAGCAGTCGGCAGGGGGGGGGGCACTATTTTTGGGACAACCTTATAACATACTAGTAGCATGGCCGATTTGAAGTACATACAATAACATTGGATCTAGTAGTTGGCAACACGTAGAAAAAAAATTAAATTATGAATACATTTTGAATTTACATTAAATTAACCTGTTACAAATATGTCATGCAAATTTTAAATCCTGCCTATGTCCAAAATCTTATCTGAGAAAAAGTACATTAAAAAAATATCGGTATGTTAGATTGGAGCCTTTGAATATACAGCCCTCAGTCTGTGGAGTTAAAAAACGCATTAAAGTACAATGCATGCAGAGAGGCTATTACGGACTAAACGAAATGTTTTTTTCTTCTTCACGCTGTGTGTGATATGACAGCATGGAATGCAGTATTGAGGGGGCTAAGAAAAAGGCTAATGATGGGGATTTGATTAAAGATGGTGCATACTAGTGCACATGAACGATGACAGACGCTGACGATGACAGCGGGTGTGCGTGTAAAGATGGAGAGTGTTGCATGTAGAGCTCGTTTTTGTGTTGGCGGTTGCCTTGTGCTAAGAAAGGAACAAGAAAGAGGCCTGTGTTGTGCTGCCACATTCTGACACTTTGGCAGGAGATGAGAAGACGCACCTGCCCAAGCTCGACTGCTACACCTGGACACTCTGAGTGGGAGCAAAATTACATCCCTTAATTAAGTGTTCCTGATGTGAATTACTAGGTGCGATGTACAGGTTCTACATTATGACTCGTACCCTTTAAAGAGTCAAAAGGTAAGTCTTTGAAGATAGAATACAGAAAAAAGATGGCCATGGTAGAAAATCATATACAACTTGATGACAGGTGGCATCAGTCAATTACTCCCCTTGTGATACTTTGTCTGGTGCTGCTTACTCAGTATTTTCAACTCATTGCCTGCCATTTTCAGTGATAAACAACCATTTGGACCTCCGTGCATTGCAGCGAGATTAAACGTCAGTAGTTGCAAACTAATCGTGATCAGATATCGTATTATTCCTCCGCTTTACTTATAAAATATTAATTGTACAGTGTAAATATACACATCGACCCTAAATCTGGATACTATTCAGACTTACTTTCTGTACTAGTTCCACTAAACTCTGACAACCATCCCAGGAAATTGCAAGTTTTGCATCACTGTTTTTCCTGATTCATGTGTTCACGTCTTTGACATGTTGCGTATGGAAATTATCAAGAGATGGGCTGGCGCAACACCTTAAAAGATAGCGGCTAGTCTTTTATTTTCAAGCACCTACTCAGTCACTGTGCCTGTTGAGCCCGCTACATAGATAACATTCATACACATCAGTATGACCTCATATAATCAGTAGCAGTAGTAGTGGAGGAGGTAAAACTCAAATATAGTACATTATAAATGATTGCACAGCGTAATAATGTACATCTCAAAGCTTTTTGTTGAAAGGTATGAAAAAATTCATCCATAAAAAACTGTAGCCGCACTTTGGAAAAGTATTTGGGAAAATGCAAAATACTCCACAAGACGCGCTGTAAGATAAAGTTCACTTTGAACATTGTACATGAAGTGCATGCGTGCATGCAGCAGACCAGCTAATCTAAAATGACAGAGGCTTCTTTTCATCCTCAAAGGCCTCATCTGCCCTTAATTATTAAAAGAGGTTTCTTAACAGTGGCCCCACACTGTCCAGTGTTTGATGCTTTTCAAATGTGAGCTTGCTGACAGATCGAAGCGGAAATATGTGCATACGTGTGATCTAGGCTCACACAGGCCACCCGCTTGGCCTCTTTCTCGGATGACGACACTGACAACAATGCTATTTGTGGCACCATGTGGTGATTAGCCACATTAAAAAGAGCTATGCGTCATCTCCCACTATTTCAAATGCTTTTACTTGGCATTAAAGTGTAGCTCCGAGAGGTGCGTGCATTTGTAACAAAGAGGCACTAGGCCTTAGATTTGAGATGAGTGGCACTATGAACATACAATAGACGATATATTAAGAAATCCAAATATGTGAATAAAAAATGCCCCAAAAGGAAATGAAAATCTATAGTTGTTCAAAAGTAATAAAATGCAAAAACATTGGAATTTTAGATATACATTTACAGATTTAGAAATTTTTCAGCCCCCGCTTATTTGGTGCATCTCCCCAACTAGGATATTTTTTATAAAGGGTTTGATAATTGGCATAATAAAAGAAAATAGTGTATGTTATCCATTCAAGGATGAAGGTTTTTCATAGCAGAACGTGGAAGGCAACCAAACATGAAGCCTGAAAATGTGTTCCACTGTATAAATTAAGCCTGGCATTTTAATGTCTGCATTATTGTTTTGTGTTAGCATGACAACATGATCTGCTCACCGAGTGTTAGTATTGTAAGCCTCTTAAGATGCAATTGAACAATGGTAAAAACGCTTTTTCTACCTCACCTTCGCAACGACGACAAATATTGAATGAAAACAGGCTTTAAGCAATGTAATCGGATAACCTAACAAATCTTGTGCTTAGTCAGGATTGGGGTGTCAGAATCTAAACACACACGTTTGTATACTAACCGTGGCTTGTGAGCGAGCATTGTATTCTCCTTCCATCTTAGCCAGCCTCATCTTGGTGTTCTCTAGAAGCTCCTGGATGTTGTCAGTGTGCTGCTTCTGCAATTCAAACTTCTCCTTCTCCACTTCAGCCAAGGCAGCTTGAAGCTGTACAGAAGGAAACATAACAAAAATGTGAACAATTAACATTAATTTAGTAGTAATAGAGGAGTGCAAATGATTAAAAATGAGTCAACTACGAGTCGTGATGTTTATCATGAGTCTTATGCAATTTTGTTCTTTTTCCTTTAGGGCTTAAGGCTGGAGTAGCACATGCAAGCGCCTCTCCACTTTACCTTCTTCTCCCACTCATTTTTCAAGCAGTCGATGCTCTGATCTGTCATCTTCTTCAGCTCGGCAATCTGTTTGTCTTTGCTCTCGCGGGTGACCTGGGATTCCCTCAGCACACTTTGAACTGTGGCCAAGCACACGTGGAGAAAAAATAAAGTATAGCGGTCAGGATGCGCCTCGGGGTGTGCAAGAATAAGAACTTATGCAAAGGAGTAGTGAAAAACTGGATAATAAGCTTGAAAAAATACTATAGTATTTTATTTTTGATTGAGTATCGCAGCTGGAGAATGTCATTGCCAGGAATTGTATCTAATGGGAGGTTTCAACTGGGGTGTTCTTTGACAAAAAAGTAAACATCCTTGCTGTTAGCCCAGTTATCACATGACCCCCACTTTGCTCCATTTACCTTTCCGCTCCAGTTTATGAATCATCTCCTCAGATTCCTTTTGCTGTGCCCGATATCGACTTTTAAACTCGTCAATTTCCACGTTCCTTCGGTGCAGAATCTAAGAAGGGAGGTTTAGAGCAAATAACACCATTGATGAGTGAATGTGTGGAGATGCACATGGGATGGACAAGAACTTAAAAACATTCCTAACAAAACGTCCAATGTATTTTGATTAGGAAGAGCTAAACTGAACATCCCTCGCCATCAATGGCAGTAATAAATTAGGATTATTAAATAGCACACGAGTTCCACATCACCATTACACCATGTGTTGCTATTGGAATAAAATAACATGGTACTGAAGGCTTTTGCATAAAATGACGAGATACCTTTCTGGGAAAATAACCCATTGATGTCTGTGTTTTTTCCTTTTTGTGTTTTTTTATGCAAGAAACGTTAAAATATTGGTGCAATCGGACTCCAAAGGTTTTTGATGGTAATGAAAGGCCTTCATGTTCCATAAGCAATTCCTTAGGATGCTGCATGGAAATGAGCAAAACAAACAGCACCTGTGTTGAAGTGCGGCGTCCTAACTGCATATACATGATGCTGCCATCTGTATGCAGTTAGTCAATTAGATCACATAGAGGTGGCGGGGGTGTATATCAAAACCACAGCAAGGTGTCTAGGTCCAATATGAACATTTTTTTCCTGTTAAACGCATTTCCAATTTATTCATTAACACAATCAGTTGAGGCCACCAGATGTTTTTAGGACCAAAATGGCAGAAAATGTGTCTATTTTCAAAGTCAATAATGCCACAGGCACCCTCCTCCCCTTTTTTTTAAACTATCATTTTGTTCTATAACAGCACACTTAGCAGCCAATCCTGTCGTTCTTGGTGTAAAATGGATGTGAGTGATGAAAGGAACAGGGTGTGGCCAGTGCATAGTTCACAACACATTTAGGAATACCCTATTTCTACCCCTATTTGGAGAAAGCTAGTGAAAATGTAATTTTTCTAGGGCCATGTGAGGAAAGAGAATGACACAGTGACAGGGCCAGCAAGAGAGCACAGGACGTAGAAAAATGACGGCTTTTAGGGTGGCAATTTTCGGCTTGTTATTCCTTTTGATACCGCGACCAAGGTAGGCCTGGACTCAGTTGGGACCAAATGAACAAGGGAGTTAAGGTACTGAACACTAACCCAAAGGAATATCAAATAAATCAGTGGAAAAGTTCTTCAATTGAAATACAAGTAAAATCCTCATGAGATTTTACCTCCTTCTGTTTCAATTGAAAAATTAATTCCTTCATTTCACGAGTAGACAGACAACCATTCACACTCACACTCCTAGGGGCAATTTAGAGTGTCCAACCCGCCTATCATGCATGTTATTGGAATGTCCAGGAAACCGGAGTACCCAGAAAAAACTCACACATGCTTGGGGCGAGCCTGCAAATGGAAGAGCCTGGATTCAAACCCAGGACCGCAAAACTGTAAGGTCGACGCGCTAACCATTCATCTGCCAGAGCTCCAAAATGAAAAATTCCATTGAAAAATTCTCACAGAATGTAAGCTAGATTTAATTTTCTTGTGTGGGCCATATTCACTGATATTTTCATAATCTGCTGCAGACCAATAAAACTATGTCCAAACTAGTAGTTTGAACACCCCTGTATTATATCTATACAACACTTTGCAGAAAGAAGATCAAATACATACAATAAAGACCAACATTAATTGGCTTTCTTCACTTATGAGTAGGGAGTGTGACAATATCAGCCTATACATTTTCAAAATGGCACTAATTAAAACGAAACCTTTCATGATGCCCGTGGAGAGTGCGCCTTTAAATCACTTTGCTTTGAAGCCATTAGATGGAATACAGAGATGGATTCAGAAGAAATTCAATTGGACATAACTCACCATCTGTGTTTAATTAAAGAGTGGGAGGGAGACGGTAGCTGTCATTTTGTCTCGTGGAGCACAAAGCAACGGGCATCTAAAAAGGCAGAAGATTTTTTTTCCCTACCCTTTTCTCTTTTATTAAAAGCGTGTGTCGTCGCAAAGGAAAGTCATGCCGTGGACGTGACAGATACCAGGTGCTTGTTCTGGAGCTTATCTGATGGGCACCCGGTGTAAAGTAAACCATCTCTAAGGCTTTGAAGAAAAGATTGTTTGCAGGATGGAAGGAGAGGAAAGGAGTGAGTCCTTTCCTTTTCATTAGCCACCAAGTGCAGATAAGAAGGCCAATCATTGCTAGAATGCAGTTTAACGAATTGGCTGCTGTCCAATGCATATTTGGACGTCCATTATCGTCATTGAAAGTCAATTTTAAATTCTTACTTGGTCAACATCTGCATCATGTTTCAGCTGTATTTTCAGTTTCTCCTCCTGATGCTTGGATTCCAACACTTTCAGTCTCATTTCTACCTGCAAAAAAAAGAGAAGCAACATTACAAGTGAAACTACTACCTTATTAGTTGCTAGGCAAAACTATTAGGCCAAAACAACACCCATACATTTCACTCCAACATGTCGTATTATCACATATAGTAACAAGATGCTCATATGAGTTCAAGTCCATACATGTTTGCAAATAACTGTTCATTTTACGTATTTGAAAAACAAATGGATCATTTGGGAAGCATCAATTATATTGTCAAATGTTGTCAGCATCATCTACAGTAAATTCCTGTTGCTCACAAAACATGTGATATACTTTTAAGACTGGAGTATCAAATTCAATCTTTCTCAGGGCTGCTGTAGATAAGCTTTGGGTAAGTGTGGGTCACATCACGTATTCCACAAGATGGTTTTAAGTATTCAAAAAAAGTACAACTAATCCAATCTTCTTAATCGTTTTAACAGTCAAACACATTTTTTTCAGCACCCTGTCGATTATACATAATAAAATAAAATGAAATAAAACAAAAGAAAAATATTAGCCAAGGCCCACCCAAACATGATAGAGGGGTTCAAAATACTGTTCCACGCACTGCATATTTGACACCCCTGTTTTAAGCTTTTTCTCAATCTGGCACATTATTTCAAGCAGCATTACTACTGATAAAACTATAGTTTTGGTTGAAGACAATATCATCTCACTTGAAACACAACATATTTTTTCTACTCTTTTAAACTAGAAGTTAATTGAGAGAGCGTTTCTCCTTCCAAACATAAAGGAAGGCTTTAATTGAAGAAAAGAGACCAGTCAGTTTGATGTGGCGACTCATGTTTCGTCAGCGTCTGGTCCTGGTGTTTGAATTATCCCTGGGGCAAGGTGACAACTAGAAGGCCTTTGAGCGTATTATGTGTGCACATATGTTACGGCATACGAAATCATAATAATGTATCAAATGATGGAAATTATATGAAATACGTGCATGGGGATGTATTGCTTCATTATGGCCCCAAGTAAACCCCAATTTACATTAAAAAAAAAAACATACTCTTGAGGCTGGTTTATGTAGTAATTTGCCTTTTTTTTGCTTTAAATGACTCCACCATTTGTTGGCGCAATAACCACAAGAAAGCTGTCAGAGCAAAAAAAGCAAAAAAGACATGGGACAGAAAAGATGATGATGATGATTGAAAAGCAGGAGCATACCCACAAACCTGATTCAGCAGGCGCACAAAAAATGGATGGGATGGGTAAAAAAAAAAGGCACATGTGGAGGTGTCACTTTCTCAGCCGCTCTTCAAATGCTCTTTTGAGAAAGTTTGTCAAACTAGATCAGAGGCGTTAAAAACTTGTTTATAAAAAGGCAGCAGTGAAGGAGGGAGGAGGAGGAATGTCGTACACCTAAAGCTTCAGAGACGCCTTCAATCAGCCCGTCTGGGTGGTGTGCCTTTTTTCCCTCCTCTCTTCTTCAGAGTTGTAGCTCGCAAGATGTAAGATGCCATGTTTTTTGACACTTCGCTCTTGAAAGGATGTGAAGATGGAAGTAAGGAGTGTGTGGGTGAGTGTGTGTGTATACGGAGGAGGCAAAGATGGAAGCGGTTGCCCTCGAAACCAGCGAGGGGTCAAGGCCTTATCCCTCAGGGTGGGGGGAAAGAAGGGTGTTATTGCAAAACGTCTGTAAAGACTTCAGGCTTCAAAAGCAAAATTGTGTTTGTGTATCTTCTTTTGTCTTGCCCGAGATGTACAATGTGGTGCTGTGTGACTTCCATTCTCTGTAAACACAGATGCTCAAGGATAGTCAAGATGAGCTGTTTTGCTATTTACTGATAAGATGGCATATGCCGTTTCCACTGTTCCATCATGATTTACATTTATTGAAGGTGGAGAAGGAAAATTGAATTTGTGTTATCATTATTTACAGCATCTATTAAAGTCCAAATCTTTCATATTCATTGCTTGAGGTTTCAATGGGTGAGAAGATGAAATGCCATATAATCTTCCACTTTTACATTGGACAAAATTCCACTAAAACAGAATATTAAACCAGGCACACTTTCAGATATTAATAAAACAACAACAAACTCGGTGTCCATATACGCAGTCCACAACATTAACATTTAGGATTCAAGTGTGGCCTACTAGACCAAAAACGTGATGTCCACATATGCGAACGCCAGATCTCTAATATAAATATACATTTAAAAAAAAAAGGGGGTCAAATTCACAAGTTTGCGCTGAAGTGCCGTCCTAGATTAGAAAGACAGCATCATTACGTCGTTGAAAAGCGAAAAGATTGGATTCCCTGATGGGAACTTGTGACCATTAACGAGTAACGGCTTGACACCAAGACGCTCATCTGACACTCAGAATCCCTGCGGTAAGGTACTAAGAGGTAGGCTTTTTTTTCCAGATCTGCAGTCTCCCACAGAACCTGGGGTGCTTTAATCAGAAGATTATCACTGGGCCGGCAATATTCCGCCAATTTTCAAATTAAGGCCTAGTCCATTTAACAGAGCACTTGAAGGCCTTTTGCAAGACATTTTTTCCACAGCTTCTCAAATAATCACGACAAGTACGTGACTCAAAGCTAAGGAAGCTTTACGGGAAGATTTCTCAGCTGTCACTCATTGTTCCAAAGGAAAAGAACAGTCAGCATTCTAGTCTGTACAGCTGTTGGCACAGTCATATGCATGAGGAGGAGTTAAGTGAGAAAGCTGAGATGTTCATTAAGCCACTGTGAGCTTTATGGCATATGGCATATACATTTAACACTTGAGTAAATTTTTAGCTGAGCCTGTAGGATTAGGGGGAAGTGATGTCACTGTGTGATTTCTCCCAGACTCACCATCCAATACGACACAGTTCTTTTGTTGGAATTACAGAAAAGGCAATATGTTAAAAGGTGAGAATTGTGGCCCACTGCATTAACCTCCATAGCAAAATACTGTGTGTGGTCACAGCTGTAGCTTGTGAAACTCAAGAGTTGTTGAAATCCCACTAAGGCATTCTTGATTGCTGCGATTGGCAGGTGACCAGTCAAAGGTGGAGCCCACCCTTTCGACTGTCGGCTGAAATGACCTAACGGTACACTTAAGATTTACTGAGCAGTAAAAAACAATCATGATCTTGTAGGCATCTTATTTTTAAAAGAATGGCTTTTATTGAAATCAATCAGAAAGTTTTTAGTTTTTATTGCTATGGATGAAATGTAACTGTTGAATGTACGCATATTTTAATGTCTCGATTCATTCTATTCTTTCCTCTTAGGGGTCCCAATTGGTAAATGCAGTATGAATCCTGACTACTTTGTAACAATTCATGTACCATTATAATTCACTAATTATTCCCCAAGTCTGCCCTTCTGTGTTGTGAAACATTTAAGAATTACTGTTCTAATTCATACCTCTTTATTCTGCAGAAGATGAAAATCCACATCCCTATTCCTTCCCAGGCTGGACTTCAAAATCTACAATGGACAAAAAAAAGTAACAACAATTGGCGCTTATGACTCATTATGACTTATTACTCATTTGTTGCCTTTGGTGGCCAGTCAATCAATTTTGAAGTGTAAAGAGCTGTTAAGGAACGAGTCTACAACAAGGGACAACTTGCCGGAGATAAGGGGACCATCTTTTCTTGCGAATACGTTGGGTTCTCAATCTGTAACCATAAAAAAAGAGACTAATGTTAACCTTTATTTTGTCACCTTACTCTCCCTCATAGCCTTACCACAACATGTCTAACCTGCATATTCTCTCATAAACAATGCGGGAGGCACATCAAACGCTTGTGGCAGGAATCTCTTCTATCAACTCTTGTCTGTTTAGAAAAACAGGCATTGTGTATGGGAGCGGCTCTATTTCCGCTCTCAACATGTCTTTTGTCAACACACGGGTCCACTGATCTGTAAGCCATCTCCGGTCTGTTTACTTGTGGATGGACGCTTGTGTGTGTGTGTGTACGTCCTTGCCAATAACTGACATTCTTTTGATTTCAAGTACAAGTTTCGAGAAACAGCAAAAAAGCAAAAGCAAGCCGCTAAACCACATAAAAGAGAAGAAAGGTCACAGTTGAAGTGATTCTACAGCATTAAATCACTGCAGTTGACTCGGAGAAGGGAAAGTACATTATGTTGCTATTTTCCTTACACTATATATTTCTTTATGACCCGTTTAAATCTGTGTGAACTTCAACAATAAAGCCTTTTTGGGTGTCTGTAGGGGCTTCCAACGAGCGGCAAGAACACGGCCCTTCAGTTTCAAATTGACTTTAGAGATGACTGACTGCGGTGGCGCTGGATAAACAGATGCTTTGCCCATTTTCTTGATGTGATGATGAAGTGGAACATCAAGGAAAATAGAGGAAAGTGCCAAACTAAAACAACATCTAACCTCAAGCGGCACATGTAAAGATAATCCACAATGGATACAAGACAGGACAGGAATAAATGAATTCAGGACGGGAATACGATCTTCTGAAGAGGAATAACATAACGAAAAAGATACTTTATTCTGAATACCGAATTTCTAATATTGCTGGTTTGGACTCTTTTGTTTAATTCGATCCTCTAGCTCGATTATAGTCATAAATATAGTCAGGTCAGAAAGCAATTGGGTTGGTATACTAATTTGAATCATCAATCAACATTTGAAGCAGCAGTCCTGAAAATACCAACCAAGAACGAAATGTAGACTTAAAATGTCCGCAAATTGCAATAACACTTGTCGGTATACTCATGTGCTATGCGTACACACCGTCCTGTGTGCCCACACACGTTACAGTGCACACAGACCCACACACACCCACATAGTCTTGCCTTCCAGTTGGCAAGACATCCCTGAAAGCCTGATGTGGATGGACGACTTTACCGCAAACGCGGGGGGGGGGGGGGGGAGGACAAGACTCCACATCACAAGGCCTGGCTCGCCGGCCAAACAAACACGAGGTGATTGATGGCTTCCTAGTTTAGCGCAGAATAACCTCATAGTACTCCCATCTGATCATGGACAATGGTGGGCCAAGTGGCAGGACCGCTGAATACATGGCATTCCTCCTTTGTCAGCACTATGTTTTTTGTTTGGTTTTATCACAAGGTCAATGGATATTGCACCTCACAAAGAGAGAAAGTGAATGTTTTAGTTTGGTCAACTAATTGGCTGCCATTGAGGGCTAAACACATACACTTCACTGCAGCTGGCCATACTGTTTTTGCAAGGTGAGATGGAATGCTACCAATCACACTGTTGTTACTACCTACAAAGCAGTAACACAAAATAAATTAAAAGTTGGACATGTTTTAACATTTAATTATGTAGTTATCTACCCTTTGAGGTCAAACAATCTTGACAGATAAACTTTAGTAAGGTCTCTGTTATTCTCCTATGGTATTTGTGATTAAATGATCATTTTTTGCATGAATAGTTTGTGTAGTTTATTTCAAGTCACCTAAAGCACACAATCTGTCAAGTCTTTTCGCCATGCTTACTGTGGAGAACTTGAAATGCATGATTTATCTAACTGTAGAAGTCCAGTATATTTGCAATCGAGGCAGTCTAAACTACCAGTTTCCAGTAAAAACACACACAACCAAATAAAAAGTAACAAAACTATTGTATAGAGCACTTAACAGAAGCTTAGCTGTAGAAAATTAAACAAGAAAATTAAAAGAAACCAATTTGAGTAGCTTCCAATCATCTCGAGTTAAAAGGCAAGCAATTCGAGAGCATGCACAGCTCTGAAGAAAAGCGACTACAAAAACTTCAAGAAACTTGTGGGCTTGCTTATTCATGCTTATGTGCCGAGACACATCTGTTGATTTGAAAGAAACCGTCGTGGGGGGAGCGTAGCCAAGCAATAAACGTTATCAGCATCACAACACATGAGCAGTGAAGAACTCGAGCGTGTGCGCGTTTTTTTGTCTCCTGATGGATCACCAAGATAAATGCGGTACTGAAGGACAAATCAGGTTTAAAGACGGTACAACAGAGACAAACAGACTGCAAGGTCCTGAAAAAAAACTACGTTTGCATTGTGAACGTGGGTCATACAGGTGCAGAAAGAGGGAAAGTGGGGGAATAAAATGAGTGTTTATCGAGTTCTGGTTGGCCTTATGCACTCCAGACTAAACGGATAAGGGAGACCGCCAGTCTCATTTAGCTTCACAATCACCCCCCAGAAAGGCAACAAAAACCTTGTGTATACTATACCAACGTTAAATAAATAAGATATCAATAGCAGTTGGCCAAACGCTTCCAGAACTTTTGCCCAGAACTTTTAGAATTTAAAAATATCCAAAGTTCCCTTTCCAAATGTACTAAATATTTATCGCAGTCATGTTTTTTTTTATTGTATTTTTTAGTAACGGTACACTAAAACAGTACATCCAACTCACTAAGCTATTTAATATTACTAATACTATGAGAAGTTGCTGACAGTGTACATTAGTAGAAACCTGGCTGACAAGTACAGGTATGCTCCTAGCACGCCTTAAGACTCACCCCTAAATTCCAGATGTTTAGTCGAGCCTCCAGGTCACTGTCATCAGGAGACATCTGCCCCACATCCACCTAATGAATGAGAGAAATAAAAAATAAAAAAGTGTGTACACATTGAAAATTAAACGTAAGTAATAAAACAAAAGGAGTCATTCCATGGCAGCAATTTGACTGGCAGTTTGGCCTGGGGAACAGTAGATTATCGTGACAGCATAGAGATGCTTTTGGCAAAAATGCAGCAGTTTTATGGCTCACCCGCCAATCATCAGCAGTTATAAAAATATATTTACAGTAATCAGGGTTTCCCCATGAAAACTTGCAAAACCTGGTCATAGAGAAGCCTGATGATTTCCCATGGTGTTATTGAAAAGAACAATAAAAATGGAATGTTCAATTGAAAGGAATTGCATACAATAGCTAATCAGTGTCATTTTTTTTAAATATACATCTATAGTCGTCCATGTCAGTCAATGAGTCTTTATGAATAAGTTTGAAAAGTATGTTACTATGAATTAGCTGTAAAAACGCAAATTTTAGCTCCTTTCATGCTGTTATTCTTTAATCCACATACTAGTTGAGACAGGATTAACACTACCTGAAGCTTCAATTATTCCAAGACAGCAATCATTCAAATGTTCTTATTCCTATCCCTATGCCCCTAAATCTATTTTACACACAGAAAATCATCTCCCGCATACACAGGTGATGCTTTCCAATAGTAAGAGAGTTGTACCCCTCCTTTATCTCTCATCTCGCCACCCTGTGTGCCGTCACGCTCCTCCCTCCTACATTTGGCGCTCCAGATGTTTGGTGGTTCCACAAAATTTCTGTCAAGCCGGGAATTCCACAAGAGGGGAGAATAATTCAGCTAAAATGGCAAACCCTTCCCCCTCTCAGAGTCCTCTGTTACAACCAATTTGTTTCATATTGTAGAATTCAGTTTCCAGGGATGTGTGTGTTGACACAAGCACAGTTGACTATTATGTTTTAAGAAGCAGGAAATATCTACTCACACCGACAGAGTGTAATGTTATATAATATGAGGATTGATTTTTAAAGAACCATAAAATATTATCCCATCTCATTTTCTGAACCGATCTATCCTCACTAGGTTTGCGGGGGGTGCTGGAATGTGGGAGGAAACTGGAGTACCCAGAGAAAACCTACGCAGGCCTGGGGAGAACATGCAGCCATAGAATATTATGTTTGATTAGAATATAAGTATTCTAAATCATAACAACTAATTCTGCCCTTTTCCTGTATTTAGTAGTCAGCTGTACCACATGGGTTGGCTTCACTAAAACGACGTAATTACTTCTGGAAACCTTCTTAACATGTGTTGGGAGTTGGTAATGAGTATAATTGTCTTAATTGTCTTTAAAAGTTCTAACCCAATGCTGAAGAAAGAGAAAAATCCCCGACTTGTGTTGGAATGTTTTCTGGCCAAAGATTTAAATTTACTCCCATCTAAACAGAATACGTAGTGGGAATTTCCTTCATCTTGGTAGAAAACAGACTTATGGGCTTTCTAAAATGTCCCCTCAGCCCACATGATAGAAAAAAAAAGCCAATGGGGTGATATTTGTGTTGGCATCACCAGGTTTGCTACAAATAATTCAATGTGTCATCACAAAGGCATTGCAGGGTTTGAAAAATCTCCAACTTCTATTCTTAAAAACCATGATGTTAGTCACTGAATGAACTAACCACTCTCGTTTCATGTCTGGGTGAAGGCTTGAGTGGGCTTGAGGCAGATGCTCCTCGTTGGGTTTTCTCCTCATTCAGATGACTGGCCCTGAAATAGACAGGGTTCATGAGAAAGAGTGACAAAATAGGGCGGTGGGAAAAAGAAAAAAGCAACAGGCAAAAATGCGATTGCAGGCGCATTGGCAGACTGCCTCGCGTTGTATACACATCAACATCTGGCACTGGTTGCATAGTTTGTGGTTTGCATCTCATCCCATTAGGACAATAAACACTGCACTTGTACGTCAGCCTATTCAATGTCACACACCTCAATCACTGCCTATTCATATCAATCATGGTTCGAACATGAAGTGTATAACCAAATTAAGTTCAACTACACTCACACTCTTGTAAATAAATTCAACTTGGGTTTTTTTGCAATTTTATGAGCTAAACGTAAAGATATAAGAGTGGTTTTGTTCACATGCCAAAAATCCTTTTATAGTCGGAATTTTTGCCGTATGCTGCATATATAAAGATTTATAAACACATTCAAATGTATAAATAAACTCATTAAAAAAAGATTATGTTCACAATCCAGTTTTGAAGAACCATAGATCTACACAAAAATGGATTTTGGCACTTTTCCCAAGACTTTAGAGATAGGAGAGAAATTAAGGCATAGTAAAATTGACTGGTGAATGAAGGTTTAACTATATCTACAATGATTGAGTCTTTGCACGTTTTCTGCAATTAACTTTGAATTTGGATAATGTATTCAGAAACAAAGTTTGAAATTCACAAAGCAGTGTATCAAAGTCTGATTTGTAGAAGACAAATCCAAGATCTTACTTCAAGGTTTTTATCGCCCAACTCTAACCGAGTGACTGCGAATGAAGTTGTTAATGATTTCACATTGCTTCAATCGTTTTCATGACGAAACCTCAGCATTAAAATGTCCAACTGTGTGCTGGCTCACATTCTGGTATGTCTGAGTTGCAGCCTGAGTGGTGCTTAAGCACATCCAGCCATGAAACTTGGACCGAGGGGCTGCGGGTGGGTGTCAAGCCTCACAATCTCGGGCCTCTAAGTCAACAGGTGGATGAGGATAATTGAATCAGATGTGTCTGGAGTCTGAGGCTCGGAGATCAAAGCGGTGGCAAGTCAGGCCAGAGTTATACACACACACACACACACACGTAAAGAGGAAAATGAGAACACCATGAAGAGCCTCAGAAGCTGCAGCTCGCCTGATTAAAGCAGCCTGACATCAGTGCACCAGCCTGACCTCCAGGTGCACAGCCAGCCTCGGGCAGCACCGGGAAATCAGTCTGACCTTGGGACGCAAACACCCTGCCAAACCCACACCCACCATGGGGCAGTGAAGTTTTTTCCAACGACATTGACGATCTGACTGTCGCCCAAAAAAAAAAATATATATATATATATATTTATGAAGAGGGGGCAAAGGGTTAAAAGTTCTCACGTGTGGATGAAAAGCACACAGATGGGAGACAGAAGTCCGACAGACGCGCAGTGGAGAAAAACAAGGACATAAAAGGGAGGCCCGAGAGAGGAGCTATCAAGTCAACTTCAGCAGTGAACTTGACACTGAAAGCGAGCAGTTCCAAATGAGCTTTCTTTTAAACATCACCTCCCTTGTTTGAACAGAGAGTGACATCACTGAAAAGTGATCAGACTGTGCACTAATTACCAAAGCTGATTGCTGTGATCTTCTGATTTTTTTTTCTCCATAGCATTCCTCCACTTGGGCAGCGTTTACATATGAGGGAGTGACTCCATCGTGTGGTGTCTTTAAGGATTCCAAGGCTGGTGTAATTCTACACGATGGAATTTGAACTGCAAGATGCCAGGACGCCCAGTTCTTGTGAGGATAAGTGGTTCAGAAAATTAATGAATGTTTTTCTGAAATGCTGATACCTATCTAGATTTTTAGACAATTAAAAATGGTGAGAAAAAATAACGCAACCTCCAAACGACTTCTAATATATACATGCATACATATGATATGATATGATATGTATCATATCATATCATATCATATCTAAATATATATATATATATATATATATATATATATATATATATATATATATATATATATATATATATATATATATATATATATATATATATATATATATATATATATATATATATATATATATATATATATATATATATATATATATATATATATATATATATATATATATATATACACACAAATATATATATATATATATGTATATACATTTTTTTTGTATTAGGCTAGAACGTAGTTGAACAGCAAGGAACTCTTCATGCGCTCCTGCTGTTTTGAAGTGCTGCCTCTTTGAAAAGTCCAAATGGACAGCTCCTGTAGACTGATGCAAGGAGCAGGCAATGCCTTTTGCTCTTCAGATATAGCACCGCAGAGCAAATATGATGGCTATCTCTAAATAACCCGAGCGTGGCCGGCAAATTTGGTGTTTTCACGCAGATAAAAGAGCATCAAAATCAATTGCTTGAGTAAATATTGAATGTGTCATCAACGGCAGTATGCTTCCCTCTATAGAGGGGTGGGACAGTTATTTAAGTCACTTGACATTTTTCCAAGATAAGGTGTATAGGGAAAATCGATTTGGAGAATATAAAATAGTTTTCTGCAGTTTTTTAACACTATGTGCTCTTATGGCGTTTCTCAAGAAGGTTCCATATTTTTCTCTAGCACTTTAATTAATTCCACTTTCAACCAAACTGGGTGACTTAGATACTATTTTTTTTTGCTCTCAACGAGAAATATACATTTTCTTCTGGTGATAGGGATTACTGGCGTCAGAATTTTCAATAAAACAACACATTACCGTTGTTTAAACTAATAAAAAGATGTTCACACTAGCATAATATTTACTACTTTACTATATATAGGTATCTTAAAACGTTATATTTTTCCTCAACTTCTTTGAGCTGTACACAAATACAGAATTAAAAAGGTAGTCCAGTAATCCCTCAAATATAGCAATTTCATTTTGAGCCAAAAAGGCCAAACGTTCAATGTTGTTACATAAACATGAACTGATACTATAAACAGTAATTTAAATTGAAAACAATGCAAAATGTCCATCTAGAGGGCTGTCTTAGTATTTCCATGGTTTACGCAATTTCACAAAAAGCCAGGTGGGAGAACTCCCTCCTGGGATGGAAATTTGGGGATGCATGGAACATGGTCAGATCCTGCCCATCGCCGCTAGGGGGCTCACTTTTAATGCATAAAGATGTTGTGTGAGGTAGAAGTCTGAAACTGCTTTTCTACAGCAGTAATTTAGTGTTTTAGTGTCGAAAAATATCTCAAGGAGTTGTTCAACAAAGATACAAGCAAAACAATACCTTGTATGTGCAGTTGTGGGTGAGGAAGAGAGTCGATCCTGAAGCAAGGCAGCAACAAAACTGTCATCATCGCAGCCATCCAACTCATCTGAGACCCAGTCAGGCAGAGTTACTTTCCTGTGGTCCACAGACTGGCCAATCAATGGCTCGTCAAAGTAAATGGACTGAAATAGTCAGACAAGATGCCATATTTAAGCTTTTTCTCTCAATTAGTATTATT
Organism: Stigmatopora nigra; assembly: GCF_051989575.1. Lineage (NCBI taxonomy): Eukaryota > Metazoa > Chordata > Actinopteri > Syngnathiformes > Syngnathidae > Stigmatopora > Stigmatopora nigra. Next base: position 7,198,592 of record NC_135522.1, read on the forward strand.
ATTTTTGTTTCAGCATGAAAATGACCATGTAAGTGGGAAGATTCTTAAGGCTGCCGGGTTGTGGTTTGCTGGCAAATGGGCCTTCCAGAACGCCTCTTTTAAGCATGTTGAGAAGCATCTGGGAATGCAGGTTTCGGTTCTTGTGACCTGAAAGACTTGATGTTGCCGGATCACACAACTTCTTTATCCACAGGGCACAATGCTGTCGCTCTGGTATGAAAAAAACATGCAATACATGCTGAAACACTAAAAGGATTTATTGAAAACGGACTTAATTGCATCCTTACCTGTTTTGTTAGGGTGTTTGAGGACATGTGGTTTCATCTCCTGAACAAAATGATTAAATTCTGAGTTTAGGCTTTCCAACGACTCTTGATTTTTGTGCATGATGTACTGGAACAAGAAAAACAGATAGCTCATGTTTTGCGATCATTACAAATGTGAATAACTCCGCAGTAGTCGCTAAGAATATAATAACACTATCTGAAATAGAATCAGCTGTATATTTACCGTATAGACGCTCAAATCTGCACCACGTGAGTCCTAACAAGCACACTGAAAGGAAGTGAGGGAAAACGTTTTTTTGCACCATCGAATGCAATAGAGGAACCAAAAAAAGGAATAAACTTGCCCCCCAAAAACTTTGATTTAGTTTGTTTCTTACTTTATGGGGTGCGGTGCTCGATCCGTTTCAAAATCTCGGCGTCTGCGCTTGACGCCACTTCCGATATCCTTGACGGTCGCCATGGAAACTTTCTTCTTCGTGTGTTTCATTACCCCCAAAAACACACACCTCTTGGATCCAAATTTTGCATACACGAGGCCATCGTCTCAAATGTGACTTAATATTCGATTACATCGTACTTATCACCCTTGAGTCCATGGATCAAACGTGGTGGTGTAAGCTAAGAGTACGTAACTAAACTGCATTCTATTTGTTTTGAGTAAAACTTGTCTGTAGTACTAGTTGTCACCACAACGTGGCAGTAAACAACAAGTGAAGAACAATAAAAGCGACGGTGGCAAGGTGCCTTCAAAGACAGTTTGTGCTCTTTTAATTTAGATATTTTTTAAATCTAATATCTAATCTAATCACGTGAATTTATAATTCATTATACGAACCATTGTTTTACAATAGCTTGTACGGTTGCATTTCTTTTAATGATTCCTTTTGGAGTTTATGCAACTCGGTTTGAAAGTAAAATTTCCACAGTCTTTGAATGCGTCGTGCCTACCGTCAGCCTGAATGAAAAAGAAGCGCTTTCAGCGGGTGAGACAGAGAGGAGGCGTGCGAGCTGCCAAGAGGGCTCCATCGGGAACAGCATCACTTGACGAGAGCTGTGAAGAGGCAGTCACTTCACACAAGTTGACGCCGTGTACTTTTGTTTTTCATAATGGCAGATCACCACCTTTTACACTACAGCGACTCCGCCGGGGCCGGTAACAGATTCGCCCGTAAAGGTGCTTTGCGACAGAAAAACGTGCACGAAATCAAAAATCACAAATTTACTGCAAGGTTTTTCAAGCAACCGACCTTCTGCAGCCATTGCACGGACTTCATATGGTAAGTGTAGAGTTTTTCCAGCTTTAAACGAAAATTTTAGAGGCTGACTTGTTTGTTTACATTGCAGGGGATTCGGAAAACAAGGATTCCAATGTCAAGGTAAACTTTCACTCATGATTTTAAGGTGTCACACCCTAAAAGGTGACATTTCAGTGAACAGTGTGTCTCATTTACCAAGCAAAGTGATGCAAGTTTCTATTTTTGTAAAGATCACTGGAAAACTGTCATTTAATATCCCTCAATACATGTGATGATGTCATAAGATGAAAAATACTTTCCTCTATACTGATTCTTGTCATAGTGGTAGTAGATCAAAGCTCAGTCGCTGGTACACATTTCTAGAATGGATAATGTAGTGTTGTGATGGGTCCCCCGGTTCTGGTCCTAATTCTTGTTCCAGTTCGTTCGTTTTTGTTATTGTCCTCAGGCTCTCCTCCAACCTGTTGTGGGTTGGCGTCTCTTGCAAAGTTGTTGGGCCACACAGCATCAGATGGGTATGCAGGTCGGACAGCTTGTAGCAGGGGATTTTCCCCACAAATTTTACACTGTGAAAGTATTCATTTATTTATTATCCAAGCCGATTATGCACACAAGGGTCACAGGGGTCTAGAGCCAAGCCAACAACGGACAGCAGGCAGATACAAACCCCCAATTGGTTGCCAGCCAAGGCACATGGAGACGGACAATCATCCATGCACGCACAATTTGGAATGGTCACTCCACCTGTGTGGAGTTTGCATGTTCTAACCGGGCCTGCGTGGGTTTTCTCTGGGTACTTTGTTTTCCTCACACATTCCAAAGACATGCATGGTAGGCTTGTTGGATACTCTAAATTGCTCCTATGTATGAGCCTAAATGGTTGTTTGTCTCCTAACCCAGCTCCAGCACCCCCCACTACCCTTGTGCGGATAAAGTGGCTCAGAAAATGAATTAATTATTATGATTGATTTTTGTTGTTGATAAAAAAGCAACTTTTCTTTGCTGGCCTGTCCAAGCCAAAAAGTATTGGACATTTATCCCAGTCAATGGTATGCAATCAGGATCATTAAGTGGCCCATTGGTGTCCCTTTTTATATTGCCAGATTTTTTTATGAGGTATCACTGGGTCTATTAGGTTGTTTTCATCATTTTACCTAATCGAATATTAAACTAGCTTTCTTTAAGTGCTTAAATATGTGTGTGGGCTGGGTGCCTCGCCGTTCCCAGGGCAATCATGGCTTGCCGCTGTGGAAAAGGTGATGTGTTCTTCTCCTTGGTTGGAGGATGGAGATCATTTTGTCTGTAAAATGTTTCACCCGCAGACAAAGACACCGTGTGTAATTGCAGGAGCAATTGCAATAATTATGTTTTGTTGAATAAATTTGCCTGTGGTTGTTATCATTTGAAAAACATGTTGTATTCAGATCTTTTGAGTGAAGTAGGACACCCATAGAGACAATTGGGACCACTTTTTTGCACATTTTGAGGACATTGTAGACATTGTAGAGGTAGAATTGGATTATTTATCATTTATATACATTGGTGTAAAGAGTAATTTAACAGTGTAAATGGTTTTACACTGTTAATGAGTTGCATAAAAAACAGGTACATAGATGGGTTTGCTTTGTTTAAGACGTATGGAAGGTTGTTTTGCAAATAAATGCTTGTAGTTTTTGCTCAATGCTGCCAATCCTTGTGTCAGTGAAATGCTTGGTGGACCTGGGCTGCACCAACATCACATAAGAGACTTCAGCTCGGAGGCACGATAACGCCCTTAACAAGCATAAAAGCTCCATTTCGGTGTACTCTTTCAGCGTTCCAAGGATTTATTTTTAATTCCTGGCTTCTGACATTCCAGATAATCCTGGATATGATTTTGTCTGTTGGCGTGTAACTTTACCGTGAAGCATTTGAATAAGTTACAGCAGTTAAAATTTTCATTTCAATGACTTAACCCCTGAACTTTTAATTCGGGGGAATAAATAATGATATATTTATATAAATATATATGTTTTTTTATATATTTATATGTTTCTAGTGTTGAATTGGATGTTCCTCAATGTTACCTTTCATAAAACCGGTTCCATTCCTGATTGATATGCACAGTTCATTGGGAATGGCTCCTGTGAGGCACCGTTTAAGGAGTTATTTTTTAGCCTATGCATCATCTCTCAGATTACTTTCTTTGAATATCAATTTTACAATGTCGGATATATATAACGACACCTCCCTGATGTACGGTATGAAAGTCATATTTTGAATTCCTCCATGGACTGTACTTAGCTGTCTGTTGCACTTTTCCGACCCCCACATAGCTTCGAAGTTGACCGTCTGTAGGGAATAACAGTGCCATCTGGAGGGTTGAGAGGAGGGCCTTATGTCTGGAAACAAGAAAACCGGCTGGACACAAGTGGACTAAACATGGGAAGAGATGCGGCAAAATGTCAAAGTGGTAAAAGACAGATTATATTAAGGAAATAATCAAAGATTAACTCAATTCACTGCCATTGACAGTTACCATACATCAAATCCATGTCAACTAGGATGGCAGACATTCCAATCCATTTTGAGTGGGAGTCCCATGTTAAATCGGTGATTATAATTGACTATCACAAATAATTTGTTGTTGCAGCCCTAGCTAACAGAAAAAAATGTTCCCCAGTCTATTTCAAGCTTAATAAAAGTGAGACATCATTGAAGGTCCTGCACTTTTCAATTTATCATGCACTGCTTCTCTTTAACCACCCTGGTAGTTTTTTTTTTTAAATCAAAGACCTGAATGTCATTTAGAGCCCCTGAGGAGGGAGTGACACAAGACCATCTTATCGTGTATGTCAGCATTAAGAAAGGATCGCTCCTGGTCTGGCTGCTTGCCAGAGAGGGCTTATTTAAAACTCCCCTGGCTAAGATGGGGAGAGGAAAATGATGAGAGTAGGATGATGATTACTGTGGCATGAGAGAAGGGTTTGCATTTTCTGTAGGCGTTATCTAATCAAAATTTGGGATTCAAAAGATTTTTTTTTAGTCTTGTACTTATGACCAGGCCTCTCACATCTGTTTCTGACCCCAAAGTACCTTTAAACAACATTTGATTTATACATTATCTGATTATTAGACTTGTACCAACAGAATCGGCCATTAGTCGACTCTCAAAATAATTGTTTGAGGCAATGCAATTATAGTTAGAATTTGAAAAAAATAATTAAAAGCTGTTGAAATCATTTTGACCTAACCTCTTACTTCCAAAGGCAAATTCAATATACCACTTGTGTGTTTTTTTTCTTGTTAAAGTCTCTTCTTGGTAAGCATCCTAAGACATATTGTGTGTCAGCACGCGTCCGTGAGTCCCCTCTGCCTTGCAGGAGCCTGCGGGCTAAATAGCCCGGAAAGTGCCATGTTTAAGCCGCATATGCACAACCCCTTCCTCCCTATCTCAGCACCACTCTCCCAAAAATGAGTGTAAGTGACTCAGAGTTTCTCACGCACAGGGCCTGTCTTGTCCTGAAATCTTTTATACCCGCTTGCTCATTTTTTTGTCGTTTTGTCTTACCGAGGAGCTACTGTACATTCTTCCCAGGTAACGGTGGTGCTTGTATAACCCGGGGCATGCATTTTCCTTGGAAAACCATGGGCCATGTAATTTATAATACTGAAATGATGATTCACGATGGGAAATCCTGCTTTCATTTCTATGGTCGCATTGGATCGGATATGAATGTCTCCATGATGAACCAAACTGTGCCCCCCGGAGCGCCAAATCCACGAGGATTTTTCCTGTCAGCCCCTTCTCTCCGCTCCGCAGCGACTGCCACAAGTGCAATATTTCATTTTAGCAAACTGTCTAAGCAGATCATGTCACTGGGTTGTGCTTGTATAACACAATGTCATCTTGTGACATTAAAAAGAGGTCTTTTTGGGTGGCATTACTCAGCCGGGAGTGGGTTGTTAATTGTCGGTAGAGCTGCCGCTGTGTTTATGCCGAGACACAAAGAAACAAGGAAGCAAAATAAACACAATCTTTAGATATGCTTATTTCAAAATTGCTTTGTTCCTTTTGCAATCTATTTATTTCTATGCTCACAGTAGCAACCTCCTCATTGTTTTCAGAGCCGGACCGAAAACATTTTAAAACCAGTTTGCAACAATTACTGCACAAAGCTGAAAAACCTCAAGTCCACTTTACTTTGACTTTCCATAAACTGATGTGTTTAATAAACTTGAGGCTTTTGACTTTAACCCTGGCACCTTAAACTCTTAAAAAGCACTCATGGCTGGCCTTAACTTATTTTCCTGCAAAGCTTTGCGATGAATTCTCCGTAGTGTCTAACAAACTCTGATAGCTTTATTGTAGTAAAATATCTTTATTCTTTTTTTACCCTCTAAAATCTGTGACGGGTCATGGACAAGACGTCATCATGTACCTGTACTGTAAATAACTCTCTCAGAAAAGTAGCTACAAAGTTAAAGGTGCATTTGAAGATGCACTCTGCTATACTCAGAAACTCAAATTGTTGTTGAATAATAGAACACTCGTGCCAATACCCAAAGACTCAGAACACATCCAAAATGGCAACGTCACCAAGCCTCTAATAAGTAAAATGAATGGGTGTCTATTGACATATATGGAAGCCAATCATTTAAAAACAGTATGTTCTATTAGGTATATAAAAATACTAAATATTACAGTAATTCCAACTCACAAAGGGAGTACATGAAAAGCATGTTTATGTATTTTTTAAGGCGAATTAAAACTAACATTACATGTTTTTCTTCGTGCCATTAATCTCAGTGGGTCACTGTACTGTTTCATCACCAGTAATAGACCAACAAATCTAAATAGAAAAGACCAAAAGATTATTATGAGATATTAAACCCCATTAATGATCTCAACTCTTCTCCACCTTATCCCTCTGTTGCCATAACAACCTGGAGGATGGAGTCCTAGGTGTGACCTCACATCTTACACTGGCGTTGACTACTAGATCAATAAATTCGTTTTTTTTTGTGTGTGTATGTGTGTGTGTGTGTGTGTGTGTTTGTGTATTGCTTTGCCTCAGGGGAAAGTTAAAGTGAGATGAGCAGCTCACTTGGACGTGCCGCCTCTCTCCAGCTGTGCTTAATGAATTCAGAGGTGATTATACCTGCGGCTATTTTTAGCTTGAAGGGATTTTTAGTCTTGACCCATATGAAATAAATAGAGTGCTGTGTAAATGAGACTCATTTCGCCAGAATGCTTGAGGCCCCAACCAGTGAAAGTCATAAGAACATATTGCTTGTAATAATCGTAATAAGTTAGGTGTCTGCTGGTGATTTAGCAGGCTTACATATAGCAATACCATAAAAAAACAATATATGTAAAAGGTGGTATTCATCTCTACAAAGGTCACTGGCAAATGAGTGCCATTGTAGAGTAGATCATGTTGTATAAGTATGTGTTTCTAGATATTGAGGGAGAAACATTATAATATAATCCATTTCAAAAGAGCTCGGCCATAAAACACTACATTGAGCAAAAACACTCTTGACCTACACTTTGCATGGATTCATCTCTTTTCTGTTACTGTATTAAGGCTACCAGTTTTTCCATAATCAGGCATATTTATGTGTATTAATTGTGTCTTAATGGAGGTTCATTAATGGGCACTGTTTCTATCACATAAATACATTTATAATTTTTGTTGGACTCATTTGACCAGGACCTTTTTCTTTGAACTTAATTAATTTTAGTGGTTATCGTGTCGGCCTCACAGTTCTGGCGTTCAGGGTTTGATCCCAGGTTTGTCCTCACTTTGTGGAATTTGCATGTTCTCCTCTGGCTTGCATGGGTAATATCCGGGTACTTCTTGTTTCCTCCCATATCCCAAATACATGCAGGGTAGGCTGGTTGAACATATCTGAATTGGTGTATATCTGTAATTATAAATCTTGTATTTCCATAATATGTACCTAAAAAAAAATCCAAATTAAAAGTATATCATAATCTTAGATAAAACCACCTATAAAAGCATGATCTAGCACTGTAAAAAGACACAATGAATGGAGTGGCAGCTTCGCATGGACACATGGGACTCCACCAGCCTCAGAGTAATATTTCTGCTATTTCTGTACAAGGACAAAGATGCAGGGGAGGGGTGGGGGGATTACAGAATGTGTGTGCCAATTTTCTGAAGCTTGTGTTTCTCCTTCCTGCTCCCGTGGTGTTGGAAGCCAGCGTATGTGCGTTTTGTGTTTGGATGGCAAGTGTTTGCACGTGTGTATTTTGAGGGTCACTCAGTAAGCAACCGAACCACAGCTTTTTGTCATTATAACACCTTGTTGGCTTTCCATTTTTCGTGTGTTTTTGTTTTTAGCTTCTACTCCATCTGTTGACATCACAGGGAACACATTCCATGCTGTAAAGTCGTCAAAATATCCGAATTTGTTTTATTTTTTTTATCCCCGTTCCATATGCTGTCCGCTTCAATTATGCCAGGATGCTAGTCAGGTGTTAATTGAATAGAATCCTGAGAATATCTATGCATGACAGATTTGGGGAAAAATTTCTTAACCCAGTGGGTGTCTTTGACAGTGATAGACATCTTATCCTTTTTTGAGGGAGCTCCGACAGCCATCATTCAATATTGCTATCAATGGCAGTCCTTGGAACATTATGCCACAGTGATGACTGAATTCATATATTTTTGCACATGCAAACCTTTAGAAAATCAGTCCCTAAATTGTCAGTCAGCCCCATTTTACAACTTTCAAAAACTGTTTGTTGTTGTTTTTTGTTATTTTTGTTGTTTTGTTCATTCTCAATTTATTAGCCAGATGTAAGATCAGCTGTTCTTGGGTGTTGCTATACAAATTGTAGTCACTTTTTATTGAATATTATCAATCATAATTATATAGTCAGATATAGGAATATACATATGTAATGCACATTCTTCTTGGTTTAGCAAACTAACAGGCAAAATCTAATGTGTCAAACAGATATAATCCAGGCTGATTAGCAAAAAGATGCTGGTAATATACAAACAGTAAATCCGTAGACATTGTGTACTTGGGAAATTCAGTCTAACGCCATAACTAATCTGGGACAATGAATTTTTGAATGCATCTTATATATATATATATTATGTCAGCAGCCCTAATGACTGATTGTGTTAATGTTTACTATTGATGTTATAAATTTGCTCTGGCAAGAACTGAGGTAATTTTGTCTGAGTCTGTAATTGAAGGTGTCACGGTGGAGTCTAGTCCTCATCGTTCCCAGCCTTCCTGCTCTAATGGGAGCAAATATAGCAACAGGCTCCACAGGGGAGAATCAGTTATATGCCACCATGTTTATTTTGGCATCCCTCAACTTTTGATCAGCAATTATGCTCTGCGGGGGTCTCACTGAGGAAATCTCTTGTGGGAATGTGTCTTGGATTCTGTCTTGTTTTGAGACCTTGCAGGGGTCCCCCAAATTGGTTGCCAGCCAATTGCAGGGAACAAGGAAGCAGACAAGCATTCCTGCTCACACCTAGGGGCAATTTAGATTGTTCAACCAGCCTACCAAGCATGTTTTTGGCATGTTAGAGTAAATTGTAGTACCCAAAGAAAACCCACGCAAGCCTGGAAAGAACATCCAAACTCCCTATAGGAACATATGGAACCTATTTCCCATTACAAAGTGATGAGAACTAGAAAAACTTGTCTTTCATACTATTATTTGTTGTCTTAGTGACACTTTTGTATATGAATAACCTTTCTGCATTTTGCACAAAACAACCTTTCCTGTGGCTATTAGAAGCACATTCTGATATGTTTGCCCTTCCCTACTGTAATTCGCATGAAATTTTATATAGTCGACAGCTTGTATGACGGCAACCGACTGAGTTCATCCCGGTGGAATGTAAAGTATAAAAGAAGGCGCCCTTCCATCCGTACGGGCAGGCCAGAGAGGCAGTCGGGGCCAGAAAGAAGTAGGTGAGTGGAATCGGATCTGAAAGGAGGGGTTAATCATGTGAATGCATTCATCACACCAGCATAGTCACAACACTGTTTGGAAGCAATCAAAATAAATTGAAGGGTGCACAACGAAAACAGATGAGATGCTACAAAGGTTATGTCGTCTCTGTTTTCTTTTTGGAACCAACTTTTGTTATCAATATATTTTCTGCTGCTCATTTTAATTGCCACAAAATCTATCCAAACTTTTGGATGTTTCCCCCATTCCCATTTTTCAGCTGTGGCACACTTTTTGCATTGCAAAAAACTCAAGGCACACCATGTGAAATTCCTATTTAAAGCTCATATCATTCGTATTTACAATATAAAGTCATTCTCCTCAAAGTTTTATCAACACAAATAAAAAACAACCCAAAAAAGTATTTCAATATCTAATTTTTTACACCTAACTTACAAAGGTGATGTCCAGAGACACTCCATGTGATGTAATGTACCAACTTCATTCTCATAATTTCATTTTTATTCTCATAATATCATTTTTGACCAATTTGATAGATTAACTCATGGCCATTGATAGACTGTCAATAATCCCCCAGTCAAAATGAATTAGGCATTTATCTATTCATTCAATCCAATTGGGGTTCAATTAATCAGTCAAAATGAACTGAAAGAAATTGGCTGTCAATGAGTTAAACATGTTGAACAAAATAAATCTATATAACACGTTGCTCTTATTAATTGAAAGCAGCTTGCAGGCAAAAAAATACCAGTTCAACACATCTGCCGCCTTTCATTCCCATTCCACCTCTCTCTTCTAAATGGTAGAAGCCCTGCCCCGCAGACGCCCCACTAAAGGCCCCGCACGGGTGTGGATGTGAGCATGTGGATTAACTGAGCCAATTAGCTCAGCGCAAAGATCCAGAGTGATGAGCGCGGCCACACTTCTTTCCCTCCCGTCCTTTGGTACGTCCAGTGTTGTGAATCAGCATTAAAGCTGCTGAAGCAACACGACAGTCGAGCCAATTGCTTTCTGCTCACAGCGGCCAGGTTTTCTGGCTCAAGTCTCTTGACCTCAATACAGCATGACTGCCTTTCTCTGGGGCTTTGCACTTTTCATGCTACGAAAAAAAGTGGTCCTTTTGAGGGTTTAGAAACTGCTCAGTGAGTTTGCTAGCAAGTGCACAAAACAATATGAAGTAGTTTTGTCCTTCAATGAAGTTGTGGTAAAGATAAATACAATGTTTATTTTAACCAGTACCGAAATGTCCAATATTGTATGCATGTTTTTTTTAGAAATAGCAAAATACAACTTTAAAGTGAACATTTTATTTATAGTTTAATAACCTGGCTGGATTTTTTTGTGCGAAAATAAGTACTAAGTCATACACCTTCGATAGACAACAAATTAGAGTATTTTTTCCAGGAGTCTAGGTGTAAATGTGTACCTGCCTCCATGCTGGGAGTAATTTTCAGCTCCCAAATTACAGCATCTCATATGCCCTTTCTTCTGTAGACAGAGCTTCATTATTCGTGCATGAATATTCGTGTCTTTGCGCATGTATAGCAGAAAAATAGTTTTTTCACTTTTTTTCCCTCTGATTTACTACCGGATTTTCCACACTTGCCAAAGGTTAGAATGATTCATTCTAATTTTTGTGTACTGTTTGTTCGCCCGAGCGATATGAATATGAATCATACTATTGCATGAGCTCGCGTTTGATTCATGCTACTTAGCCGGGGCACCTCCAGAAAGAAATGTCATGCGGAGTTAATGTTCAAGCAGAAGTCTTACACCGTTTTCTCAAATGCAACTGATATAAGTTAGACATGGAAGTTTGAGCTAATGATGGACTCTCTCATCCGTTGAGGTGTTTGTCATTGACAGTGCATGGTGATATAAGAGGTTTTTATGTGAAATTTCTTTACAGTAGAGGACATTCTACAGGTGCTTGAGCATTTCAGTTGATTATATGATATCTGGGGTATGAATTGCTCTTTTTAGACCAGTAAAGTATCAAATTTTGTATTAAAACATCCCTGTCCGCTCCCCTCTGTTGAAATGTACATGTCGATTAGATGTCATTGAACATGGCAGCCCCAATATATAAGCAAGGGAGTTATTCTCAGAGTAATAATTAAAAATGAAATAATAATAGTTGATAGAGCTCATTAAAGCACTCTTGGCATATGGTGAGAAATGCAGACGGTCCCCAGGTACCACAATTGGACTTCTCCCTCTACTCTCAATAGGCTTTGCTATTAGAAGCCATAAAGCAATTCATTAACTCCCCTCCCCACCCGTCTTACAGCATTTACGCATAATTAGGTCTGTGCTTTTTTGGGGGGGAATTTGGGTTTACATGCATGCTTGTTATCGCCTCCCGTCCACACCACGTGTCACTTACGATAGGCTCTAATTTTGTCCAAATGGAACTGTGCCAGACTTAAAACTGTCTCAAAGCCCTACAATTAGTCAGACGCATTATGTTACTAACATTGTGGCATCTGATACTTGCAGCAAAGGAGTTGAGCCAAAAAAACCTATGTAGGTAATTCATCACTTTAATGATATGTCTATATCTGTTTTGTTTTAATAGCAAGTACCATGTTGACTGACAGCAACACAAGTAAATGTGCCAGGCTTTGTGCTAATGTGTCTAAGCATTACCATAATAGTGTATGTGTTTGTGCATGTGCACTCACACAGTCATGTTTGATTCATGATGCTTTGTCATTTTATCTACTGTGTGAGTCATAAATGTCTGCCAGCCAAACACTCCCACCTGAAGATAGGAATAATTTATCCAGGCCACCCCATGTGGATTTGGAATACAAAACAGTATAGTGATCCATTCTTGAATGCATCTGCATATTTAATGTATTATGAAAGGGGAAGGTTGACCGGGAGATAAATTGAATATTAGATCAATTAAAGATTTCAACTTGGATTTACGACAAGGTGAAGGATGACATAACCCACGTGAATGTTAATGTAGTCGATTTAAATACTTTATTTTAATACTTTTGTTGTATTATCCAGTATGAAATTTTAATGAACCATTGCACCTGTTTCAACTAACTCATCAGGTTTCACAATAGACATCCTTTATGGAGTTATTAAATTACCGTATTTTCCGCACTATAAGGGACACGTTCAATCAATGACTTTTCTGAAATTTGATTCATACATAAGGCCCACCAAATTGTAACATGTAGTAGTAGTAGTTGTGGTGGTAGTGGTAGTAGTAGTAGTAGTAGTAGTTGTAGGGGATTGTGTGATACATCGACTATATAGTACTGTGATAGTAGTAATAGTAGTAGTTGTTAGGAGTTGTGTTATAGTACATCTTTTATATGCACCTTATAGTACTGGATCTGGGTGACAGTCTTTTGTGAGAAGTTCATCATTTCTGATTTGAAATTGAGAAGACAGGCGCTTGTTAGGAAAAAATAAGCACCCTAAGGATGCCATCGCAGCAATCGTCATCTGCATTAACGAGCTACCCGGACACGCATAATCAAACATCTGAAAACAAGCACCCAAGCTAATAACTGCCAAGGCATGTCAACATTGCATGGCTAATTGTAGGGAAGATTTTGACATAGCAATGAAAGTGCAATACAAAATATGGAATTTAGAATTGTTCAGAAAAAAATTCGATTCTATGCAGAATTTCCACTGAGGTTGCAGGTTTTGCTCTGATGTTGTTTATCTCAGATTCTCTTTGGACCTCTACATTATTCGTTATAAGCCTTATAGTTGAGCAAGTTGGACGAGTTGCAAACATTATAAATGTTGTTTTGGCCAAGGTAAGTATTAATCTACTTGTGTCAAAAATGATACATTATGTCAAAACATGCAGATAATTCACCCACCACAAACATACATGCATACTTGTCAAGGGCTTGAAGATTCTCATTCACAAATAGATAACGAAAGTTATGTCTCGTTACTTTATTCTGTCTGTATTTTCTTTGTGAAGGCAAACCACGCAATCCTCTTACAGGGATTTGATTTGAGCACTTTTCAGACAGCTGAATATTGAGGTTGTGTTGGATGATTGAGAGATAAACACAAAATCCTTGAGAACTTTTACTGCTCTGTGTAAAAGAGGAAGGTAATTTTTCTTTTTGCCTACTTTATCTTTGCTCTCTTTGAGTATTGTGCATTTATTCAAATTGGTGGTCTTTGTCGAGCCTTTTTTGAATGCTTTTAAGGTCAGCCTTTGTGAGTTTTTGAATTTGAAGGAGGGTTCATCTTTTTTCCATCACATTGTCCTATTATCAATGTTAAACTTGATTTTTATAGTTTGTCTTGACAGATATACTTAGGATATAAATACAACTTTTTATTAACGTACAGTATGATGAATATATTAAAAAAACATGACTGATTGGCTGATGTCAGCCACATTTCATTATCCGTACATCTTATCCTCACAAGGTCAAGGGGGTGCTGGAGCCTATGCCAGCCAACTGGGCAGTAGGTGAAGTAGACCCTTAATTGGTTGCCAGCCAATCACAGGGCACCGTGCAAAGAACATTCCACTCCAACACAGATAGGCAGGGACAATTTAACCAGTTTACCATGCATGCTTTTGGGATTAACTCATTGGGATTGAAACCTTGACCTGAGAACTGTTTTGTGCACATGCTTTACACAAAATTAAATTCATTAACCCAAATAAAAACAAAAAGACACACCAATTTGTGTATGTGTGTGCTTTAATGTCCACTTTTTCTTTGACTTTCACACCCTGATTAAAAGCTTCACTGCCCAGCCACAGTTGAGTGCAAGTGGTCGAGATGGTAAACAGATACGCTTACTCTGTGAGGTTCACCCTTCAACTCCTCAAATTTTCATGAGAATCCGACTCAGGTTCTTCGTTCTTTGTATGACTCTTGCATCTTTTTTTCCACCACTCACAAGCTGATGACAGAAAAGGCAATGAACACATCATTCATTCGTTCTCAAACACTCACTCAGTCACTCACTAACTCAAACATAGATGTGTAAGATGTTTCTACCTGTGTATCAACACCAAACCACCTGTGTAATTATAAATCTACATTGGCCAGGTGGAAAGAAAATGTCTGCGCTCACTTCAGTACCTCAGCACTCTCTGTTCCAACCTGTTTCTAAAAATAACCAACAGGGAGAAAAGTGGGGTGCGTTATGCCAGCACCACCTGAAGGAAGAAAGTCAAAGTCCTGCATCATTTATTCTACACATTCTTTCAAATCTGTATGGTCTTTTTTTAGAAATACCATGCAATTAATTTTCCAAAATTAGAAGAAATTGCATTTCTCTCCAAAGGTTACAAACACATCCTGCTATCTTCCTTTGCATCTCAGATCAGAAACCTTTTTTCTGCTCCAATGCAGATGAGGGTTTAGATTGACTGGTTATGACTGGAAGGGTATTGAACATATCTCCCTCTTTACCATAAATATTTTCCCAGAGGACTGCCATAATTATATTATGGGTATAATTTGGTAGATTATTAATTTGAGCAGATTAAGGTGGTGTTTGTGATTCCTATACTGTGTGATGTGCAAAGTTTTCAAGTATTCAACACATAAGCTTCATGCATAATGACGTTTTTGTTGTTTTCAGTCTTGCGTAAATAGCGACACATAAGGAAGTGTCGTGGTTGCATAAACTGCGTCCTAATGCGCTTATCTCGGCAATTAGTCTGGTGCAAACAAACAAACAAAAAAAAAGATCAGCATAATTCATCCTAACATCCCTGACGATACAGTATGTCAGTGTGTCACTTTCTGCTCCCGCCATTTCGCACACTCAATGTTTGGACGCCACCATCTGTGAAGAAATACACCGTTTTGACTTCCTCAATCGCCGCATGAGTCATCAAAGAGATTTATCATGGACCACCATCTTTACTTTGTTCTCTTTCGACTCCCCTCGGACTTGTCAAGATAATGTTATTAGTTTGTCGTATAATTTACGGGGACAATGTGAAGGTGTGTTTTTGTCGCCTTGTGAAAAAGTGAATCTGACATAACAGATGGTTTGTTTGACAAATGTCGTGCAAAACTGTCTGGGAAAGTGCCAGTCGGAACTGTTTTGGAAAAGAAAGTGGAGTCTGTCGCAACCATTGAAGGAGATGGAATATGTTTTAAGATATTATTTAACATTTTAGTGCTAAAAGTTTAAAAACTGAGTTCCTATACCTTCACTTGTTTTAAGGAAGTTTGGCTGCTGCAATTGGACAGCCACCAATTTAGGCTGTCCCCCGCCTAGTGCCCAAAGTCAGCGGGATAGGCTCCAGCACCCCCTGCAACCCTAAAGCGGTTCAGAAAATACAAATATGAAAATAAATGAATAAATAGTTGACTATGAAAATAATCTTTTTGCAGCCTTACCCAGGCTCAGGATAAAACAAGAAAATATTCCAAATGTGTTGCTTGCCACACATTTTTAAAAATAAGCAACTAAAAAGATATGCTTGCTTGTTAAATTTCACATTGGATGTGCCCTGTGTGACTCAGATGTTTTGTATACAGAACAAGCTGAAAATTCAACTCATTAGCCTTGACAAGGAGTCAGTGAGATGCACGTCCAAATGCAACATTGTTTTTTTCTTTTAACTGCTTCAATGCCCAGCGATTTTCATCAGCTTCTCCACGTTTAAACGGAATGGACGTGCATCGCCGTCACAAGCACTAAAGGATGGCCCCTCAAAGCCAGGCCTGGGTTGATCCCATAGGATTCAGACATCCCCGCCTTCAAATCTAAATGACTTTGCAAGGTTGGCCAAGAAAAGGCTTTCCCTGCTTACTTAGTGTCTCCGTGGCGCCAAAATGCTAACACTATGCTGACATCATGATGCCATGAAGCCTAAATTGAAATAGGAAGTACACTTGTACATCATAACTTCAAAGCATTTCTGGAAAATACAAACCAATGTTGGCATTTTGTTAACATTTTTTATTAACATATTTAGTGTCATTGTGAGTGATTAATTTGATTTTAAATCAATAACAAATCCCAGAGTGCTTTGCAGACATTTAAATTTTCTCATTAATTAGTTAATTAATTTTCAGCAACCGTTTCAAGCCGATCGCAGACATTTACATTAAATATATGGTATGCCTGATCCAACTTTTAATTTTCTTCATGTATTATTAACTTTGTATGGTTGTAATTTTGGGTCTTCTGCTACAAATATTGACCAGAAGTCTTGCTTCCTGGAGGATCACTAATTTTACGTTAATATTTACTTAATCTGTGACTACACTCTAAATCTTTTAACAAATACGCACCATTTTGTGATGTCAAAATAGGTTCTGATGGAAGTCATATGGTATTTGTTGTCTTTTCCCTTTAAAAATGAAAAGTGGATTACTAAGCATGGATTCTAGATAGCGGAATCAGTTTATAAAGAGGTTGCAGAGTCTGTTTTTCATTGGAGATATCACAGTAATTGGTCAAGGACACTTTGTCCATTGTGACATTAGTAATTTCCCCGCGGCTACTCTGAAGTTTTCCAAGAAACATCAGATTTCAGGCTTCAAATTCAGCAATTTATCGGTCACCCATAATTAGATCCCAGTAGCAAGTGTCAAACCCGAGAGAGTGCATGTGTGTTTTAAGGAGCAATTGATTAATGGCGAGATAGATCTTCTTCACATACTGTGCAGAAGATGTGACAAAGAATCCTCTTCCTTCTTTATATATCATACTAAAAGGGAGGATGATTCATTCTTTTCTCCTTTCCTCTTAATTGAAAAGCTTTGTTGATGAGCTGGATCTTCACTGTAAAGCTTTCTCTTAAGAACCAGGGTGGAAAAACTGACTTTTCCCAAGGATTAGAATGAGGTTATGATCAGTTTTTTTTCTGTTGGAATCATCAGAAGAATTAAAAGGGTTGCTGCTTGTGGGAGTGTTCTCATACAGTCAACCGCCTTCCATCTGTTGTTAGACTTAAGGAGCCCAAAAATCACATTTGGTGGGAGCATGTGGGTCACTAAGGATGCAATAACATTTGTGTATATAGCTCAACTTCTCGTCATTATTTAGATTAATTCATTAGGCTTTATAGATGGCAATATGTACATTTTTTTAATTGAATTCTATTATGCCGCATATCAACTCCATGTCTTTTCCTGGATAATACAAAGTGTTGTACATCAACATAACAATAGGAAGTACGTACGTTTACAAAAGTTTCTGCTGAGATTTGTCCAAGTTCATTTTTGCCAATCAAGCTGTTTGTTATTTGGGCTTTGCATCTTCTTTATTTTGTTTAAGCATGTTTGCTCCAATTGCTTCTTGGCTACATCCAGCTTGCATCTCCAGTTTATTTTGGTGGCGTGTTTATCATTAAAATGACAAGCGCCAGGGTAACTGTTTTTGCTGAGCTGTTCATCTCTACCCCTCTCCCTCATACTTCCCCTTTAAAAGTGAAAAAGATTAATTTATTCTCCACACCATTGGGAAATTCATCTCCCGGAGAGTATTAGCTTCTGATCTGCCCTTGCGTGAGGATTTGTTATTACAAAAACAAAATGCTCATTAGAAGTAAGTTATGCATATCAACAATTTCTGAGGCTACTTGTGAGAGTGGACAAGCAGAGTGGCAAAGTGACTTTCCACTAATGCTCACGTGATTGCGCTCCCTGGCATCTGGACACCAAGCGGAGCAGACAGATTGTGCGGGAAGGCAAAGAATGATTCCGAGCTGAAGAATACAGGCAGACAGAGGGAGTGTGTGTTCTTGTTGTCACAGATGTCCGTGCGTTGGTTTTTGAAAAAAATGTCGTCAGGTGTCTTGTCTGCCGTGCCACACCGACTGACATGCCGAGCCAAAAACGCCGACGGACGCCATTGTTGACGGCGTTGACATTCTGTATGTGGGTTTATGTGTGTGGGTGCGCAAACATGCGTGAGCCTGATGGACCTTTTTAAATTTTTTGATTGCAAGGGTAAAATAGAGTGCCAGAGTCCCTAACCATGAATTGAAACTCATCCTTAGGGAGATTTTTTAGTGCCCAATCACCCTACCATGCATTTTTTTGGAATGTGGGAGGAAATCAGAGTACCCAGGTAAAAACCATGCAGACATGGGAAGAATTGGGAGTCATTGTGGATTGAAGCTTTGATTTTAGAACAGTAAGGCGCACCTAATGTTGTGTCTCATTTGAACATGTTCCCTGACAACAAAATTGTACTATAACAACTCTTCCCTCTAAATGAGGAACCCCATTTTAAGTTAAACATAGTCCTAATGACTATTAATATTGTCTATGTAATGCTAATACAATAATATTGATATTAATCTATGTATGTTGATCACCACATTATGATTTTGGGTTTGTAAATCTCTGTCTCTTTTGCTTTTCCAGTGTGCTGTTTTGTGGTCCACAAACGCTGCCACGAGTTTGTAACCTTCTCATGTCCCGGAGCTGACAAGGGTCCAGACACAGACGTAAGTTTTCTATCCATACCTTTCACTAATGAAGTCGCAAGTGACTTTCTTCCACGCTTGTTGAAATAGTAGCAGTTATTTCAAAGTCCCAACAATGGCTCTATTCCAAAGAAATGTTTGTACTTTTTGTCACCCGCCGAGGAATCGTTAACTCCCCGTGAGTGTGAGCTCACACAGAAGATGCTCGGCTTTTCTCTCGTTCTTCCCTGCGGTTGTTAATGAAGAGGTGGAGGTCAAGCAGAGCTGTAGAATGTCAGAGTTAGGATGGCAGTTGGGCAGTTTGTTGCAAAGGAATATGAGAGTATTAGTGGTGAAAGGCCAGGTCAGTAGGAAATTGGACAAGAAATGTTACTCCAAAATGAATAGATAGAGCTGAAACTAATGATTGACTCAGCAGTTCATTTAAACATTTTGAGCCGCCCTCTAATTATGATTTTAAATTTTATTTTTTAAGGTTTATTAGTCATCATTCAATAGATTGAACGTCTAGCACCGCAAATGGCAACCAACGCGTTAAAGTTACTTTTCAACAGCTGTTTATGAAACCAGAACTTGACCCGTCTTTCAACTGCATGTCCAGCAGATGCTTTGATCCGCTCACATGTCAGATGGAGACAGATGTTGGCATTAGCATTTGAACGAAAGGCGCTTTCATTCAGCACATTGTGTAGTAGAGATGGGGTATTATCTGTTAAGGACCACTCTAAAAACCGTGACTCACCCATAGTGAAAGAATACATGTTTCACAACCTGGTCACGTGTTATGAAAAAGGTCGGCCATCTTTCACGCAGCTGGAGTCTCTTACAAATCTTTGCTTTTTGATCTGGCTTCATGTCACTGATAGATTTGGGCTCAGCAACCGGGAGAGATTACGTTTTGCATGTCGCCGTTACTCGCTTGGGAAAATCCTCTTTGCGACCATCTGTCTTTCGCCCTGATTACGACACGGCCGCGCCGCGTTTTAAAGCATGTGTTAGCACATTTGCATCACGAGGCTGACGTGTCGAAGACTCGCTGGACAATTTGGAGGAAAGTTGTGAATGGAATCATTAGTCATTGCATTGGAAATTAAGGTTTCTGTTTGATTGAATGTGTAATAGAGAAAGGAGTCAATTTCAATGCTTTCTCCGTATGTAAACAGTGTATATTTCTGCAAAAATATGACACAAATATTTATAAAATACTTTATATTTTACTGCCATTGACGGATTGGACGTCCATCGTCACTACTGGAAGTGAATGAATTGACACTACGAGTCCATAAAATATGTACAATGTTATATTTGTAAATAAAATATGCTATGTTATGTTTTGTCCATCAGTTGTAGAGATAAAACACGAAAGAGAACGAATAGAAATGTGCGCGGTCCACTTCCAGTCGAGTCGTTGAATATCAGCTGAAGCCAAACGAGGTCGTGTGTAAATCGGCTGCAGTTTGTCACTTAGATTAGCCCGGGCTCACTTTGGCTCCTCGGGCCGCCACTGGCCTGTTCCAAAAATGTCACTGGGGGAGGGAACACATGATAAAGTCATAAAGTAGCATGCCGTTCATCATAAAGCAGACCCAGGCTGTAAAATAACTTGTCTGTCACAATATCCGTATAGAGTGAAAGCCGGGGGTCGCTCCGCATTGAGTTTTTGCTCTTTTTGCTTGTTTTCTTTGAGATGGGTCACTTCCATGTTCATTTTGGGGCATTTGTTTATTACCTTTTGTTGGCTTTGGGTCACTTTCTGAGGATTTTGGGGTATTTCCACATGACTTTCTATACACTTTGGGTCATTGCCAGATAATTTTAGGCCAATTAGAGAAGGTTTTTTGTCAAAATCAATAGAGAAGAAGGAATACATTTGTGGGAGTCAAATTTGCAATTGGAAATGAATGAATGGGAAATTTACAGGGCAGTTTAGGACAAACTCTGGCAGTATTGCACATTTTTGCCAATGATTTGACATGCTTTGCTAATGGCCTAAGAATAGGCTATGACATGCACCAAAAAAAGTCTTCACAAAAGTCCAAATATACGTGGGGAGGTTTTCTTTGCAATAGGATTTCAAAATCTTCAAGCAAATTTGTGATGTTCCATCTTAAACTGATAGCCTTTCCACATTATTCCTCCACTCATTAAAAGTCGTCATCTCACTCCCTGACAATGACGGAAGCCTTTTTTTTGCCGAAATGGCGCCGGAAGGGACGAGAACGAGGCAATAGCAAATGAGCGCCAAGCAATTTACGAGGATCGAAGAGATGAAGTCGAGAGATTCAGCACTGCGGCTAGCTCCTTCCTTCCTAACCTGAAGAAAAGGAGTAATTTTTGCAGAACTGATTATACCCTTGCAACCCACACAGTCGGAATAAGACACTTGTGAATGCAATTAAGAAAAAATCCCACAGCCCTCTTATTACATTCGCAGTATTTTTCTTCCCTGAGCAACGTATTCTCTCTGATTATTTTGCTGGCTGCTTAAAGCTTGAAGATTGTGAAAGATAAACTGCTGCCAATCTCGCCAATCAAAATGCATGGCATTTATGTCCGTTTAAATTCAGGGATGTGCGGAATCCCCTTTTTAATAACAGTTAACGTGCTGAAACTTGTTTGCCCGGTCGAGTTCACAGGGGAAAGAAATATAATAAGGGCTTGTGCGGGCTTCTTTCATTACATTTTGCAAATTTAAATGAGGAAGGGGAATAAAGAGATCGTTGGGGCACTTTTGTTTTAAGAAAAAAAAATGAAAGGAACAATCAGGAAGGATTGTTAATGAGTTGTGCTTTCTCACAGCGGCTCAGCAGTGAGTGGTGAAAAGTTGAGCCATTTTTTTTTTACCCATTTAGTCACCATTAGTATTATTGTCATTCACCTGGGTCAGTCAATAAGTTTAACCTCAGCCAGGTTGTAAATCTCCATTTGATTGTACTCGTTTATTGTTAGTCACATTATAGTTTGTTCTTTCTTTTTTAGTTTCTTGTGTTTTTATTTTTAATGTAGTTTGTACTCCGAGGGGTTTGTTTTTTGGTTCTATAAACATTTCTTGTGTTCTTCCTACTTTGGTTCCCTTGCCTTGTTCATATATTGGCTGCCACACTAGATGAAATTCCCCCAGGAATAAGTGTTATATCACTATATTGCTTTTCTATTTTTATTAAGAGTGCATTGTGGCCACGTATAGGAAAGGATACAAATCCCAACTTTCAGACTCACACTCTAGGTAGCTGCCCTAGAAATGTCAACCTGGCCCAATTTTTTATGAACTCAGTTGCTCCAAAAAGTACCAATAAAAAGAGTTTACATTATAGCACAGTTTGCAACATGTTTGCGATTCCCATGTTCTCATCTATAGGCGACCAGATTCAACTTATTGGTTTCTGCTGCTTATGGCAACATAAGTTAGACTTCCCAACATCGCCATTGAACCGGCAACTATTTAATAATGTAAACAGAACCCTTTTAATTACTCTAAAGATAGTTTTGTGGCATATTTAAATGCCTCTTCAGTTAAAATGAGTGTTCTATCAGCCTTTCTTTGCACGACTTGTTCCGAGTTTCCTGAATTTGTTGAATTCTTTCTTGCAACTCCTGCACTTCCTTCGCCTTGATTGTCATCCCGTCATCACAAATGCCAGTGTTAAGACTGTTCAGGGATACTGGATTTGCTTTGCTTTCATAAATTCATTTCTCCATTATGGACGCCCACAAATAAAGCACACTGCCGGTGTCGTACTCTCGTGTGTGTGTGATAAAAGTATTTGGTCAGCAGGTGCCAACTGCTTATTCTGGAAATTCTTTGCCTGGAATCCCAATTCAAATGTATTATACGTCTATGGCAGCAAACGAGTTAAGGATTAGGGTTAGGGGTAATGAATTAGGGGTGGTAGTTTCATATGCAGTTAATCCCAAAAATGATTATTCCATTTTATATAGGAAATAAGAGCAAATATTTCCCCTCTTATGTATGTTTGTTTAGAGTTTTTCATGAATGTGTACTGACATCTAAAAAGCAAATGGCTTTCAATTGTTAGCTTCATTTTCTTGTGGAATTTTGAGTTTAATCAAAGCTGGGTCTAAATCAAGTCATACAATACAATTCATCAGGTGGCATTTGATGAATAATTTATAGCATTGGCCAATCTGTTTGTATATAAATTGCATCAATTGGTGGTCTTTGCAGCAAACAGGTAAACAATGTGTGAGTGTGTGTGTTCAGGAGTGCAGACCGCAACCAGGGAGTCGACCTATTCCTCCGTCTGGAGGTGGAGGCAGCTCACTGTTTAATGTCACCACCAGGGAGGACTGCAGGGGGCATCAATGGTGGTCGGGTGGAGCGCATGGGAAATCACCAATGCTAGGTCTATCTCTACTTGGCTGGTCAAAGCGGAATTAGTTCCATTTCCACACTGATGGCCCAAGGCACCAAATGCACAGTCCACCACTGTCTTTTATAGTGCCTTTTAATTTGGACCTCACTGTTTTTCTTAATCTAAACAACGTTGCAGTGCTGCCTGTTCACAAGCGGAAAAATTTACACGAGCACTGTGACTCACATTTGCATTAATTCGCAGTCGAAAGCTGACATTTGAAGCCCTACTGTAGGTATTGGTAGGCCTTTAACAAGCATTCTATGTCACGTTGTTGTGCGTCCCTGCTAGTGGGAGAGCTGCACTCCCCTCAGATAAAAGTACAGACAAAACACAGAAATCTATTTTTCACCGCGAGGACTTGATGCCATGCTGGGATTTTCTGTCTGCCGCCTTGTCCTGACAAAGCCTTCAAGGGGAGGTCACAGATTTCACGGGTCGTCTGCTTTCTGTAGTTGCATGAAGTATTTGGGAAGACACTCGGATGTGTTCATTTAGGGATGCATGTGCATTTTCAGGTAATTCTGAGGTTGTATAAATATACAGTACATGCAGTAAGTAGTAAACCGATAACAGTTTGCCTCATTTAAATAGAAAGAGATTATCATCTAATGTTACAATGCTAATGTCAATCATATTCAATGAAGCAATGGGCAACCTGTGACCTATTTTTATATCTTGTATATGAGCTGTTCCCCTCAAAACAGATATATAGTATATTGTACACTATATAGTATATTGACCCCTTGGTGTTCAATGCACATGGTGCAGAATGAATTAGTAAAGCTTCAATATTGCAAAGCTGGGTGCATTTAAGTGAATTGCACTGTCAAAGGTGAATTCATCAGCTCATGTCATGTCCCCTCGTCTTATCATGAGAGTATTATATAGATTGTATACTGATAATCCGGCATTTCTGACTTGCCAACACCTCACGTATTAGGGGGCCACCGGCTGCTCAGCTGCTGATCTTTTGGTCTTAACGTAACAAGTCTCTGATTAATTGACAGATAGAAGAAAAAGAGCGTCTGTCAACAAGTAGGCAAAGAACAAGAAGCTTGTGGTTTATCAAATCTGCGTTTCACTTTGACAAATGGAATACGAACCAACTGCGCGGGTAAATGGATGAATGTAAACCACATTCATTGGACAACAATATGATAATTGCCGCAATTAGAAAGTCTGTCACAACTGTGGGGTTCCACCGGGGTCAATCCCGTGACCCTTTTTTGTTTGACCAAAAATGAACTGAATTAAATAAATCAATGAATTGTTTCAAGTAGGCGTGAATGATCATAATTATTCCTGGGGACCCAAGATAATCAAAGCAACTTTATTGTTGCAGATGGCCCTAGAGGATTACCATGTGTTTAATTGCATCTCACCCCTAAGGGAGTCTGACTCTTTCGCTTATGCATTCCATAAGCTTCATTCGCATGCTGCAATCATCTGGCCTTGTTGCCTTGTTGTCGTTTGTGTACTTCACGAGCCCCACGCTCCGTGTCCATCCTGAGAAAAGATAAATATGATGATTATCCAATCCTGGGGGTGCTGTTTTCACTGAAATAGTATTGCAATAGCAATTATGATAGAGGTTCATGTAGATTTCGGGTGAGGGATCAGACATATGAGGGAAAATCTTTCACAGTAAGATACAATAGAGAAACTACATTTTTTTTAACTATATTCAGTCGTATTTAACTTATTGGCTGCTATTATTGAATCATCGCTGTCAGCCCTTCATGTTCAATTGGTTTGGACATCTACTGCCATAAATTGCAGTAAATGAGTTCATAAAACTAAACACAGGCTGTACTGTTTATGTTTTTTTATGTTTTCAATATAGGCAGCCATGAAAAGAAGCCTTGAGTTCTCAGAATGAACCATTCAGATCAGTACAGTGCATTTCAGTGTTCTCATGTTTACGGAATATAGTGGTCACAATCATGGATGAAAGGTAGCAATGCATGAGACGTTTAATGCTTTCTGGTGACGTGTATTTTTTACAGAATTTTAATGCTTTCCTTAAAAGCTAATAAATTTGACCAAGAAAAAGTCAACAGAAGCATATGAGAATGGGATAGAGAGTACTAGGGGAGCTGGGGACCTCCGTTTCCATGGCAATGTCATCCTGATTAATGTGTAGGCATGTAAAAAAAAGCAAGATATGCCTTTTTTATGAATGCGTATGTATATATATAAGCTGACCTGAATTTTACTTGTAATCAGTCAAAGTTGCACTCACAATGCCCAAAATCGCCTAGCACAGCCTTCAATTTCTATGCAGAATTTTTATTGAAAATCTATGACTTTCTTTTGAAGTATGCTTTTACCGCCCTTTATGAGACCATAAGCCTCACTCGGGGTCACTTAAAGTGGGCTCCTCCATTTCCGGGCATCCCTCTCAACTAAGTCAACCACGTTGAACTGCTTAACCTCACTCACGAGCGTTTACACTAATTACCTGCTGAGCCAGCTGCAGTGCATCTAACAGTTAACCCACCAGAAAATGATGCTCCTTTCATTAGTTTCAGTGCTTCGGGACCCTCTGTTGACCACAGATGCAACTTATTTATTTAGTGGGTCTCTCTTTTTTAATAGTCTTTTAAAACCTATATTCACAATGGTTGATTAATCCTGTTCATCCATGATTTCTGATGGATTGATTTAGATTTCAGGATATACATCCAATCCATTTGACCAGGGGAATCAATTCGGATCGGTCATTTATCACTGTCAATCCCAGCTAAATATTAATTTAATGTTCATGTCTAATCACACAAGTTTGTGTCATGCTTTCAATGTCAGGTCAACCTGGTTATTGTTTACAGAAATCATGAAAATATCTTTTTGCATGTAAAATAGACTTCATATCTTAGTCGGCCTCATTAAATGCCATGTTTGGTCTATACATGTAAACACTGCATCTCCCCTGTTGATTAGAGCAACAGGGGGCAGGCTAGAGGGCCAGACACCTGCTTATTCTCTGCTACTTAATATGACGGTATCGGAAAACTTGTTTGACGTCATCCCCGCAATTGACAAAATATCTCACCATGGAAAAACTGATTTACTGATGGCGAAATGTATCACTTTGCTCTAATGAGCTCATTCGTTTCTGTGCTTGTGCCGGCGAACGAACGTCGTGTTTGATTTCCTAATGCCTTTTATGTTTAATTCACTCGAAAGACTAGAAACGCACACACAATCACTTCAAGGATTAATCATTGCCGCTTTTTTTTGGTTACTCCACTTCATTTCTCCCTCTCTGTGTTATTTTTTTAACCTTAAGGGTATAAAAAAATGAAACTCTCCTTGACCACACACTGACAATGAGAGTGTCACTACCATTCATCTTGTCTCCTATCTCCTATCATCTTCTTCTTCTTTTTAACCTTCATGGCTTTCTCAACGTCAGGACAAATAAGTCTCTTCTAGTGACACCATTGATCATGTGCAGTCCCTCACCTCCGTCAAAGTGGTGACCTCGTGCGACTCCGCGGTCACGCTTGGGAGACTGCCCGAATGTCCCGCCGTCCTGTCAGTTTGTCACCGCTCGTCGTCTGGGATGTCTTTTCCACTGGGGCAAAACGGCCCTGGGTTTCATTTCGGAAATGAAATCCCGGGGGAGGTCGTGTCAGTGGATGTGTCAGGTGATGCTTTTGGAATTTCAAAGAACATATTATTCATTCTCTGACCGAGTACTTTGTCATGATAGACTACAGATTGATTTGAAGGCTTGTATGTTTTCAAACCTCCAGTAGGGGTCAAGTTCTAACCATGAAAGTACACACAACAGTAGTTGACCCTTTAATATTCTTTTTGTGGCCTTGGACATCATCATCATTGTGAAGTGATTTGCATGTCTTCCTCAATCTTGTGAGGTTTTTTTTGTTTGAATCTGGTGGTTGTTTACTTCCAACACTCCTTCCATAAATATGTTCCATTGAAAATGTTCATTGTAGTCCATATTTACAGAACAATTATGTAATCATAACATTATGACAACAAATTATGTGCTGAAGGATGCGAAAATGAATGATGTATTGTTTCTATCCGATGGAAATTGTCATTCATCATGCCAGTTAATGGACGAGTGTGATTCATGTGATGGATTCAATCACGCCCCGCTCCTTTTCTTTTTATTTGATTCTTGTTTCATTCCACACAAAAAAAATCAAACATACACCCAAAGATTAATATTATGTTAGGAACATTCACATGTTGTGGCCAATTTGTATGATCTTTCCTTTTTCATGTATGGCCTTAATATTGACTACTTTGGTTTTTGTAAACATAATTTGCAATCAAAGTAAAACTTCTATGCATTCTCTGATGGATTTTATTCCGAGTTACAAACTTATTAATGTAATTATTGTTATTGATGTCCACTTGTTTCCTTCTGTTGTTATTGGCCGCGACGCTCCGCCTAGCTTTGCTGATTAAGTCATGAGCAGAAAAGCTGGCTGCGGGGGTGGTTACCATGTAAATGAGCACCATTGTTATATGAGAGTGTTGAACAGCTCGTTCGTAAACATATTCTTTCAGAACATGACATATTTCAAATTTTGTTCCGGACAAGCAATCTGGAGAGCCACTTTGTTAGGATTCAAATCCAGGGTTACACATCGTATAACCATCTGCAGTCAGATATTTATGTGTTTTCGTTATTCTACTCTTGTATTCTCTCAACAAGGCTCTTTAAGGACAAATTAAGTTTCCGCACAATTGTCAAATTGCTTTTAAAAACCAAAAATGCAAGAAAAAAAGGAAGGAATACCCAGGAGCCTCTGACGTAGAAAAGGCATGAATTACCAGACCATCTGGGTAAATTTTCCCCTCCTCCCTGAAGGTGCCAAGGAGCAAAAATAGCAAGACGTCACAGCAATTAGAATTTTCCTAGACCCGTCATTTCCCTGCCAATCACACAATAACAACTCCACATTATGCATTTTCACCCTGCATGGATTTCTGTGCCAGCTAATGAACAAAATCCTTTCTGGCAGATATCTTTTTGAATATAAAATTATATTTTAAGAGGTAAAATGATTTCTGTCTTTATATTTGATAGGATTCTTACATTTTCTGAGTCTGTTCTTCCTTGGCAATCACACAAGAAAAGACAAATTCCACATAATTTTACACAATCCTATGTCATCATTTGAATTTAGGTTCCCGGAACCCTATGAGAGTTTCAATCCCCGGTTGCTTGTGTAAAAGATCTCCATGCCAGATGTGTGGCCAATATAAACAGCTGCTCAGTTGGAAATCTCTCGGCATGACACACACTCGGCGCTGTTCATCCGCTGCAAGTATTTATGCCAATGTTAACCCTGGAGTTTTCGGAAAGGGGAGAAAATGCCAGTATCCCTTTCAGGTTGACTCGAAACGCAAACTTTCTGCACTTTCATGACTTTACAAAGGTTAGATTGAGATTTTTTAATGCACTCGGATGGCATAGTTGAAGAATGGTTAGCACATCTTCACAGTTTTAAGTGCTCTGCAAATGGCTGGTAACCAATTCAGTGTCTACCCTGCCTATTGCACCTAGTCAGCTGAAATAGGCTTCAGCACCCCCGCGACTCTTGTGATGATAACAAAAAAACACCTGTTTTTGCACATGCACTTCTTGGATAATGTAGGCCAAACCTAATTGGGATGATTTCCATAGAAAACGATTGAATATATCTTTTACATTCATTTTAATATGTGGCTATAAAAAGAGCTGCTTATTTTCTGTTCAATTAAAGTTCAATTAAACTCATTTGCAGAGCACTTTATTCCTAGGTTGCCATTACCGTCATTGGTACTGAAACATGACCTCTGACTCTCAGCGCAGCTGTGCTCTGCTCCATTTCAAACCATGTTTCCTACTTTTGTGTTTGTAGGATCCCAGAAGCAAGCACAAATTCAAGATACACTCTTATGGCAGTCCCACTTTCTGCGACCATTGTGGCTCACTGCTTTATGGCCTCATCCATCAGGGCATGAAATGTGACAGTGAGTATGCCATTCACTCTCGTGATATACCATGATACAAAATATTTACAAAAACATTTGCTTTACATCTGACTAGCTGCCGTTAACCATACTGTATATTTTACTTGAAATATGCTTACACTTAATATAATTTCTCTATTTTGGTGGCCTGTAACTGAGTGAATGTGAGCGTCATTTTTGTCGGTGTAGCGGAAAAAATCACCGAACCTACTATTGATATATGTATATTTTTGGAAGTTGTAAAATATTTTGTAATTAAGTCATGTCAATTAATACGTTAAAAGTTACACTGAATAAAAATGGCTTCTTCTTTTCCCATACGTCCTGTTTTTTTTTTTTTTTTTTGTCATCACATCTCTCTTCTCGGTCCCCCACATCATCCCAAGTCATCTCCATCCGTCACCTCTTGCTATCTCTTCCACTTATGCGCTCCATCCATCTGCGGGTCTCTGCTTGCGTGGCCTGATCACAGATGGTAATGGGAGCAAGGCAGAACAAATTGACACGGGGGTGGCCATTGCCTTAGCCAGTTTCTAACTTCCTCCTGCTTGTCGTCCTTGTCCTCTTGACTACTCACGGAGTCTCGACTTTGTACACAATTTTGTTAAAACGTTATAATCACAGGGTGTTTACCGTATTGACCTCCCAGTTGTGGGATCTAATCCCAAAATGTCATCGTTTGTTCTCCTTTTCCAGCCTGCGACATGAACGTGCACAAGCAGTGCGTTGTCAACGTGCCCAGCCTGTGCGGGACGGACCACACGGAGCGCCGGGGTCGCCTCTTCCTCAAGATCGAGGTCAGCGGCGACAGGCTACACGTCACAGGTTGGTCTTTACACCCATGCCGGCATGGCTGTCTTGATTTGTTTGAGTGTCACTCCTCAATCACGCGCAGAAACGACTGAGGGATGTTGGGAAATATTTCAGAGTCATTCATGCTAATATCATCCTCATTCTTATTTATTGTTCAGTATTTCTGGATGTGTGTTCGTGGGGGATGCTGAGGATTGATTTTGGAATGCACGTGTGCTGCCTCGACCTATATATTCAACATATTTTGTGCCTTTGACTATGGCAGGCCACGGCAGCCAATATTTAAAAAAAAAAATTCCTGACTTTTTTCAAGCAGATATACCCGGGGGATCATGTATTCGTTTCCGTGGTAACCATCCTTGCACAAATGACTCACAATGAGAGTGGTGAGATTACAGTCCCTGACCATCAGAGGAGACCAATTTAAACCGTTCTTAATGTTGAGCCTAGAGATGAGGCGACGACAGCCAATGGGAACAGAGAAAATGTTTGTCATTCAGAAAAAGTGACATCAACATTGTAGAAGCAACAGCACAATATAATCAGGTCCAGTCTACACAAACAAAATGTTACCTTTTAAAAAAAAAGTAGTAGTATTTGAAGTAATACAGGTATGAAAGTACAGCTAGAGAACTCATAGCTCAGCACCAGTAAAATGTAATTATATAATCACAAAAGGGAAAGCCTAATCTAAATATAATTGCTTTCCAAGAGAAACAGTATCATCTACATAATTACAAAATCTTACCCCCAATTCCTGGCGTGCATGTGTGTTTTGATATAGCAATACCTCCAAATTAGCCTGTCACTCAAAAGCAGCACCTGGATTGGAGAACATTGCAGCATAATAACCCTTAGGGAGGTAAGGGAAAGTGACAGCTGGGTCACTAATCTAACCTCTTCCTCTCACTATGTGCGTCTAGCGTTCACACACACACACCCACGCATCCACGCGCACATAAACAGACTGAAATATGACAAAAAATGCGTGATTGATTCAAGGATTTTTTGGAGTTTTCAGCTGGAAATGAAGGAACAATGCATTCATATTACATCATGTGCATACTCCATGTATTGTTCACGCATGATTTGCACCAGTGTGTTTAGTTGATCTCCTCCACGTCAATTTGATTGGCTGCCCAGCGTGCTGTGAAGAAACAATGCCCATAGCATGGAGTTGTCAACAAAGCAAGCAAGCTGAAAAATCAGAAAATGCTTTTGGCTTAAAAACATTGGTCATTCTTCACAGAGGATAAAGAATATACTCACAGTGCAGGAATGCGTTCAGTTCCAAAACATGATTTGAACTTATTTAAGGCCATTGACAGTGATAGAATCCCATTTTAACTGGGTTGTTAATGTTTCAGTGTCATTGAGGGAGATAGATGTCCAATCCATTTTGACATAGAGGGCCTGGCAGCGATTCTTTGATTCTTCAGTTCACATTCATTTATTTAATTTATTAAAAAAAACATTAAAGCCTACAGACAAGGGCTTTTGGGAGTTAAAACTTAATTATTATATGATAGTATTTCAAACCATAATGTGTAAGTCTCTTTGATTATCCTTTTTTTTGACAGTAAGCTTTAGCTGAGGAGAGAATTATTATTATAATATTGCAAACTTTAACATTGAATGCATTTGTACTGTACTATTAATGCTCACCTAACTGCATAATATTATGCATTTACAAATTGAAGTGGAAACAACAAAAATCTCACCTACGATATATCTATTTCTTGTGTTGTGTTTGGGTTCAGGCTCAGTGCTCTAATGCCAGCGTTGTGAGCAGTGCCGCCACAGATTCTTCTTCTTGATTTTTTTTCTCCTTTTTTTTCCCCTTCTCTTGCTCCCACAGACAAGTGGTGAGCTACTGTGTGGTTCATCGCTCCATTCAGCGTCAACTTGATTAAATCTTTCCGGTCAACAAAACAGACAAATCTCTTAGGCTTTCAGAAGCACACTAGCGCTTTCCCTCCTCTTTATCATTTCCCTCTGATGTCCCATCTTCTCTTTCTTGTAATATTGACATTCCTTTTGCCTTTCTGTTCCATTTCGATGCCTGTGGGCAAAAAGTATTGAAGCACAATTCTAAACATTACTGACTATCTTCTATCAATCTCTGGACCTTATTTTGTAAAGGGTTTGTTCTTGCTGGAGGTGAAGCCTAGCTTTATAGCTGCGAGTCTGGGAGTTTTCCCAATTGTTGTACATACAAATAAGGGCATCCCCTGAGTTTAATAATAAACTCTAAATTTCCAAAAATGGCGTATACCTTGATTTAGAACACGTTGGCTTTTTCTGAGGCCAATAGACATCCAATGTTGGATGTTGAAATGACGTCTGGCGCTGTCAATGGTGCTGAAACATGATCGTTCACTACCAATTATTGCCTTCAATGGAAGCCATCATATTTAATAATATAGTATTATATTCCACATCTTTTTAGGTTTAAGCTCTTTTCAAATTAGCAAATATATGTGGACCCCAGTTCTTTTTCTTAAAAGTTATTTTGGGATATTTTTTATTCAGTTATCAAATCATCAATTAATGCATCAATCAGTACAACAGCATTTCTGACATTGAGGGTTCAATTCCCAGTGGGTTCCAACCTATTTTCTGTCCCATAGCTACTGAAAGCTTTTCCCCATTTTGTTGTCCTCTTTCCTCCCAGAAGTGACATAAATAGCTTCAGGACATCGGCAGATGTTTTATTTTGAAGTGTCAAAAACAGGCCTGCAAACACACATAGTTAAAGGGCATCTGAGGTTCAGGCACAATGGTTTTGTGGGGGTGAGATTTCCTATGGCTGACATGCACGCCTCAGGTTGGGAGCACAGTAGGGAAAGAAGCGACCGACACTGTCAGGCTCGAGCAGTGATGGAGGGGGATGAGTCGGTACCTCAGTAGAGACTTAATCCACCATTGACACAAACAAAAACATAGATATGCATTTTATTCTTGCTATTTTTAATGCACTATACCGATAAAATCAAAATGTTTTGCTGGCTGAATTTAGTTGTAATGAGTGTTCCTATCATTGACTAATCATAATATTGTAAATTTGCTGTTGTCGAAAAGAGCCAGTGCACTGTATACAGCATTTTTGTACATTTCTCAAACAAATGTTAAAATTTAGATTACAAACGTAGGTCAGTGTTTTTGATATTTTCTGTAAATGCTCAATGAAGATGACAGTATAAATGCTCGCATCGTTCTGCACAGAATGGCGCACTCTCTCGTTTCACCGGCACAGCAGGGATGTATCCTGTTCATATTTTGGCCTGGCAAACCCCTCACCATCATTATCCTCTCTACCCTCCAGATTATCAGACATTCTTAACTCGCACATGGCATTGTTATGCAACAACACATTTGAATTTCAAAGCTCTTCCGTGAGATTGCGCTGCTACAGCGCACGCATTGGGCCCAACCACAGATTCGGGTTATGTGTCACAGTTGACCTCTTTTGTTTTGGATAGGGAGCAAATATTGAACTCAAGTGGAGACAAGGTTTTAATAGAGTATTGTAATTATGTATGGAACTATCCACTAATTAATTATGCTATGAAATGGTGACACGGTCCAAAAATTAAATGTAATTATTTGGAAAACAAATGTGATTGGTTGTTTTATTTTATTTTTTAGCGTTTGATAGTTATAATTACCTACCCTAACCCTTTTCATATACTAAATATGAATATAGGTTTGGTATAGACGACATCTGACATCAAAACATACCAAAATTGATAGTGTGATACTTTTTTTTGTACGACAGTATTATTTTGTATTAAGTTTTAACTTCAAACACCAAAAATTAAACTTATGTTAAGATAAAATCACTGCAAACAATCACATATTACAATATTATTCATACAAGATGCAATATGCAGTATTATATATACTAATACTGTTTTTTCCATGTAAAATCCCAGGTCTCCTACTGTGAGGTACACACACTAACCACTCATACTGCATTAAATGTGTTGGTTAGATAGTTGGACACAATTCCACAATGAAGTTTTAGTCTCTATAAAGTGCACACCGCTCTCGCTTTTTAGCAACTTTTGACGAATAAGTCACAAAAAGGACAGGGACGCAACAAAAGCGCTTATAACCTCCAACGGTGGCGACGAGCACACGCCGTCAGTGGAGGGGAGGCGAGCAGCTCCTGTCGTATCTAAGCAACAACAGAGAGTAGAGAAGGTCCTTGATCACACTTTCATTGTGTGCGTTTGTTCTTACCATTTACAGTACTAGTTGAATGCCTATGGCAAATCCTTTGAGCTTGTATTTTCGGAATATCAATGTACTATTTATGCTACTTGACCTCACTAGTCAGGAAAACAACAACTTTCAACTCAACCGCCTTGTAGTACAACTATGTTATACTAGTAATGCTTTTTTCTTCTATATTATGCTCTTTGGATAAAATCTTAGCTGTGAATTTGGTGGATGCTTCAAGTCACATTGGAATCAAAGGAATACATGTATAGGAATGCTCATGCTTTTGTGTGTGTAACTTTTAGAACAATGAAAAAAATGGATGTTGTGTTTAACGCATTAACCAACTCGTGCTTTTCTTAGGCTTCTTTCTTGCCAACCTTTATCCAGGTCCGTGTGTTCTATTCTATGTTGCCTCCTTGAGAAAGAGTGAGCAGTAAAAACTTCTGAGCTAGAAAAACCTGCAGACTATTTAAAGTAAATGGGCTTCACCTCGTGGTACGTAAATCATTTACTGGATTAAACGCCAAAAAAGACAGTTGACAGTGTTTAAATATGCAAAGTCCAGGACTGTGCAAGTAAAACAGTTTTGTATTAAAGATACTGCATATCGTTTTACCATAAAATTAATTGATTTGAAGATTTGTAGTTTACTTTAAAAATAACATTTAAAAAAATTGGATCGCTGTGCCTCTGAATTTAAATGAATAACCCCTTTGAAAGCGTTCAGTATTTTTTTTATTTAGATTTCTTTCATCTTTTGCACTTTTTCCTCTATTGGGCGTTTGTTTACTTGATTTCAAAAGTTGCCAGGGCGTTGCTATGGAAGTGAGTGATGCTCGCTCGGGACGGTAACGCGGGCTGCTGAACATTTTCGGATCCTCGTCGCGCTTCACTGGCATGTACGCTTCATGGCTTCCCTCATTTGGAGTGCGGGGGGACTTATGTCATCGCATTTCTATGAGATGCATTGGAAAAGCATGTGTGGTTGAGTCACATAGATTGAGGGAAAGTAAACATCTGTGATGATGTTAAATTGCATCCCTATGTAGACTACTCTGCCCTCTGTTGGGTGTAAATAACTTTGCATTTGTTCTATTGACTAAAGTGAAATCACTATTTTTGTGAGGTGTTTTTTTTTTGACATTTGCGTCAAGTGTAAATAAACTCTCCATTATAATAGGGTGATTTGTCTTTGTTTGTCCTTCCAAATTCCATTTGTTGGCCCTTTTTGTTCATCTCAAAAGAAGAGATCCCGTCTGGCCATTTGTATTGTCGCCATGGTGAAGAAGGTGGCAAGCCCTCCCTCCCCTCCCTTTTGCCATCCCATTGCTGTTGCTATGTAACAGTCTTCTTTGCGCGACCGTTTGTCAGTTATGACACCGGCAAATGTCACATTTTAACTCTGATGAAAAAAAGGTGGAGTTATCTTCTGGTGACGTCAAATGTTTTCTCCTTGTTTTGATATTAAAAGGACTGTTAACGATTGCTTTTAAAAGTTGAGGTAGTAAAAGCCATTTTATCTTCTCCTTTTTTTTAATAAATTCATAATTAAACCCAACATGTTTAGTTTACGTCACTTCTTTTGTTACTGAAAATACACCTAGTGCATGTTAAAATCAACTACAAGCATTATTATCTTTTGGAAAGTAACTTTTCCAAACAGCCCTTCTTTTGGATCTTGTCAGGTGAGCTGGCATTCATCTGAAAATTGGTGTTGTGTCTCACAGGCTAACTGAAGTCCTGCCACACGCTTTCCAAATGGAGTGTTTTTTGAAGGTAGAAGCCACCATCTGTGCAGATCTTTTTACCTTATCCTTCTTTGTTTTTCCAGTGGGCGAAGCCAGAAACCTGATTCCAATGGATCCCAACGGTTTATCGGACCCTTATGTCAAACTAAAGCTCATTCCAGACCCAAAGAATGAAACCAAACAGAAGACTAGGACCATCCGTTCATCTCTGAACCCATGCTGGAACGAGTCTTTCACCTTGTGAGTTGCACTTGAACACAATACCCTTTTTACCTTGCTCACATTTGTCCATTATGGTCATGAAAAATTGCTTTCCTCATTTTTTTCATGTGCGCCACCCAGTAAACTGAAAGTATCCGACAAGGACCGTCGTCTCTCCATTGAGGTGTGGGACTGGGACCGGACCACCAGGAATGACTTTATGGGCTCCATGTCATTCGGGGTGTCCGAGTTGATTAAATCCCACACGTGTGGTTGGTCAGTGTTTTCGACTTTCATTCTTTTTGGTCAAGAACTGCAGACAACAAGTTTTTTCCAGTATATATAACAAGATTTGTCTTTTTAAGGTACAAGTTACTGAACCAAGAAGAGGGCGAGTACTACAACGTGCCCATTCCAGAAGTCGATGATGTGGACTTGGAGCTCCGGCAAAAGTTTGAGGTCAGAACAAGGCATTTTTTAAAGATTTTGGTGATTGTATGTATACATTTCAACCCTTAAAGTGATAGAGATCATCAACAAGTGTTATTAATATTACAATTGAACATCAATTGAAATATTAGCCCCACACACACCAACTCTTTTTGTTTCATCTTACATCTTCCTAAGACGGGCTCCTGGCTTTTGCTTTCGTCAAAGGCCCGCACCTTTATACAACACAGCACAGTTGCCCTGGAAACAAGCATGCGATGCAGTCAAATGTAACAGTTTTCATCCTTCGATGCATTTGTCGATACGTACTTCAACATGTACAAAATGAACTCTGACACTCAGCAAATTTGACCATCTAAATAACTAACCAGTCAGTTTCTTTTTTTCCCCCCTCGTAGGCCTGCCAGTTAAATATCCACTATATCAAGGTAGCCACCCTGCCTGTCTTTCTTTATTTCTCACGCTCCCGACTTTCTGCGTACTCACAATTGTTTGTGTTTGTGCGTCCGCGAGTGAACATGATTCACTAACACGGCCCCCGCCTCGCTGACACACTGACTGTACTCGACTGTATGTGTGCTTGGCTGTCTCTGAACTCCTTTCACCAGCTCTATAGTCTCTGTGAGCATGAATTTTACAATAAAAATACAAACAATGCAATAGTTGGAATCGTAAGTAGTCACCTAGGTTGATGCCTGGTAATCAATGTCTCACACCCAGTATTTTAAAATTGAAATACTATTACATTTACATCGTGTTTTAATGTAATGTCTTTAAATAATGTATTCACATAGGCCTATTTTTCTATGATTAACATGACTAATTGTCTAAAATTATTAATTAATGATTAATAATTGCCTTTTCACGTGAGACATCAAGTAAACACTGTTATGCTGAGAATTTTTGGAGGGACTTTACCATGTTATTAGTGAGGTTTTATTTTGTTGTTGTTGTAAATTTCCTAATATTACATATAATAATACATTCTGCTTTGTAAAGTTGATGCATGTCACCGTCCACATGTGCTTTTGTTCACTACAGAAAGCAAAAATGGGGCACGGCAAGAAAGTCATAACGCCATCGGACCACCGGCGCTTCAGCCTCCCGTCGGGCAACGGGGAACGCCTGCGCCTGAGCGATTTCAACTTCCTGGCGCTGCTGGGCAAAGGGAGCTTCGGCAAAGTCATGCTGGCCGAGATGAAGTCTACCGAGGAACTGTATGCTATCAAGATCCTCAAGAAGGACGTGGTCATCCAGGACGACGACGTGGAGTGTACCATGGTGGAGAAGAGGGTGCTGGCGCAGAGGGACAAACCGCCCTTCTTAACACAGCTGCACTCCTGTTTCCAGACGCTGGTAAGTGGGAATAACAATTACATCCACTCCCAATACTCCCAGAAGTAAAAGGTTCACCTTTAACTTTTAATGTTGTTAGGCAGTATTTGAATTGGCCTAACTCTTCATGTGCTCTCCAAAATGAGGTAGTTACAAATCTTATTTGCATTTAACCATATGAGGTTAATTATTTTTACTTGCATTCAATCACAAGTAATATTTAGATCATTTTATGATTTATATGTACAGCCCTATTAATGAAATAATCCATATTAACTAACGATGAGTTAATGTACAGTTACAATACTTAACTTTGTATAATGAATTCAAAAATAGTGGGAGGAAACCGGAAACCAACGCAAGCCCGGGGTGAACATGCAAACTCCACATAGGTGGATTTGAACCCTGATCTCCCACTCTGAGGCCGACATTCTAACCACTCATTCACCAGGCCACCAGTGTATAAAATGCAAATCAATATGTTTGTCACTGATGAGCAATAATGAACTCTGTTCATTCATATTTGAGTTAAGAGCTAGTTAACTCTCCAGCTTCATGATGAATTTTATGTACTTCAACTTTCTGTGTTCAGGATCGTCTCTACTTTGTAATGGAGTACATCAACGGAGGAGACCTCATGTATCACATCCAGCGTATGGGCAAGTTCAAAGAGCCCCAGGCCGTGTACGCGTTTTTCTTACTGTGATGATTAGTGCTGGCTAGTAATATATGTGTACTTTTCCTTATTCCATCAAAACAATTTCTTAAATATGGCAAAAAGGCAATATATGCAAAAATATGTATACCTATTCCACTACTGTATTACATTGGAAAGTTTTATGTTACAGCACTACTTCAGGCAGATCTGTTAAATATCAATTCATAATTGTTGTATACATTTTGATTAATAATAATAATTACTAGGTGTAACACAATCAGGCTCAATCGTTGGTTATATTTTCATTCTTTTTCTTTTGCTCAACAGCTTTTACGCAGCCGAGATTGCCGTTGGCCTCTTTTTCCTGCATCGGAAGGGTATAATCTACAGGTGTGTGAGTTGGTTTGAATGTTGTAGTGATAACAAACCCTAAATTAGGAGGAAAAATGGCACGAAATGTCACACAGACAAGCAATTTGCTTCTTGCTTTGAACACAGAGATCTGAAACTGGACAACGTGATGCTGGACTCGGAAGGTCACATCAAGATTGCTGATTTCGGCATGTGCAAGGAGAACATGTACGAAGGCATGTCCACGCGTACCTTCTGCGGCACACCCGACTACATTGCACCTGAGGTGAGGCGTCCATGGTGAGAATGCAGAGTCACTTAAATTTTCAGGAGCCTCATTGCTATATAACTTTCCAAAGTTAGCTTCTTCTCCCTACTGAAATATCATTATGGATTGATTTTTTTTTTTTTACGGTAATTTTGTTCTTTTTTTTTTTTTTCTCTTGCATCTCTATGCGTGGGAGTGATGCGGGCACAGCCATGAATGGGAGAGTTGGATGAAGCACCTTTTTTTTTTAAGTCACTGAATAGCTGCTGCTAGTTAATGGATGACATGATTTTTTTCCTCTTGTATTATGTTTAACCCCTTGTCTCCTTTTGCAGATTATAGCGTACCAACCATATGGAAAGTCAGTGGACTGGTGGGCGTATGGAGTTCTTTTGTATGAAATGCTCGCAGGACAGGTAAAAGATCATTTCATATAATTTAGTTTCAATGATAAAGACGCTAAACAGAACATACATTTCAATACTGGCATTGAGGTTGGAACATTTTTTATATAGTGTATTTATCATCTAAGTCATCTTATCGCCTCATTTACTTGAAAAAAATAATCAATGAAATATTTACTCTTATGTTACGTTTATGCGAACCTTGTGAGGATAAGCAAGAATGAATGAATGATTAATTGACTATCAAAATAGTTGTTGTTCAATCAAATTACTGATTAGTCTGTTAGGCCCTAGCCTCGTTTTTTCTACTGTGACACTGATAAGTTTTTCTTTCCTAATTGCCTAATGTTAAAAATAATTCCTAAATTCCTGCAGCCGCCATTCGACGGCGAGGACGAGGACGAACTCTTCCAGTCCATCATGGAGCACAATGTGTCCTACCCCAAGTCTATGTCCAAAGAAGCCGTGTCCATCTGCAAAGGGGTATATACACCCAAACTTCCCATAAAAGTTGGGGTTATTTATCTTTTTTAATGCTGTTTTGCTTCCCGCCAGCTGATGACCAAACACCCATCCAAGCGCCTCGGCTGTGGGCCCGAAGGCGAGCGAGACATCC
Organism: Stigmatopora nigra; assembly: GCF_051989575.1. Lineage (NCBI taxonomy): Eukaryota > Metazoa > Chordata > Actinopteri > Syngnathiformes > Syngnathidae > Stigmatopora > Stigmatopora nigra. The sequence goes on from NC_135522.1 coordinate 7,238,945, forward strand.
GGGAGCAGGCCTTCTTCCGGCGCATTGACTGGGAGCGCCTGGCTAACAGGGAGATACAGCCACCTTTCAAGCCCAAAGTCGTAAGCGAGAAACCCACTGGCAGCTCACTATGTTTATAACAATCTGTTTTTTTTACAAAACAAAGCCTGGTCTCGAAATACAAATGGAAACACAGAGCAGTGTAATTTCTAGAATATGTAGTTCATATGTGGTTAAAATCTGTATACTTTTTATTCTTGGAGGATGAAAAGAGGCGCCCATTATTTAACCAATTTTTGTTTCCTTTCAGTGTGGCAAAGGAGCAGAAAACTTTGACAAATTCTTCACGCGCACACAACCCATGCTGACGCCGCCCGACCAGATGATGATCGCCAACATCGACCAGAGCGAGTTTGCCGGCTTCTCTTACATCAACCCGCAGTTCACCCACCCGTCCCTGCATAGCGTGGTATGAGTACAAAAACCGCCTTCCCCGACTCTCACGCCGTCCTCCGCTTCAGACATCTTGGTATTACTTCTGTATACTGTGTGCGGATATGATTGAGGAGCGTACCCATGGTAGGGGACGACCTCCCAGGACTTTGACCCTCACGCTTTCCCCTCTCGACAATCCAACCAGAACGTATATTTTCTCCGTTGCAAAACAAGGGAAGTCGCACGCACAAGTGCCAAAGCACGAACCGAGCGGGCGAAAATTCCCCGACTGGCGAGTAGACGAGCTGTTGCATGCTTTCATTCCGGTTCGAGTGTTAGGATTCAGTACTTCTCCATATCAAGCTCAAAAACCCTTTTTGTGTGTTTTGTTCCGGTCGTCAGCCCGTGTGTAAATATATTTTCCGTCTGGAAAAAAAAGGCGTTTTATACAAAGAACTGAATGTGCTTTTTTGAAGATTTCTATGTTCCGACAACCCCGAGGTGAGATTTGGCGTCGCAGTCACATTTTAATTCGACTCTTTACTCCCTCTAGTGATGGCACTGAAACTTGAAACATAATTATAGTACCGAGAATTATGAATGACGTGAAAATACAGTGTGTACCTTTTTAAATGTTTATATGGCATTCATTTAACTTATTCGCTGCCATTGAAAACCATGAAATCTTGTGGAAATTTGAGTTACAAGCATAGACGTAGAGCAAATCGAACTCGTATCTTGAGGCCACTGTATTAAAATTCCGCCCGATTAACACTGTCCTTAAATATAGAAGAAAATTACATGCTTAAAAGTGATTACATTCAAACTCATCTACCAGTTAATTAAGTCATTGGCTGACATTGACATACACTTTTAGTTCATTTTAAGATGATTAACTGAACAAATGAATTCGACTAGTTTGTCAATGATAGCCAATGAATTCAGATGAAATGAAAACGCAGTTCTTACAACTTGAATGTCCCGTATTTTCCGCACTATAAGGCGCATCGGATTAGAAAAGGACATCATTGAACTTCATTAAACTACTACCTATTTTTAAACTGTTTCCATAACTAGCATGTACGACATGGTGCAGTACACGTGGTAAAAATAGTGGTTGGGGGAGGGATTGTGTTAAGCATCCACTAGGTGGAGCTGCCCTGCCTCATGCAATTTTGATCCGTATATAAGATGCATCAGATTGTAAGAAGCACTATTGGATTTTGAGTGAGTCTTTCGGGTGCGTCTTATAATGCGGAAAATAAGGTGCTTTGAAGGTAACTACGAAGCAACGTGTACTTCTTTTGCATGCCACTAGAGGGAGTCTCTCTCCCTTTAAATGTTTAACGCAGCAAGCAAGCGTGTGCATGCGCGTGAGGCCAAGCGTGACGTCAGCATGTCAAAAACCTCTGCATGATCACCAGTCATTCCTCCCCCGCGGAAGGAAGGAAGGAAGGAAGGAGCATGCCGTTTTCCGTCTGGATCATGTGCTTTCGTTGCCTCGAAAAATCGCTTCCGTCGGCTTTTTCGGTGCCAAAAAAAAAGTGCCGCTCATCTTGATTGCGTTAAAAACCCGTCACGTAGGTTCATCATGATTCTACTGCCAAATTTCAGCTGAATTTACTTGCAAACGCTATTTTTGCGGCTGTCCTGTGCGGACCAAAAAAAAAAGAGGTTTTCATGTCTCACATTGAGAATATTCCTGTCACAGGAAATTGAAAATTGTCATACTTAATGAGGACATGTGAAAAATGGAGGGCTTTTACATCATTTGAGTTGATTCTATTTTGTACATCTCATTCTTTTCCTCTGAAATGTCACACCAGATATCGAGTCATTTGGTTATTTTATCACCTTTTTTTTCTTTTTAACTTATTATATACAGTGTATACTATGTATATTTAGTGTTGGGCGATATTACTGAAGCAAGTAAGTTACATGAAATTGAGATCATTTGTTCCAGACCCCCTTAAACCTATAAAAATTATACTAAAAATATACAAATTGTGTCTGAAATATGTATGTATTCCACAAAAAAGATAAAATTAATAATAAATTACATTAGATTTTTAAGACATTGAAATGAATGAGACATTTGGTACTTCCAATCCAATTTCAAAATATTACTTTTATCAATTAAATTTCACTGTAATTAACTGATCATGTTTTACTTCCATTGACGGCGATAGCCGTCTAGTTTGACTTCATGGATTGGATTTCTATCACCATTAGAGGCAGCCGGTAAGTTCATATTTATTCATATATTCATTAAGTATATTCATATGGTCTGTTTATTTTGAATTCCAAATAAAACTATCATAATTATAACAATTTTCATCAATTAATTCAAAACCTATTACATTGTGATATTTATCGCCCAGCACTTAGAACATCAATGTATTACTTTAACTCATGTTGAAATTCACAAGAAATTGAAAAAACTAAAACTCCCGATTGTTTCCATTCCCTTCCTAATCTGGCATAATCTGCAATTTCTCCCCCAAAGTTTTGCATTGTAAGAGAGTCCGTCCGAGTTCCTCTTGCTAGCCCACCCCAAAACTTCTTGTTGTTCCTCTGTTGTTTGTGCTCTGGCAGATACTGTGTATGAATAAAGTATGAAAAAGATGCACCTGCGCATTCTTTGTAGGGATGGCTTCTTTCAAGAGTCACAATATCTAATTTAAGGATATTGACCTCTTTGTCGCGGGCCACATTGTAGTTAGGGTTCTTTTTGGAGGATCACCCCCTGCCAAATTAGTGAACAAATATTTATTTACCTTTAAAAAAGACCAAATATAGTTACGTCTTTATTCATTCATTCAAAAAATGACCATTTATAGTAAGGGTATTTTCCTTTCCTTTTTTTTATGTCAATCGTATATAGTATAGACTTTATTTTGTTTAAAATGGGCTTTTTAGTAAGGCTTTTTTTCATTATCTATAGTCGCGCTAAATTCACTTAAAAAGGGTAGCCCAAGTGTACTTATCCTTTCATTTGTTCATAAACTGACCAAGTATAGTAATTTTATGTATAGTTTTTATGTATAGTAAGGCTTTTTCCCTTAAAAAAAGACCATGTATTGTAAAGCTATTTTCATTTTTTTTAAAGGCAGATCATGTATAATAAGGTTTATATTTGTTGAAAAGAGGACCATGTACGGTAAGTCTATTATTTGTTTTAAAAATGACCATGTATAGCAAGTCTTTAATTTGTTGAAAAAATGACCATGTATAGTAAGGCTTTTATTTGAGATGTTTTTTATTGCTTAATGTCTATACTACATTAATGACCAACCATCTTTTAGATGGCCATTTCAGCCATTGATTTTTATTTTTTTTTTTTAAGTGGCCCTCAGAGAAAGAAAAATTGGACACCACCCCCTTTCTAATACTTCCAATAGCCACTATTGCCACTCGAGTGTGCTCTTTCCCCACTCATCTTTTCCATTACTGGAAACATGAGATATTCTCATTATTATTTTAAAATCCTCACAATCCGTGAGTGTATAATTCATTCATGGGTACTGATTACTCATATGTAGGTCAACAAATAAGTCAGACGTGAATAAGAAACACATCTGCTGTAAGCTTTATGGATACTTGATGGAGGATACATGTGAACGTGATCAATAGATTTGACATAGAAAAGTTAATGCAATATCATAATTTGCCCCACATTAGGCTTTTCATTCAAAATTACAATCACATAAAAAGCAACTGACATTTTTTGACTTCATTCAGAGTCTTAGCATCTTCACCAGATATAAAGTAAGAATTATGATCATAAATGTCACACACCAAGCACTTTTTTTCACACATCAGTCATGGCTTTTAAGAATAACATCATCACAGTTAGCAATATTCTCATTTTTATGATTCTATTTTTAAGGCTTTTTGTAAACAGCCCCCAACCCATCTCCCCCCCCCAAAAAACATCAGAAATATATACATTTATATAAATACATAATTTAAAAATACATTATTGGACATTTACAGTTTCACAGAATAAATACCAGAAAATGAGAAACAGAGTAATATTTAAAAGCACACAAAGATAAGAAATGGAAACGCGATACGTTCACTGAAAGAAGAAAATTAAAAGCTTATTGGGACTGGTTGCCTTTTTTTAAAAGTGTGAAAAGACTGGCAATTAACGAGGTCTATTAAGGCCACACTCAAAAGAATTTGTCACTCAATGGCTGCCAATGATGGTGATATTTTTTGACCAAAAGAAATGAAAAATACATTTATGTATATATCTTTAAAAGGAGAAATTTGGTGTTGAAAATATGCAGTTATATTTCCATTTCTACGTTTTGATATATGTGCGACATGCACAATTTATATTCATTTAAAAAAATATTTTTCTCAAAATTGAAATGATTTTTTTAGAATAATGTTTTAAAAGGCTTTTCTCACAATATTGATACTTATTTTTAAAATAATAGCAAAAAGTATTCACTTTTCTTGTAAAATTTCAATTTATTTTTTACAATATGATTAATTATTGTAAAAAATGATAATTAAATATAAAAAATGAATATTGAACAATTACTTGCACATTATTTGCATTAAATAAAATAGCTCTCATTTAATAGCAACTTTTCTTTGTAATATTAGTTTTGATTGCAATGCTTTAACTTAAAAATATCCCCCTTTCCCACAATAATAGAATTCTAACTAATTTTTGGTGAAACCTTTTTACTTCCATAAACTGCAATCTTTGTTTGAGAAACAAGCATGCAAGTACTTTATCCTAATCAAAGCATCATCCCATAAAAATAGCAACACTTTTTTCTTGTACTTGACCATTTCTTTTTGTTAAACAACTGAGATTTCCCCTTTAAAACATAGTCGGTCACATAATAATAATGCCCTTGCGATCTTTTCAGTGTAGCCTTCCCAACTCCTCGCAGTCCACCATCTTTCTTCCAACCTGCACGCCACTTTCATCATCATTTTATCTGTCTTATTATTGGATGAAATCAGGCCAGCTGACTCAAGTTTGCTTTTCCTCCTCATATATATATGTATATTAATATCTCCAAATGTCTGTCATGCAGCACAGTGAAGAAAATCGGCCACACAAACACACATGCATATGCACCTGCAACAGAATGAAATGGGGGAGGAGGGACGGCCCTTTGCGTGTAAAAAGTTCACCTGTGTGTACACACAAGAGCTGCCCTCCAGTAATTGGTCCAACCTGCCCTCCTCATGCCCCCAAAAAACAAAACAAAAACAGTTTTGCTTTGGTGGTAAGATCAACCTGTCTTTGGTAATCTTTACTTCTTGTTGGCGACACGTCTCTTCCTGGTGGCGAGCATGTCGTAGAAGGGGTCTCTGCTGATGCTGGCCCTACGTGGGAACATCCACGACACGTGAGTGGGAAGGAAGGGGTGGGGGGATTGAGCATCTTTGATATGGAAATGATCTAAGTGCATACAAACCCCCCGCTTTGATGAGATGGGAGGAAAGGAAGAAGTTTACGCGCTGACCTAGTTCGGTTTCCATGGTTTCCTAGCCAGTCCTTGGAGTCAAATGCATGCTATGGGGATGCCTTGAGATGCGAGTGGTGCAACTTTTGGGGGGCATTGGCTAATCTTTTCATAGTATTTTTCAATGCTAGTTGGGATATTTATGACCGCAAAGTTTTATTCGTTTATTCTTTTTTGTCCTTAAATTTGGCAAACTGTTTATCCTCACAAGGGTCGCAGGGGTTGCTGGAGTCTATCCCAGCCAACATTTTTCATACGATTAAAAACAACTGTTTTAAATAAATAAATAAAGTCACTTACTACTTTTAACATATCTTTCCTCATAATAGTATAAGTCTATTACCACCAAGCGGTGACAAAAATCAACTTATTGCAAAGCTTACTTAAATTACCAACCTATATTTGCTCAACTACTCTTTCTGTTCAATCTAATCAATTTTCTTGCATTTTTAACATATTTACATATTATTGCATCTACTTTTCTCTGCTTTCTGCTACCCCACATTTTTCACTTTGAGTCTTACTTGATGGACTTGATCCACTCTTCCTTCTCCTCAGGCGTGGGCGCCGAAATCCGGTAGACCACGTGGTTGCCCTCCACCACGCGTCCGTCCGCCTCTGTCTTGCAGGCTTTGATCACCTGACCTTTGTGGTTGGGGTTGAAAAGCTCGAAACAGTTCTGCGAAACAAAACCGGCATCAAATCGTACTCGTGAGAGCAAGCTCTCAACCTGCACAGGGGGCGACGCTCACCGGCTTCCTGGGTTCGTCTACTTCCCTGATGCTGAGATTCTCCAAGGGGATAATCCCACGAGGTTCCTTGTCCTGGATTACAAAGAGAGGAGAATGTGGAACAACTGAGATAATGATATCAAGAATATTTGCTGCCATGGATGGCAATAGCTCTCCAATCCATTTGAACTGAGTTATAAACTCACTGTTGTGTATTCAAAGTAGTAGAGGCAGTTGTCGGTGAGGATGAACCAACGGCGCTTCCAGGTTTTCACTCTGCCGCCTAATGGCGAGACAAAAAGGCATGTGGTTGAAAGCAGGATGTGGTCAAAAGAGGATTTTATAAGAGTTACACTTCAGTCTTGTGATGAAGACAGAAGCTTGATTCATTAATTTATTTATTTTTAAACAAACTAACAATTTAATGCTGGAATATTATGATTAGTATTGTTGAAATATTGGGGAATTATTTTAGGGCTAGAGGTGAATTAAAACGGTTCAGTACCACGGACAGCGTCAATGGTATCCAATGAGTTAATCATGAAAGCAGTATGTCTTAACTAGATACACATGCACTGGCCAATGTTATTAATGCACTCGCTATTTAGAACAGATTAGTAATCCTCACTTTCCTCCTGCAGTCCAAAATAATGAATTAAAAATGTCCTATTTATGATAGCCCAATTACAAAAGCAGCTTGAGAAATTCTCATAGTGGCCAAGAAGAGGGAGTCAATCCAAGTTGAAGGATTTTATTTTTTACGATTATATGTGCGGCTTAGAGTAAAACAACACAAGTGTGATATAAAAAAGTAAATCAAAATTAAGTAAAATCACATCTAATGTCCCCAGCTATTGTGATTGAAATCTCCCGATTTGCAACGACTTGAGTGAAGCAGACGAACAAAATATTGATCCGGATGCAAGCGAGTGACGGCTATTGATGAAAAGAGGAACCTAATTCCACAAACCTAATTTGAGCAGCCAGCCTTCTCTGTCCGGGTTGAAGAACGTGTGCGTCAGGTCGTTCCCGTCATCCTCGGGGATTTTAAAAGGTTCGCTCTTGATACTGTCGTACAAATTCTGGAAAAAAAATCCCCTTGGTGCTTTTAGCTCCTTTGAAAAGGTGCTCATTCATATAATACGGCGCAAAGGCCCCACCCCCTCACCCTGAGTAGCTCCTCTGGGAGGTCCCCACCCTCGTTGATGCCTCGGTTCATGGAGATGAAGCGCTCCACGGGCGGTTTGTCTCGGACGTTGGGGTTGTGTAGGCTGGTGTTCAGCATGATGATGGCGAATGACAAGACATAGCACGTGTCTGCGGACACACAGTCCAAACATCAGCTTTTTTGCACGTCTTTACTTATTCCTATTTGAATTTGTGAAAATACCCAATACGAGTGGATGCAAATATTATAAAAATAACATTTCTATCTCCCAATTTTATTTTAAAGGGTTTATAGTATTTGTAAAAAGATACGAATCAAGGAGGCAGCATTGATGTAAGGCCAAGTAGGTCTAATGGCCATCTGTTAATCAATCTTGTCTGACTCAACCGAATGAGTGGGTGTATGTGTGTGTTTGTGTGTTACCTGTGGACTGGAAGACGCCAGGATTGCATTGACAATACCTGGAGGCAAACGCTTCCATCATACGATCGATCTTCTGAGCTTCGCCAGGAAGTCTGAAGCTCCACAGGAACTGCCTGCGACATCAAGACAAGGTAGAATGATACTTTTAACCTATTGGACGCTGTTGACAATGATAGATGTACAATCTAATTTGACTGGGAGAGATTTCGGCACTCGTTCTCCCCCATCACTGGTGTAAAAATGGTTAATAGACACATTTTTGGGTTAAAAATAAGAGGTCACGTTATAAGAATGGAGTGTATCATGGGAAAGCGACATTGTAACTTCAACTAAGGCCTCCAATTGAGCCAAACTGACCTTAAGGCCTGCACGAGGTTAAGGTCAGCAAACTCATGGAGCTCCACAAAGGCTTGAAGCACCTTGATGTTGATGTCATCCCTGGCAAATAGAAGCCCTCAAATTCATTGGAAGGAAAGAAAATCATACACGCACATTGTAATCACCATACTTTTCACTCCCAATGACTTCAATCCTGGGTAGTTTGATGGATTTTTAAAACTTTTTAAAAAATCCAGTAATTTGCTACAACAAATGATTTGTTGACAAACCACTTGAGGAGTTTGTGGTCTTCAATTGGATTTTTTCGGGGGACAAAAAAGGCTTTGTCTGATGTTTAGTATAATTACAGAAAAGCAAGTTAAGGCTAGCCATATGTACTTTAACAAGATTAAGAAGTAAGGTCATCCACAGCATTCTACAGCAATGCTGCTCTAATAGGGATGATGCCTTGATTATTTAAACAAGGACATCTGCTTCCTTTAGTCAGTTGCAGAGTATATGTGTACTCTTTAATTGAATTGAATTGGCTGGTGGGCCTCATATTATTTTATTGTTCCAATCTCTGTCATACAGGATTTATGGCTAATTGATTTTATATTAGTCCCTACATTGGACTTACCGTTCCCCCAAGTAGTCCCCAATGACAGTTTTGTTAAGCCCCTCGCCTTTGTAGAGGAACTGTGCGATGTCCTCTGGTGTGTTTTGCAGTAGATCGTTTTCTAGAAGAAACTGGATGCCCTATAAACACCAGAGGACCCTAAATGTCATTCTTAAATCCTGAAATATGTCATCCAAAATCCCATATGGGTAATTCTTATGAGGGGATTCCCGAAAATATTAAATGTGCATGAAAATGAATCAACAGTGGCCATTTGCTGACCTTTTTAGGGTCCATGTTGAACTTCTTCCTTCCCATGGCGATCTGTTTGTTTCTTTGTGTGGTTTTGCTGCGGGGAAACACAAAAACTTGAATTGTAGGGCGTTGACAACACCTTGTTGGCTCAACCAAGGTGTTTGTTTAGGTCGGTTTTACAAAGCCGCTCTATTAAAATTGTATTCTAACCGCAATCAGCAGTGCGTTAAGCACAAGCCCGGCTTTGGTGAGGGTCCCCCATGTTTGCCAAACAAGTCCAAAGCGGTTTGGCGGCTGCACCTGGGACGCGCGAACTCATTCTACCTCATCAACCAATCAGATGAAACCCTGGCGCCCAGATAATGTTTAGTCTGGGGGATTAGTGTACACACACACACAAATACATGCCACACCTCATTTTTACACACATGGAAACTGTGCCTTAAATATACACCTTTAAGCCGGGGGGTCCTATTCTTTTTTTAATTAAATGAACTAAGGATGAAATATACGCATATAATGCATTGTAGGAACATTAACTAATAGGCAGTGAATGCATTGTCTGCCATTATGTCAAATGATAGAACAAAAAATAGGTAGTTTATGAATTATTTTATTTAAAATTAAGTCACAAAATAGTGATAGTCCTGTGGCATGTGCATTCAATAATGATTCTGATGTATTAGTTATCCCTATTGCTTATTTTTTCTTGTGCGTCTGTCCTTTTAAATCCAGCTAAATGTTTAATGAACACCACGCTATAAACATCAAAATAGGACATTTTTCAAACTCCCCTGTGGCAAAACAAGAGTTTTAGTATTAAACGGTATTCAACTCTAACATTCTTCATGAATGTGTAATTAAATAAACTTTATATGAAAAGAATGAATAAACATTTACCAATTTTTAGAAGCAGAAATGGCAGAACAGTAAGGCAGAGTTGGAATAACTTAAATTGCTTGAGAAATGTCGATTGGATGATACTGATGGAAACTCACCTCTCTCCCACGCATGTTAACTGCTCAATTTCCGTCATGACTTCTGCTATCTCGAACTTCAGCCGCTGCAGGGAGGGGAAAAGTGTCTTGAGATGCACCATATGGATTTGGAATTCTCCACGAGATGGCGGGAAAGCAGCAGTTAAGCCAGCGAGAGTTTCCACATTAAGAAGAAAAGAAACATCGCTCACTTCAATATCATCCAGTAGCTCCTTTTTCCTGCGGCGGATATTGCACAGCTCATCTCGTTCCTCCAACGAAAGGTCTTCAGGTACTGTGGAATGTGCATAGAGGGAAAAGTGGAGGATGAGAAGGCAATATGAGGAAGCACCGTCAGACAGTCACGTGTATGCGGATTACGCAAACGTACTTGTGATGACCTAAATTAAAATTTGCAAAAGATGCCAGCATTCAGGGCTTAACTCAAAACATTTGTCTTTAATGATAAAACAAAAAACAAATGACGCTCTATAATATTGCACAAAAGAATTGAATTAAGCATTTTGGTTTAATGCTGCAATTCTGTCAATTGTGCTGTTCCTTCTAGTTGCCTTTCTTGGCAGGCAGGAGGCATAGAAGAGCTTATTTTTAAGAAACTATCATATTCATCCAACAGTCGTCCAATCCATTTGAACCAGTTAAAATGAAATGCACTCCAAATGACAAACTCATCCAAATTCACAGCAGAATAATAAAAACACCCATCTGATTGGACAACTATAATCATCAATGTTGATTAATAGCTACTACAATCCCTTCCCAATTCAAATGAATTGGATATATATCACTACAAGTGGCCTTTTAACCAAACAGAGCCAAGAATGCCACATGTACCAGTTTAAAAATATTACCTTTGATTCACTTATCCTTATCCAGTTCACACGACAACAGGGAGAGATGGAAGAGAATGCAAATGCAGACTTATACATATATTTCATCTTACTCTGCAACTCCCCTAGGATACCTACTTATCCGCCATTTAACCATGCCATGGCAACCTCTGCTGTAGGGGACACACACATTGACACACACACACACACACACACACACACACACACACACACACACACACACACACACACACACACACATATTATCCTCCCCCCCTACACAAATCAGCAATAAGCAATCCGGTTGAGAGTGAGCTGACAGGAAGTAGGTCATTTTCACATAGAGTTATAGCAGAGTCTGCCTCTCCTGTGCTTTCACACGCACGTACATAAAATATACACACACATGAGTTGAGTCCACCCCCACCCAAGCACAAAGTGGGGGTGAGAGCTGATTGAAAACCCCCGAGTGAATCATTCGCCTAAGCCGCTTTGCAATTCAGACATTTTCCCCCGCTTTTGTTTGGCCTTAAATGGAAATAATCAAAGTTTCTTCCTATCGCCGCAATCTATTTCTCATTAATTCTTTCGTGGCGTCCAAAATAACCAACGCTCCTAGCACATAACACACTTGGTGTTTTAGCAAGACAGCGGAACAGAAAATGCATGGATATTCATCTTAGAAGACATGATTTAGTTTAAACTTGACATTTCAAAGTAGCAGTACAATAATTAGTATCTTGTAATCTGCTAATATAAAGTTTTGAGAATTTAAATTGAAAGTATAATACTCTTCTATGGTAAGTATGGTATTGTAGTATATAAAATATATCAAATCTGAAAGCTGGTATTGGGAAAATACATGTGACTGTATTTTTTTGGAAATATATTTAAAAAACGACCTCATTGACCCACTTCAGTAAAGAAAAACTGGGATCACATGCAAATCATTCAAACCACTGATAACAGGAGAAGCATTGACTTACATCACTTCAATGCTATACGTTGTTGGCTTCCGAAATGTAAAGATTCTTAATGTAGAATATTTCTTAAATCCAAGATTAACTGCATCACTCACTCACATTGTTAGAATACACGAACTGGTTTTACAATTTTAAGAAATTGCTCATCTTCACGGCATCTGCATATGGCTGACTGCAAGGAACAAAACAGGATTTTCCACCTATTATCTAACACACAAGCCACTTGATTGTGTGTGTTCACTTGCCTGACTTTGGTGCGGGCTCGATTCCCACTCGATTTGTGAGTGGTCGTCTTTCTCTCTGTGTGCCCTATGGTTGACTGGCGACCAGTCCAAGGTGTCTTTCGCTAGAAGTCAGCTTTGATAGGTCCTGGCCATCCCCACAACGAAGATGTGTGGTACTGACAATAAATGAATGATTTTTTTTACACATCTCCCTCCAGATTTCAAAGCATCCTCTTTCTTAATTAACTGTGACTATTTTAG